>NC_133333.1:147848584-148172646 GCF_042186555.1 Aquarana catesbeiana
CTGGGCAGCAGGCTCCCGGTCCTCAGGCTGGGCAGCAGGCTCCCGGTCCTCAGGCTGGACAGCAGGCTCTGGAACATTAGGCCGAACAGCGAGCACCATAAGGGCAGGCTGGATCACAGGCACTGGCTCAGCAAGCTGGGTAACGGGCCTCGGCCCAGTGGGCTGGGTAACGGGCACCAGCTCAGCGAGCTGGACACTGGGCACTGGTCCGGCAAGCCGAATAACAGGTACTGGCTTAACAGGCCAAGTGACGGACTGGATAATGGGCACCGGTTCAGCAGACTGGGTAATGGGCACCGGTTCAGCAGACTGGGTAACGGGCACCGGTTCAGCAGACTGGGTAATGGGCACCGAAACTTCAGGCTGAGACATGGGCACTAAAACTTCAGGCTGAGACACGGGTACCAAAACTTCAGGCTGAGAAACGGGCACCAAAACTTCAGGCTGAGACACGGGTACCAAAACTTCAGGCTGAGACACGGGTACCAAAACTTCAGGCTCAGACATGGGCACCAAAACTTCAGGCTCAGACACGGGCACCAAAACTTCAGGCTGAGATACTAATTTCAAGACATCAGGTTGGAAGGCAGGCAACGAGGCACCAGGCTGGAAAGCAAGCACCAAGACATCAGGCTGGAAGGTGGGCACAATAGACCGAGAAGCGGGCACATCAGGCTGGAAAGCGGGCACATCAGACTGGGAAGCGGGCACATCAGACTGGGAAGCGGGCACATCAGACTGGAAGGCAGGCTCATCTGACTGGACGGCGGGTACCGAGACATCAGACCAGGCAGCAGGTACTGGACCTTCAGACTGGGCAGCAGACACAGGCGCTGGCACATCAGGCAGAACAGCAGGTACTGGCACAACAGGCTGAACAACAGGTACATCGGACTGGGCAGTAGTCACTGGAGTGTCAGACTGGAACATGGACACTGGGATGTCAGGCTGAGAAGCAGGCACTGGGACCTCAAACTGGACAGCGGGCAAGGCATTGGTACAACAGGCTGAGTAGCAGACACTGGCACATCAGGCTGGGCAGCAGACAGGAGCACCTCAGGCTGGGCAGTGGACAGGAGCACCTCAGGCTGGGCAGCGGACAAGAGCACCTCAGGCTGGGCAGCGGACAGGAACACATCAGGTTGGGCAGCGGACAGGAACACCTCAGGCTGGGCAGCAGACGGTGGCACATCAGGCTGGGCAGCAGATGGTGGCACATCAGGCTGGGCAGCAGACGGTGGCACATCAGGCTGGGCAGCAAACGGTGGCACATCAGGCTGGGCAGCAGACAGTGGCACATCAGGCTGGGCAGCAGACGGTGGCACATCAGGCTGGGCAGCAGACAGGAACACATCAGGCTGGGCAGCAGACAGGAACACATCAGGCTGGGCAGCAGACAGGAACACATCAGGTTGGGCAGCAGACAGGAACACATCAGGCTGGGCAGCAGACAGGAACACATCAGGCTGGGCAGCAGACAGGAACACATGAGGTTGGGCAGCAGACAGGAACACATCAGGCTGGGCAGCAGACAGGAACACATCAGGCTGGGCAGCAGACAGGAACACATCAGGCTGAGACACTGGCTGGATAGCAGGCAGAGATTTGGCAGAATCAGATGGGTTATCAGGTTCAGCTGGCATGCAAGCAGACTGGAGCAGGTTGGATGGTGTGGAGGCAGGTTGGGTTACTGGCAGGATCGTTTGGGTTGGAAAGAACTTCCGTTTCTTCTTTGGCTTAACTGCTGGAGATCTGTAGGTGACTGCAGGACTGTAGGTAGGAGGTGAGGCGTACTGAAGAGAAGGGCTGGGATATGACAGGGAAGAGGGAACAGTGGCCAGAGGAAGTTCTTGTGGGGAAGTTGTAGGTAGCAGAGAAGAGGCAGGCGGGTTAAAAGCAGGATAAGTGCAGCGGGTAGAGATAGGGTATTGATATTTGGTGGGAAGCAGGGTATATTGGGCTGAAACGGAGGTTGCCATGGGTGAAGGGGAAAAAGACTCCTGGGCATGCAGGTGTCTAATAGTAGGTCCGGGTTGTGAAGAGCTGACTGAGGCTGGAAATAGTAAGTCTGACCATGCCTGTAGTACAGGTTGAACAAACGTGGGGTCACATACTGCCTGTCTAACCAGGGACTGCACCGAATCTATACAATCCACTAGCACCTGTTTAGGACAAGCTGAATAATGCTCCAGAAAGTATACAGCATCATCCTCCCACAGCCATACCAGAGACTCCACCTGATCACTATTGAAGGGGGGAGAAAAATCATCACTTCCTTTAGGACTGCTAGACAAGGCTAGCTCAGCACACACCTGTATCAGGGGCTGAACTTTTTAAACAGTAATCTACCCTGATCAACCAGAGAATGGGCCAGACAGATACACTCCAGGAGCTGATCCCTGGCCCACTCTTTCAATACCAGACGACAGTAATTGTTATCCTCCAACACCAGTGAGGCAAGGAGATTGCATCTGATTGCATTTTAGTAGCAGTAATTGCACTACAATGTTTCCTCTGTGCAGTCACTTCTGGTCAGAGATGGCCTTGGTTTACTGTCATGAACAGGTGTGACCAGGACCGTGTGATCTGCGACAGAGGACACCAAAACGCATATAAGTGAAAATATAATAATTTATTAAAGTAAGTGAATAATATAGTATAACCACCTCTAATATGACACAGTGCAATAACCAACCACAGACATAGACCCACAAATAACAACAGACAATAAATGGGAAATACCAGGATCATAAACAATAGCCAGGCCAGGGTCATATACAGCAGATCAGCAGATGGACAGGGGATGTTCCAGAGACATAAACATAAGCCAGGCCAAGGTCATACACAGGGAGATCAGCAGATGGGGTATGGAACACAGGGCAGGGAGAGGATGGATGGATCAGACTGCAGGCAGGGAAGCAAGGTAACAGGTGGGACAGGATAGGGATTGAGACAGGGAGACAGGATCAGAAACACGGGTCACAGGTTCAGGACGCAGGAACAGGTTCAGAATCAGGATCAGATCACAAGCTGTCAGGGTGCAATTAAGAAACCAAGGCAAATATGTGAGTGCTTGCCGGGTATTTATAGGCCTGTGATTGGCCTCAAGTGACACCTAATTGTAGGAGGTACTGTCTGCTCCACACTGCCAGGATCCATCTGCTGGTGGACGCCAGTACTGCGGCCCAAAGATGACATAACATCAGCAGGGAAAAGCTCTCCTGACAGTTCCAAACTGCCAGGAGACACCTGCTGGTGGACCTCAGTACTGCATGCCAAATGACAGATATTACCAGCGGATGGAACATTTCCTGACAGTATGACTTCATAGCTATGGTGATGGAGGGATCAAGCATTGCCCCATTACCACAGCAATTGGGAGATTCACGTTGAGGTAGTGGTGCTATAAAGATTCTCCCAATTGACATAGAGATGGATGGATCTTCATGGCTCTGTTGGCATGGAGACAGAAATATTGCCCCACAGTCATGGTGATGGAGGGTTGTGTAATGTCACTGTATTCATAGTGTAGAAAGATATGTGCTTTAATCAATGCAATAAATATTCACTGTTTTAAATTATTTTATCAGATGACTAACACACACACATGCCTTAGAAGAGTGGGAAAGTTGCATTACAATAGTATACAGGAGGAAATATGGAGACTTATCAGCGCTGCATAATTCATTCCACTTTCTTTGAGCACAGGCCATCATAAACATATCCTCTGTTGATGCCTTATAACACTGACCTGGACTCAAAGTTCTGCTGATCAGAATATGACTCAAACATCCCTAAGGAGGAAAAAATGTATAGTTACTGAAAAAATGTTCTGGGGTGTCATATTTGGAATTGGAAAAATACAAAAAATAAAAAACTGCGTTAATAACTAAACCCAATGCACGTTGTGTAAAGCAGCAACTTTCCTGTGGGATACAAACACAGTGCAGAATCAATAAACTTCATCAGAGTTGCGCAAATGCGATTTATCAGCATACATCAAGTCAAAGCGTAATCTGATATAGTCCACAGGTGATAAGTGTTCTTGACTATCAAAAAGTTTTAAAAACGGCCGTTTTTTCGGGAGCAGTGATTTTAATAATGCTTAAAGTGAAACAATAAAAGTGTAATATCCCTTTAAATTTCATACCTGGGGGGTTTCTATAGTATGCTTGTAAAGGGACACATGTTTCCGTGTTTAGAACAGTCTGACAGTAAAATGACATTTCAAAGGAAAAAAAGTCATTTAAAACTACTAGCGGAATAACTACTAAATGAATTGCCGGTCCGACAATACACATAAAAGTTCATTGATAAAAATGGCATGGGAATTGCCCTTCATGTCTGGTATGGATATTGAGGGGAACCCTGCGCCAAAATTAAAAAAAAATGGCGTGGGGTCCCCCAAAAAATCCATACCAGACCCTTATCCGAGCACGCAACCTGGCAGGCCACAGGAAAAGAGGGGGGGACGAGAGAGCGCCCCCCTCCTGAACCGTATCAGGCCACATGCCCTCAACATTGGGAGGGTGCTTTGGGGTAGCCCCCCAAAGCACCTTGTCCCTATGTTGATGAGGACAAGGGCCTCATCCCCACAACCCTGGCCGGTGGTTTTGGGGGTCTGCAGGCGGGGGGCTTATCGGAATCTGGAAGCCCCCTTTAACAAGGGGACCCCCAGATCCTGCCCCCCCCTGTGTGAAATGGTAAGGCCATTTCACTAAAAAGTGTCAAAGATGTTAAAAATGACAAGAGACAGTTTTTGACAATTCCTTTATTTAAATGCTTCTTCTTTCTTCTATCTTCCTTCGGTTTCTTCATCTTCTTCTGGTTCTTCTGGTTCATCCTCCGGTGTTCTCGTCCAGCATCTTCCTCGGCGGCGTCGGCGTCTTCTTCCCTTCTTCTCCGGCCCGCTCCGCATCCATGATGGCATGGAGGGAGGCTCCCGCTGTGTGACGCTTCTCTCTTCATCTTCTTCTCTTCATCTTCTTCTCTTCATCTTCTTTTCAGGCTGCTCCGCATCCATGATGGCTTGGAGGGAGGCTCCCACTGTGTGACGCTTCTCCTCTTCTGACGGTTCTTAAATAAGAGGGGGCAGGGCCACCCAGTGATCCCGCCCCCCCTCTGACGCACGATGACTTGACGGGACTTCCCTGTGGCGTCACGGGGAATGCCACAGGGAAGTCCCGTCAAGTCCCCATGCGTCAGAGGGGGGCGGGGTCACCGGGTGGCCCCGCCCCCTGTTATTTAAGAACCGTCAGAAGAGGAGAAGCGTCAGACAGCGGGAGCCTCCCTCCATGCCATCATGGATGCGGAGCGGGCCAAAAAGAAGATGAAGAGAAGAAGATGAAGAGAAGAAGATGAAGAGAGAAGTGTCACACAGCGGGAGCCTCCCTCCATGCCATCATGGATGCGGAGCGGCCCAGAGAAGAAGGGAAGAAGACGCCGTGGAGGAAGTTGCCAGATGAGAACACCGGAGGAAGAACCAGAAAAACCAGAAGAACCAGAAGAAGAAGAAGATGGAGGAAGAAACCGAAGGAAGATAGAAGAAAGAAGAAGCATTTAAATATTTTATTAAATTGTCAAAAACGGTCTCTTGTCATTTTTAACATTTTTGACACTTTTTTAGTGAAATGGTAGGGGTACAACCCCCTTACCATTTCACACAGGGGGGAGGCTGGGATCTGGGGGTCCCCTTGTCAAAGGCGGCTTCCAGATTCCGATAAGCCCCCCACCTGCAGACCCCCACAACCACTGGCCAGGGTTGTGGGGATGAGGCCCTTGTCCTCATCAACATGGGGACAAGGTCCAAAGCACTCTCCCAATGTTGAAGGCATGTGGCCTGGTACGGTTCAGGGGGGGCGCTCTCTCATCCCCCCTCTTTTCCTGCGCCCTGCCAGGTTGCGTGCTCAGATAAGGGTCTGGTATGGATATTTGGGGGGACCCCACACCGTTTTTTTTTTTTTATTCTTGTGCGGGGTTCCCCTTAAAATCCATACCAGACCTGAAGGGTCTGATATAGATTTTGAGGGGGACCCCACGCCATTTTTTTTTTTAATTTTGCCCGGGGTTCCCCTTAATATCCATTCCAGACCTGAAGGGCCTGGTATGGAATTTAGGGGGACCCCCACGTCATTTTTTTTTTAAATTTTGGTTCGGGGTTCCCCTGTGGGGAATTCCCATGCCATTTTTATGAATGAACTTTTATGTGTATTGTCGGACCTGCAATTCATTAATAGCTGTGAGTAGTTTAAATGACTTTTTTTCCTTTGAAATGTCATTTTCTGTCAGACTGTTCTAAACACGGGAAACATACACCCCTTTACAGGCATACTATAGACACCCCCAGGTACGAAATTTAAAGGAATATTACACTTTTATTGTTTCACTTTAAGCATTATTAAAATCACTGCTCCCAAAAAAACAACCGTTTTTAAAACTTTTTTTTTTGCATTGATCCATGTCCCCTGGTGCAGGACCCAGGTCCCCAAACACTTTTTATGACAATACCATGAATATAAGCCTTTAAAATTAGCACTTTTGATTTCTCCCATAGACTTTTAAAGGGTGTTCCGCGGCATTCGAATTTGCCACAAACACCCCAAATTGTTTGCTGTTCGGCGAACTTGCGAACAGCCGATGTTCGAGTTGAACATGAGTTTGACTCGAACTCGAAGCTCATCCCTATCCACCACCTTGAAGTGTGTAATCCTTTAAAAGAACTGCCACCACAATAGATGAAGTGCTTGCTTACCAGCTTGCACGGACCTCCTTTCACACAAGGACAATGTTGCTTGTGGCTATATACCCAGCCAGGGCCTTTAAGTGTCATCTGAAAGTCCTCTTGCGGTATGCAAACCAGTCATCCAGACAGTATGGTCAAAGGTAGTACCCAAAATATAGAAGGCTCCACATAGCATAAAATGCTTAAAAAACTTTATTCCACAAACCATAAAATGCACCTACATCAAAAAAAGTCCAATGATCGCCTTAAAAACAGTTATGCCGGCCAGCAAATTGAGCAACACCTGTCCGTCCAGGACTCAGAAATCGCAGTGACATCAGCACGTCGCTCCGCCCAAGGCCCAATCGCTATATTACCTGTGGGCTATATCAGATTATGCTTTGATTTAGTCTAAGCAGATAAATCACATTAGCGCAACTCTGATAAAGTTTATTATATTTGGAATTGGGCCTTTGTGTTCAATGATGGAGCTATGAAATTTTTTTAACAGCAGTCACAGATCGGCACAGAAATCAAGCAAAAAAAAAAAAAATTAAATCATGTCAAGGTACAATTAAATTAAGATTGTAAACATAAACTGTCTTGAAGTGATCACTTGCTGAAAAGACATGATTGTTTCCTTAAGTACACCAATTAGAGAGATGAAAGGTCTTTACAACTTTGGCACTGTTTACTTACTCCCTGTGTTTTTTGGTTGTTTGGGTTACTAGGCCTTCCATGTGTGTGTACGGCAGCCAAATGCCTAGGGAGTCCACTCTCTATTGTCATGGTTAAAATATGAAATATGTTTTATTAAGCATAGCTTTTATAACCAGTTTAAATATTAGACACATAATCAGACTATAAACATTACTTATTTTAATTATGAATTTTGTCTTCCAGTCATTTATCTTAATTTTGATCATCTCCTTTGTTTTCATTTGTGCTGGAGGGCCTGTTCCACTCTAGGATCATTAAGCACTGAAGACATTAAATATGCAGAACTTACAATTTATGGAGGAGCCTTTCTTGTACACAAACTTCAGCCAGTGGGGCAGGGAAAAAGTTTAAACAGCAATATTACCAACATATTAGCAAAGACATACAGAGCACGTAAGCAAAGATGAATCAGCCTTGTTAAATTTAAAGTTCAAATGGAGCCACTGCCAGTAACTACAAAGGAGTTCTGTGGTCATAGCCTACACTTTCATTTTTTAACATCAGCATTGTAATAGCAATGCAAACAATAGTTATTTTTGACAATACAATATAAGGCTGGATTCACACCTATGCATTTTTAGTGCTTTTTGCATTTTGCAGATTTGCACTACAGTCCATGTAACATGATTTCCTATGGAATACGTTCTGTAGTGCAAATCTGCAAAATGCAAAAAGCACTAAAAATGCATAGGTGTGAATCCAGCCTAAGAGTCCATGAAAAAAAACTCCTTTCGTGTTGTGAGTCCTGCTGGTCTGCTGGATATCTCTTTCCCCAACTCCCTGGATTCTCTGCATGCTTTGCAGCTTCTTCTCTGCTATGCAAGTCCAATTTTTAAGGACTATATATCCCATGGCATCTTTCTGCCTGCAAGCAGTGATTCCTGTACTGGATTTGCTTATTAAACTCCTTCTCTCAGCATCTCTGTAGTTCAGAAGGTAGTCTCTGTCAATAATATCTCTCAACATCACTGCAGTGCTCTCTCTTTGCCATCGTGAAACTTCAAGGGTTAAGAGTTTCAAATCTCAAACCATACGATAGCACAGTTGCCCAGTCGAAAAGTCTAACAGGTATTCGCATCAACATAAATATATAATAAAAATCCACAGTATAAAACATATGTTGCACTCAAAATTCACTATATAACACCATTCATTGACAGATCTTTAAGACAAGCTCAGTAATCCCAAAAGTTTTTGTTCGGAACAACCTTGTATTAAAATTAAGAAACACAAAAAGTTTTATTTTATTTATCTACACTCCCCACTGACACCATAACTATAATATAACAAAAATTGGAGTTACCTCTTCTACTTTAACCACTTCAATACAGGACATTTTCACCCCCTTCCTGCCCAGACCAATTTTCAGCTTTCAGTGCTGTTACACTTTGAAGGACAATTGCGAGGTCATCCAACACTGTACCCATATGAAATTTTGATAATTTTTTTCCCCACAAATAGAGCTTTCTTTTGGTGGTATTTGAACACCTCTGCGGTTTTTATTTTTTGCTCTATAAACAAGAAAGAAGCAACAATTTTGAAAAAACACAATATTTTTTACTTTATGCTATAATAAATATCCCATTAAAAAAAACAAAAACAATTTTTTTTCCTCAGTTTAGGCTAATATGTATTCTTCTACATATTTTTGGTAAAAAAAATCGCAATAAGCGTATATTGATTGGTTTGCGTAAAAGTTATAGCATCTACAAAATAGGGGATAAATTTATGGCATTTTTATTGTTATTTTTTTTTTTACTAGTAATGGCGGCGATCTGCGATTTTTATCATGACTGCGATATTGCGGCGGACACTTCGGACACTTTTAACACTATTTTGGGACCATTCACATTTATACAGCGATCAGTGCTATAAAAAATGCACTTATTACTGTGTAAATGTGACTAGCAGGGAAGGGGTTAACACTAGGGGGTGATCGAGGGGTTAATTATGTTTCCTCGGGAGTGATTCTAACTGTAGGGGGCAGGGACTCACAAGGGGAGGAGAACGATCAGTGTTCCTCTGTACTGGGAACACACCATTGGTCTCCTCTTCTCTTACAGGACATGGATCTGTGTCTTTACACACACAGATCCACGGTGCTGCTGTGTTCACGGGCAATCGCGGGGGCCCGGCGGACATCGTGGCCACTGGGCACACGCATCAGGTGCCTAGTGACGCGGCAGGCGCGCTCCCCGCCGGCAGTGCGCGCACACCCCCTAGAGGCTCAGGAAGTAAAAGACGTCATATGACGGTGGCCCGGAGGAACAAAGGGTTCCTGCCGCCGTCATATCACTATGCGCGGTAGGGAAGTGGTTAATAGGCCAACATCCCTATAGTGTATGAAAACAATGTTTCCCCCTAAAAAGTGGGACTTTAAAGGCACAGGTGCATAACAAAACTGTATAAAATTTTTAAGTTTAATATTATCAAAATTGACATAGAATGAAACTGTAATATACAAAGACAAGCAGAATAAAATCGCTGAGCTATCAAAAAATGGAATACATATTACCAAACTATGTATTACATGGCATGGAAGCAACATAGGTGAGGTTAAATCTGCATTGACAATTCCAAGGCATTTCAGAGTAATTTATACTCCTTCCTCAGGGATAGTCCGTTTTGCAGTTTAATGTAAATGCAATCTATAAGATATAAAAAACTAATTACAAAAATGTTATACAACAAATGGCTGCTTATGTAACACTGGATGCAGCAGTTGTTGTAATAAACACAATGCCCAAAAATCATAACTCAAAACCAGTCAGCACATCAAAAGCAAAAGAAATGATGTGAGTGGCCACCATGACACCACAACTATAGAAGGGAGTTCTTCATCCTTACCACACTAATGCCCTGTACACACGGTCGGACATTGATCGGACATTCTGACAACAAATCCATGGATTTTTTCCGATGGATGTTGGCTCAAACTTGTCTTGCATACACACGGTCACACAAAGTTGTCGGAAAATCCGATCGTTCTAAATGACGTAAAACACGTACGTTGGGACTATAAACGGGCAGTAGCCAATAGCTTTTGTCTCTTAATTTATTCTGAGCATGCGTGGCACTTTGTGCGTGGGATTTGTGTACACACGATCGGAATTTCCGACAACGGATTTTGTTGTCGGAAAATTTTATAGCAAGCTTTCAAACTTTGTGTGTCGGAAATTCCGATGGAAAATGTGTGATGGAGCCTACACACGGTCGGAATTTCCAACAACAAGGTCCTATTACACATTTTCCGTCGAAAAATCCGATCGTGTGTACAGGGCATTACAGTAAAGAATCCATTTTGCAGTTTGAGATTCAAACGCTTCTCATCCAATTCATTATGTGGCTGCCTGTGTTCTTTTGAGACCTTTGGTGAAATAGTTAATGTTTGTTGTCATTCCTAATAACTGAGATCCTCCAGCCCTCTTATTAGCTTTGTTGCTCTTCTCTGGACAATCTCCAGTTCAAGCACATCCTTCCTGAGGATTGGTGACCAGGGCTGGACAGCATACTCAAGATGTAATCGAATCAGAGTTTTGTAAAATGATTTTTAGTAGCTTTTTGAACATACATGAAAAAATCTGCACGAAAATTCCCAGTACATTTGATGACTTGATGAATGTCATTCAAAAGTACTTAAAAATTGTGTTTTCTTTTACCAAACAAAAACCTTGCTTTCAATACACAATTTTTTAATATGTTGACATTTTATTGATCGAGTTTGGCATATATATGTCATTTTCAATGGGGTTGATTTACTAAATTGGGTGCAGCTGTGCATGGAAGCCAATCAGCTTGTAACTTCAGCTTGTTTAATTAGGATTTATAAAAATAAAATAAAAATGGAATCTGGTTTCTATGCAGTGCTGTACCAGATTTTGCACTCTCCAGTTCTAGTAAACCAATCCCAATGTTTATTTTGTAATTAGTGAAGCACATTTAATTTATTTTATTTTAGAGTGGTTTATTTCACTTTTTGCTTGCAAGTTCATATACTGGTGTGCAGGATTATTATTTATACTATCTAAAATATTTAATGTTATATGGTTATTGTATGAGGGAGGTTATCTGCTTTGACGTTGGCTATATTGTGCTACAGATTGACATGCATGGGCTGCTTTAAACTGACCTTGTGCTTTAGTATCTATTAAAAAGAATATGGTGCTTGTACAAATTCAATAAAGCCACAAAAACACAATTGACAGAGAGAAATCATAAGATATGAGAATGGCCTATACTCTGATCTGTTAATCAATAAAGTAACATGGCATCTGATGACTTCCACCTTGTAGAACACTGAAGAGCTGCAGAGAAAATGTAAATTTTTTAGACAATGTCAAACCATAAATAGCAGTTATGTCCTTTATTAAAAACAAATCGAAGGTGACTTGTTTCATTGCTGTTAACACTGCTATACGTCATTCCATTAAAGAAACAGTACTCGTACCAGTACTGTCCATAGATGATCAAGAGATGACATATTTTGTGCTGGCAGAATTACTTATGAATAGCAGTCCCTTGTTTAGTCCTCTCATATGTTTGTAATATAACCTGATAAATTGAATAGTTCCATCATCAGATTTAAAATAAGGTAGTACTGTAAAATGTTGATGGTTCTTTTCTTGAGATGTTCAGGTGTTACAGAAAATTAGGTATTAGTCTAATTTATGCATATATGTTTAAAAGAGAATGTACAGTCTTTTCATTGTTCGCTAGATATACTGAACAAGTGAACATGGCCACTGATAAGGCAGCACAGGTGGTCCTCCTGTACCAGGTCCAGGCCCCATCAGTTCAATAGGGGGCTCGGGCACCTGCCAAACAGTCTTGTGACTCTTGTGGATACCCTTGCAGCTCTGCTGGCTTGCTCCCTCTGGCTGCATTGCAGGGAGATCAGTTCTTCCCCCTGCCACCTTCTGTCCGGTCCACCCTGTGTGCCCTCCATCCCCAGCAGCACTGTTGACTTTCCTCTTCTGCTGACAGCAACTGTGAGCACACAGGGGGATTGTTTTAGGCTGGAGAATGGGGGCCGGTAAATATTTTACCAGCCCTTCCCTTCCTGAATGAACATAGTGTGTGATCAGTAACAACTCCTCCTGCGTCCATTTATCACTGAAGCATAGTAAACTGTGTTTACTGTGCTTCAGTTTGTGAATGAACAGGAAGCCTCTTAGAGCTTCCTATTCATTCATCTGTGCAGCTAAGGCTGCAAAGAAGGGGACTAATTAATTTATACCCTCAGTCCCTGTCTCTGTCTCAAAAATGAGACATCAGGGGTCTGTTTAGACCACTTATATTTTACCAAAGAGCCCACCCCAACAGGGCAGTTAAAAAATGAAAAGAAAAATAAATAAAAAATTAAAATTCTAAAAGAAAGTAAAAAAAAAACATAATTCTAAAAAAGCATTAGAAGTTAAAGGCTCATTCACATGTGCTTTGCTTTCCTGAAGAGCAGTCAGCATTTGGATCGCTCTTCAGTGAGCATTTGACATACGGTGAGGAGGCATATGGGGGGGAGCTGTACGGGGCCCTACAATTTCTAACAGCAGCCCTGCATATGAAAGAGAATACTCTATCTAAACCCAAGAACAAATATTGTATATTTATATACCAGTCTGTAAGTGTAGTGGCTTCTTTAGTTTTCTTTTCTTTGGCTTTTTTCCTTTATTTTCTGCTAATGGCAGCTCATGGTCACTGCTGCTAAATGTAAACCTAGGGGCAGAATCTAAGTGACATCATCGACCAAATATATTACCCTCTAGCCAGGGGTGTATCAGGAAATGGGTGGGCCCGTGTGCAAGATCAAAAGTGGGCCCCAGGTATTAATAAATAAAGAAATGATGCACACGCCATGGCGAAAAGTAGGGTGTGGTTTAAATAACACTAAATATTGGGTGTGGCTTATAGGGGCGTGGTTAAATAGAGTCTAGGATGACTTACATAGTGCAGAATGTGGTAATGTTACATAGGCAATGTAGGCAGTGGATGGTATGTGCAGGGAGAAGAGTGTGAAGTGTATGGCGGTGGATAGTATTTGCCAGGAGAGGAGTGTGGAGTGTATAGTGGTGGGTGGGATGTGCAGAGAGAGGAGTGTAAAGTTTATGGCAGTGGGTAGTATGTGCAGGGAGATCGGTGTGGAACGTATGTCGGTGGCTGGTATGTGCAGGGAGAGGGGTGTGGAACGTATGGCGGTGGGTGGTATGTGCAAGGAGAGGGATGTGGAGTATATGACGGTGGGTGGTATGTGCAGGAGAGGAGTGCAAAGTCTATGGAGGTTGGAAGTAAGTGCAGGAGAGGAGGGCGGAGTGTATGGCGGTGGGTAGTATGTGCAGGATGGTGTCAGTAGGGCAGTGGATGGTGTCAGTAGTTCTTTATTATTATTTTATTTTAATTTTTTTTACAATTAAATTTTTTTGTGATTTTTTTTTTTCATTTTTTCAAAATGCTTTTTGGGGGCCAGTGAATGGTGTCAGTGGAGCAGTGGACTGTCAGTAGAGTAATGCACAGTGTCATAAGAGAAGGACACAGGGGGCCGGGGGATGACACAGGGGAATGTCAGCCCGGCCACAGGACCAGTCATATTACTGTCACTTCTCCTGTCAGCTGCGGCACTCCCCTCTTCCTTCAATGCAGGGCCCAGGGCCCTCTGGATGAAAAGATGGGCCCCCACCGCTGCACTGATCATCCCCGACAACCCTGGATGTATCATTATGACTAGAGAAAGACCTAGGAGTAAGCCTCAGGGCAATCTCATCCATGTACTGCAAGAGTATAACTTTGAAGAGACACAGAGGATCCAGTGGTTTTCCCCGTAACAGAATCAATATGGTTACATACATTCACCCAGTTCAAGAGACAAGCCCTGTGTTTGAATCTGTTCTAGCTAGTCGAGAACTTACACAGGTACTCTATGTACCTAAATATTAAGCCAATTCCATAACATTTTTAGGGTTTATATACATTTTATCTAAATGATTTTACCCATGCAAAATGTATACATGTATTTTTAGGCAGCAGTTGTTGTTCATTATGCCAGTGCTCTGCTTGTTGCTTTGCAGTGCTGATCATCAAACAATGCAAGGCTATAGGGGAGATTTACTAAAACTGGTGCAGCTTTACACAGAAACCAATCAGCTTCCAGGTTTTATTGTCAAAGCTTAATTGAACAAGAAAAAGTTAGAAGTTGATTGGCTACCATGCACAGCTGCACCAGATTCGGAGTGCTCCAGTTTTAACCACTTGCCGACCATGTCACGCAGATATACTTGTGCGTGCACAAGCACCAGCACGTGCATTTTTGTGTGTGTAAACACACAAATCTCTGCCCTGTCAGAGGAGAGGAGCCATATAGTTTCTTCCCACATTTAACCCCTCGATCGCCCCCTAGTGTTAACCCCTTCCCTGTCAGTGACATTTACACAGTAATCAGTGCATTTTTATAGCACCGATCGCTGTATAAATGCCAATGGTCTGAAAAAAGTGTCAAAAGTCTCCGATCTGTCTGTCGCAATGTAGCAGTATTTGCAAAAAATTTACAGATCACCGCCATTATTAGTAAAAAATAAATAAAAATAAATATGCCATAAAAATGCCATAAATCTTTCCCATAGTTTGCAGACGCTATAACTTTTGCGCAAACCAATCAATATACGCTTATTGCGATTTTTTTTGTACCAAAAATATGTAGAAGAATATATATTAGCCTAAATCGATGAAGAAATGTGTTTTTTAAAAAAAACTTTTGGTGATATTTATTATAGCAAAAAGTAGAAAATGTTTTTTTTTTTTTTAATTTATGCTTTTTTTTATTTATAGCGCAAAAAATGCAGAGGTGATCAAATAACACCAAAAGAAAGCTTGATTTGTGGGAAAAAAGGACATCAATTCTGTTTGGGTACAACGTCGCATGACTGCACAGTTGTCAGTTAAAGCGACGCAGTGCCAAATTGTAAAAAGTGCTCTGGTCAGGAAGGGGGTAAACTCATCCGGGGCTGAAGCGGTTAATAAATATTTTCCTAAATGTCTGCCAATTCATTGAAAGGAGTTCCTTATATACTGTATACTGTTGCTGATATCTCATTTCAATAATAGCTCAGCAGGGAGGCTGTTTTGCAGTTAAATATGAACCCCTATATTTTAGACAGTAGTAAATATATTCACAGAAAAAAAATATAAAAAATAAAAAATGCTAATTTTATCAAGGATAAAGATCTGGTAAATACAACAACAGTGAGGGCATGGCTACCACAGTGCCGTATGGCCTCTTGAGATTGCAGTTCTGCTTCAGCATTGGGAATCCACGACCATCGAGGTGTCCCTAACCTTCATCGATTCTGCCCGCATCTGCCTACAGAGCCGCCTGATCTCCAGCAATGACCCGCAATAGAAAAGAGTCATCCCATTTTTTCCCCGGAGAAGTGGCACTATCAAAGATGGTGCCGACAGACGCTCTCTGGCCTCTTCTATATGTATATATCTATATGCAGTCAACTATGTGCATTCTAGCATTATACTCCTTTGGTTCACATTTTAATGGTTATGTATCCTGTCCTTGTTGAATGTTGAATTATGGTCTTCTGTGTACTTGACCTTTATATCTGTAAGACTGTAAGCCCTTTCGGCTTCCCCTCTTTTATACTGTTTTGTATTTTAACTTCTGGTAAAGATCTTTCCTCCTGTACCTCCGTTAACACCTCTGGATACTGTCCTGGGTGGGTATCATCTGGTTAACAGCAGTCTCTGCTGCTGACAAATGTTACACTGCCCTCTTCAAACCTGGCATTCAACATCTCTTCCTCCATTCACAGAATGTGATGCATTGTGAGACAATAATAGTAATGCCCCGTACACACGGTCGGATTCTCCGACGGAAAATGTGTGATAGGACCTTGTTGTCGGAAATTCCGACCGTGTGTAGGCTCCATCACACATTTTCCATCGGATTTTCCAACACACAAAGTTTGAGAGCAGGATATAAAATTTGCCGACAACAAAATCCGTTGTCAGAAATTCCGATCGTGTGTACACAAATCTGACGGACAAAGTGCCACGCATGCTCAGAATAAATAAAGAGATGAAAGCTATTGGCCACTGCCCCGTTTATAGTCCCGACGTACGTGTTTTACGTCACTGCGTTTAGAGCGATCGGATTTTCTGACAACTTTGTGTGACGTGTGTATGCAAGACAAGTTTGAGCCAACATCCATCGGAAAAAATCCTAGGATTTTGTTGTCGGAATGTCCGAACAAAGTCCGACCGTGTGTACGGGGCATGAGAGTCCTGTGAATGGCGTGGAGGACAGAAGGCAGGTGAACAGCGCAACCTTTTTTCAGTTACAAATGTAGCTTTTTCCATTTTGATTTTATGGTTCATTACACAGTGTAATTATATTCATATAAACAAATTTGTGTGCATAGACTGAAACAATACAATATAGCTGCAATCAGAGCCATAAAAAACAATATGATTGGCTTTAGAAGTTAGAGCCACTCACCTGGTAGGCCTGTGTTAAAAAGATAATATTCATGTTCAATGTCCCTCTAATGCCGCGTACACGCGATTGGAAATTCCACCAGCAAAACTCCGATGAGAGCTTTTTGTCGGAAAATGCGACCGTGTGTATGCTCCATGGTCTTTTGCTGGTGGAATTCCAGCCACCAAAAGATTGAGAGCATGTATTTTTCGGTTGGGAAAAGTTCCTATCCGAAAATGCGATCGTATGTACAAATTCCGACATGCAAAGTACCTACGCATGCTCAGAAACAATTCAACGCATGCTCGGAAGCATTGAACTTCATTTTCTTGGCTCGTCATAGTGTTGTATGTCACCGCATTCTTGACGGTTGAAAGTTCAGAGAACTTTTGTGTGACCGTGTGTATGCAAGGCAAGCTTGAGCAGAATTCCGTCGGAAAAACCATCCAAGATTTTTCCGACGGAAAATCCACTCGCGTGTACGGGCATAAGTAAAATGTTTTATTTCTGGTTTTTGTTATATTTTCCTTAAACTTTATAATTTATTGTTCTCCCAATATATAGCTTAGATTATCATATACAAGGTAATTGACTGATACTTCCTTACATAGGCTTTCTGTATATAATGAAGGTGACTGCAGAGATAACCTGACAGAGTGTCTTGTCCAACAGCTTACTGAATTTTCATCTATTCAGTGAACATAACAACCTGCCCTCACTGATAAGGTTTAATTATCATCTCTGCCATAATGTGTCCTTTAAAACCTCAACCAGGGACTACTTAGTATAGTATGTTTCAAAAATAATTACAATGAATTAAAAATACGAGAGACCATGAAAATCCTTTTCTTTTTCTTTTTTATATTTTGGTAGCGCAACATTTAATTACAATAAAATTCATATACAAAAAAATCATACAATTTTCTAAATTTAACTGCCCCTGTTTAACAAAGAACAGTCTTCAATTGATGCTTTATTTTCTTTATCTTTTGTCCCCAAAGAAAATTTGAACAAAATTGCAGTGATCAACTAAATGTAAATGAAGGACTAGTAACATGTACTGGCATAGTTAATTGAGTCCAGATTTTTATTTTCTCCTACCATATTATTCAAAGCCATTTTTTTTCCTTTTGGGTAAGGCAGGAAAAGATTATATTGTATATCAGTTTTTTTTTTTACTGTGCGTGTCCTTTCTAGAAGATTCAACCTCTCTATTTGTCCTTGTGACCAATGTCTGCAGGATTGAAACTGGGGCCAAATCTAAAATGATGTTTTCACTGGGCAAGGAATACAGGTGAAATCTTCCGATGGGGATACGTGTTTTAATCCGGCTCACTTCTGCATAGAAACCAATGAGCTTCCAGGTTTTATTACCAAAGCTTAATTGAACAAGCTGGGGTTAGAACCTCATTGGTTTCTATGCAGAAGTGAGCCTGATTTTGCACTTTCCAGCTTTAGTAAATAAACCCCATTGTGTACTTAAAAGTGGGGTATGCCTGTGTACTTGAGGGTCTAAGTGTCTGATATGAATTTTGGGCGTACCCTAGGCTGTTGTTTTTTTTTTGCATGGGATGCCTCTCAAATTCAAACAAAATAATTAGTTACTGGATAAGTGTCTGGTAGATATTTCGAGGGGATCCCACGCTTTTTAATTCACATTGTTTACTGTACTAGCTAAAACAATGACACATGTTCCCCCTTTAAAACCAATACCAGACCATTATCCATCAAGGTCTGGTAGGGATTTTGAGAGGGGCCCTCTGCTGTTTTTTTTACAAACAAATAATAGCTGTCTGGGATCCATCATTTAGCAGCAATAGTTTTCTTTGCATGAGTACTTTGCAAGAGTGCAACTTCACATCAGTTTAAAGCATCCCTGAAGCGTTTGCTACTAAATAGTATTTTTGCATTGGTACATGTCACTCGTGGCAGTGCCCAGCTACCCATTCCAACAAAAGGTTGACAAAACAGATTGTTCTTGAAAAAAAGCCAAAAAAATAACAAGATCCAGCTTGCATAGACTTTAATGGGGTTAAGGCCGTATGTTTGAGGTTAGCAGATCTCTTCCTGCATTCAGTGGGCATCAAATGAACCGAGCTTTGCCTTGTTCACCCATTCCAAATCAAGACATATTTTTAATTTGGCTGGGGCTTACAGATAGACAGTTTATCTTTAAACCATGTAACCCTTCAGGTTTCATTATAGAAATGCTCAATTTAACTCTAGCTTAGTATAATTCTGCCTTTTGAAACCTAAGAGTCTGTAAAGCCTAACAGCACATAGCTAAGGCCATGGGCAAGACATGTCCATCTTTTGCTGTCTTGCCCACTGAGCCATGACCTTATCTTTGTTTTGCCTCAAACAAAGTATGGCGTAAGATACACAGTATTTTTAAACTGAACAGTCACAAACGTTTTGAATCTCCCTCTCAATTCTTCATCTTATGACGGAGAAAATTTAACTCACATAGCAGCTAGAGTGAGAAAAGGTCATGGATCCCTTTCCCAGCCATCAAAGTGATAAAGTGGGTTAAAGAACGAACAGTTTAATGAAGAGTTGTGGTGTCATGACAAAGAGAAAAAAAAATCTATTTTCCCTCCAGATAAGAGTCTTGTCTCCCTTTACGTCTGTAATCTGCTGCTTCCTCTCTCCACTCATGTCCTTTTTTCAAGCTCTTATTTTTCTTTTTTCATCCCAAATTCATTTGTGTGTCTTAGTTGCCAGGTAAACTGAACCCATCACTATATCAATTGAGGGGGGAAATAAATCTGTTACCTGAATTAATCTGTACTACAGAAGCTTCTATGTGTCAAGAAATTTTCAGGGATATTTGGCAAGCTAATCTTAAAAAAAGCATGGGTAGCTGGACAATGCCATGGAAAATATGAACCAATTGCAAATCATTTTTTTGTAAATACAGATCGATGGGGCAGAGTATTTTTTATTAGATTTAAAGGGAAAAAAATTGAAAATACACAAAAACCTTAAAAAAAAAACATGCTTTGAGGATGCATGTGAAAAATGGTATAGGTTTTCCCTTACAAATCAGCCTAGGTGGCCACAAAAAGAAGGGCAAAGCAATCCCCCTTCTTGAAAAGCACCTTGTACCTGGATGGCCAGGACAGGGAAGGCAGTGAGCACGCATCCTCCCCTCCAGGAACCCCATTAGACTACATGCCCTTCAACAAATATTGCATATTACCTTGCTAAGGGGGGGTTGGCCAAGGCACCTCGTCCCAATGTTGTCCTCCAAACCCCACATTCTGTCCTCCAAAAGGGATGTGGAGGTTTGTGGGGGACTTACAGGAATCTAGAAGTCCGCTTTTACTTCATTGTGTCTGGTGGTTGTGCTTGGCACTGGAATTGTATTACTGAACAATATGATAAATGGTGGATTTACATCTAGGGATATTGTTTATATTTCCATGAGAGGACTACAGTGTTTTTTTACTTTTTACGCTTTTGGAGAATGTGTGATACGGGGTACTAATGCTGGAGCCCCTTTAATATAAATGGGGCTTCCAGATCCCTTTAAATGCCCCTACAAAGACCCCCATCCTTTCTTTTTGAGGGACAGGCTGTGCGGAATCAACATTGGGACAGGATGCCTTGTGGTAATAATAAGAATCTGGTATTAATTTGAGGGGAACCCAATGCTGGGGAACAGATCCTTGTTCCTTGTCACTGAGACAGAGTGTCTTGTATGAAGAGGGAAGCTTTATCACAGGTGATACAGCCAGTGGACATTTTTAATCAGGAAATTGCCAGAAATGTACTATAGTACAGACAAGTATTTTACTTCAAAAATTAAGAGGCTACAGATGATACAGCAGTGTAAAAATGTCCAGCAGCAGGACATTTTAATTAACTAAACTAGGCCAAAGACTAGGACAAAGAAACACAGGTAGGGTTTTTACTAAAGGAATTAGGATACAACTGTGAAAAATTGGCCAGCAGCAGGACAATTTCACTCATGGATAATAGAGTTGAAATAACCAATCATGTCATGATGAAGAAGACAAAAAGAACTGTAACATATTTTACTGGACACTATATGGTACCAGTGCTAAGTGCTTTCTGGTTCCTTCAGTAGAAGGCTTTTTGTAAGTTAATTTTTGCCTATATGTACAGTATTTTCACTTGGTTATGTAATAATCCAGGGGTAGGCAACCTCGGCCCTCCAGATGTGGTGAAACTACAAGTCCCATGAGACATTGCAAGACCCTGACAATCACAGGCTTGACTCCTAGAGGCAGACCCATAATCAGTCAGTATTCAAGATTTATGCACAATAATTTATCTTATTCCTGACTATCAGGGCAAATGATTCCGAATAGTAATAGTCTCTTAACCACGTTATCCAGACAATGTCCAAAAAAAAAAGAAAAAATGTAAAAGAGCAGTTTCAATATAAGATTCAGTGGACAAGGAGAAGTTCAAATCCCATAAATGTGCTCACAGAGCCCTCACCTTCATAACCTGATAGGATAGCATATACTGTTGAATTGAGGTCGTTACGTTGTGTTGCTCCAACTTCTACCACCAGGGGGTTCTCCGTGCCACCATATGCAATATTATAATTGCCTGAGGCGCCAGCAAATAGCCATAAATAAGAATTCAATCCGCTATATTAATCTGTACCACCAGGGGGTCTTCTAATCCACCAGACAAATCTCCCAACTGCAGCTGTACATCCACGTCATCTCATAGCCTTGTATCCTCCGCAAAATTGGGGGGGGGGAGGGGTGGAGGTGGACAAGGATGGGAGAAAGAGAGAGAGCCCCAATAGTGTAGTAGGTTAAAATAAACACGTTTTATTTCAAAAGGTTTAAAAATGGACCCTTACAATAAGGAATTTAAAAACAAGCATAAACCACTGCTAAGGCATCTGAACGCCGCTCTCATGTCACTTCTGGTATCGCTCAGTCTACGGCCACTCCCTACACGTTACGTCATCACATGACTTCTTCAGGCCTTCTTTTATAGCATGCTCTCAAACTTTGTGTCGGAAATTCCTATGGAAAATGGAAAATGTGTGATGGAGCCTACACATGGTCGGAATTTCCGACAGCTAGGTCCTATCACACATTTTCCATCGGAAAATCCTATCGTGTCCAGGGCATTACAGTACAGTATTCCATTTAGGTACAATTTCAAACAGGATATAACTACAAGACTGAAACTGTTAAATGTTGTATATTTTTGTATTTAGTGACATGCATAGGTAACCAGTGTTTTAACAGGTTCAGCTCTTTTAGAATGGACTTCCTTACAGTCTTAGCTATGCTTTTGATGATAAGAATTAGCAGAAATGTTTAAAGGATGTACAGAAACGTGTGTTTGTTCATATTTCATGTCCAGCTTAAAAACAACTTTGTCCTGTATCCAAATTGACCATAAAGCACAACTCAAGTACAATTTAAGCATAAGAGCTGTGCAGGAAGTGGGCCCTGATTTTTTAGGGTGTAAGAATACAGACTTCATAATTGCTATTCTTCAATTGCAAGGAAGGGTGGTAGGTTACAGATTACATTTCTAAATTTCTTTTAGATTCTTATCTGATGTTTTGATGTTTTTAAAAGAGTTTTTCATTTCCCTCAAAAAACTCTTTTCTGGTGAAGTATGTATGTATGAAGTATGTTACTTGATGTGGTCTCCCCTTAGACCTCTTTACATTAGTTATTACTTGAAACCAACCTTGATGCTGTCAAAAGACTCAGATGTTCATTGACTTCAGTAGGTTACAAAGGCCACAACCAGAATCTGCCATATGGTACAGAGAAGCGTCAGATTTTTCAGCAGCCTAGAACTGTTCTAAAGTGGATCCATTTAAACTCTTCAGGGCTAAGCATGGTGACCCTAGTCATTTGCATATACTCTCCTAGGGAATGTAGCACTTTTTCTGAATAGAATGAGATTTGTTTTTAAACGTACCACAGCATACCACAGCATACCACAGCATTTACCTACTGTGGAAACCAACACACATAATACAAAATGAACACAAACATTTTTTACTGAATACATTTTTTATGCTTTTATTAAAGACATACTGAATACACTGTAAATATAAGTAGAATTGTTGGAATTTCGTAAGTCTGGGGTGGTAAATTCTTATACTTTCTTTGTCTCTCTTTTCCACAGTCATATGACAGACCCCATTATATTTGTCAAGCAATGCTGTAAGGGATTCTGCATAGATATTCTTAAACGCCTCGCAAAAACTATTGGCTTTACATATGACCTTTATCTTGTGACCAATGGCAAGCATGGGAAGAAAATCGAGGGAGTATGGAATGGAATGATTGGAGAGGTAACATCTATAGTCATCTATTTAAATGTTTAAATTATCATTAGATTGAAATGAAACATTAAAATGATACAAGATCTATACACTTTTATTTGTTCTGTTTGTTACCTAAAGCGGACCTGACAATGTATTTGACTATAGCCTTTAGTCAGAAAAGTAGTGCAAAAAAAGAAATGGATGTGCAAAGTGCAGTAACCTATAGCAACCAATCTCCTCTGACTACAGTACACTAAATGGGGATTGATTGACTTGGGTTCTTGCACTTGGCACATCATCTTTATTATGTGCTCTGCTTTTCTGAATAAGCCTGTGTGTTGGCTTGATAAGGCTAAAAGCAATGTTCCAAACACAGCAATCCACTTAAACTAATTAGACTTTACATTTTACAGGTGTGACTAGATAAACTGAATTCTGATAGCTTTTTATTGGTTACTGTACTTTACCCTTACAACTCTTTGTGCTCTTGTATTGAATGTGTTTTGACTATATATATGCATGAATTAAAAGGTTTTAACATGATATTGAGGAAGCCAGTCTTTGCAGAATGAAGACTCAGCAAGGACAGACTTTGTGTTTTTGTTTTAGAAAGGTTTCTTTAAAACATGAACCTAAGCACCCCCTGAAGGAGTGCGATTCCTCTAGCGGGACTTTTTTCACGGGGTTACCTCTAATAAAGTAGAAAGTAGTAGAAGTTTATAGTTTTTGTATAAAAGTATTGTAGTTTATTAATTTAGCATCTAAAAATCATTACACATGACCTAACCATATAGACAATAAAATGGATGCATGTAAATGGGAAAAAATAATTCTACAAATAAATGACCAAATGCAATGATACAGGTAGTAAAGAACCAATGATCATAGAACCCGACGTTTCGAGGTAAGCAAAAGGGGTTGACCTCTTCTTCAGGGGCAACGACAATTGGTCAAAATGGATATTTCATCTAGAAAAATTAACAAAAAGCAGAGCAAACATAAATGGATGAATATCTCAGGCATTCACAGCAGGAGGCAGTAGAGAGCATCTAGTTTACATTATAAAGGTCAATAGACATTAACATATGTTACATCTTTAGTAAGTTCCAGGCATATACATGCAGAGATTTCATACAGACCCCTTAAGATTCATATAAACACTCCCAGGGACATTATCAGCATCCAATGCGAATCAAGAATTTGCCGCCCGTCAAGGCCACACAGGGATCACAGAACCGAAGCTCAAGAAGATAGGGAAGATACCAGGTGAATCACAGGAAAAAGAACCAGGGTGGACTGAGGTTGCTTCACAAAGGATATCCCCAATATAAGAACAGACACAGTCCTCCCCTCACTGCGAAGGCTTGAGACAGCCTGTTTGATGGAGTTAGAGGGTGGGGGGTACAATCCTGCTGCAATGAAAATATTTCAATGAGAGTCTTAAAAAGAGAGCCTAGTATAAATACAATACTATTCTCAGAATTGTAAGGAGTATTGGGGTTAGCAGATTCACCCGAGATTGTCAATATAGAACATATATAACACGTACCTAAAAACTGAGGATAAAAGGAACCAGATCATGGGTCCCAATTTCAGCAGCAGGAAGTATTTGAATAATACCCCAGAATCAAAATGGAGTCAAAAAGGAGTCCAAGGAAATATGCAGGTTCCCTGGTTGGGTGTGAGTATGCATAAGTCTGCAGATTATAAAACACATCAGGGAAATATTATAGGTAAGTAAACGGTTAACCGTCTGTAAAATTTCCAAACATCCCAACCAGAGGGGGTCCATGCATTTACCTGCCTGTCTCAGCTTCCTCCAAGCACGTCTGTGTGGTGTCAGTATTAGCTGATTAATGCAGTGCTGGAGGAGTTTAAATGTGTGTTTAATTGCAGTGGGTGGGGATGTCCAATCAGCAGCCTGATTGGCTGAACCATGAGTATGGGGCGGTCACAAGTTTTTGTTTTTTTTTCTCTTTTAGGGAGGACGTGAGATGTCTGTCTAGGATATCCCCCGGGCAGAGCGACGCATAGCGTCATCCCCACGAAACACTCCCTGGAGTGAAAGCATCCACAGCAGGGAGGGGATGGACATGTATAACAGCGCTGTGCTCGGCGGGGGGCGGAGCCAGCACAACGTGAAGGATTCCCCCATGCGTCTAGAAGTCCCGCAGCGCAGAGCTGGCGTGCCCGTTGTCGTGGAGATCCATGACACAGACAGAGAGAGGGGGGGGTCCGGGAGTGCTCTGAAGGGAGCGCTCCTCGGTCTCCCCCGGGTGCGCTGAGTGAGCTAACAACACAGCCCAGGCCTGGATGGATGGAAGGGAAATGAGTGAAAGTGATTGGATAAATGGTAAGAAAAAACAAAAAACAAAAAAAAAACAGAAATAGGGGACACAGACATGCAGAAAAGGGTGTAAAGAAGGAAGTAACAGTGAATGGAGAAGTGACAGCAGAAAGTAAACAGGGGAGGAAAGAAGAGAAAATGCAGTCATATAGGAGGAGAAGGAGGGAGAATCCTCCTAGGAAAGGGAGGAGGAGAAAAGCAAAGAAGGAGGAGGTAAAAAGAGAATGAATATAAGAACACCGATACTTGATGGATCTCCGTGTGGTCGGGAGGGACGGTCCCACTGGATCAGAAAAAGTCCTGAAATGACAGGAAGGAGTTGTTCCATTATATATTTTAAACAGTATATTATATCACAGGCTAAACAGGAATAACATGTTCAAACTATGAATATATCTATAATCTTATTAGTTTATGTGTCCTATCAATTCCAAAGACCATCCCTGGCCAGGGGCATATTCCCAGAGTGTATGTATTTATCCAGTCACGTGAGAGTACGAGATTACTATAGTGGGTAAAAAATAATAATCAATAAACAAGGAATACAGATAGTCCAGGTAGGCAAAGGACTACCTCAATTTAAATAAAAGGGGGGGGGGGCGATCCTATTGTGGAGGTTCCCATTCAGATCCTCCTGAGGAGAAACCCTCCAGGAAGGGTCTGAAGGAGGTGGTTGCATTGAGGCCAGGTGGCATAGTCGCATTCAAGCAAAAAATCCACCTTTGTTCGGCCTGCATTAATATTTTGTTGGTGTCGCCTCCTCTAATACCAGGGTGTATTCTGTCTAGAATCAGGAAGGAAATCTTTGGAGTGATTCCTTCATGTAGGTCTCTCACATGTCTTCCCAGGGGGAGGCTTGGATTACTGGTCTGCATGGATAGGATGTGTCGATAGGCGCGTCGCCAAAAGGGCTGAATAGTTTTGCCCACATAGAAACAAAAGCAGTTACATAAAAGTAGGTAGACTACATTAGCTGTTTGGCAATTCGCATAGTGTTTAGGGCGGTAACGTTCGCCATTTGGGAGTGTTATATTGCGCGTGGTGTTCATAAAGCGGCAGTAGTTGCACCCCCCACAAGTAAATGTACCTGGGTATTTGCACGGATCCTGGTGTCCGGAATCGTGGTATTCACTGGACACCAGGTAATCCTTGAGAGATCTGGCTCTTTTGAATGTAAAGACCGGGTGTTTGCTCACATATGGGCCTATAGTGGGGTCCATTGAAAGAAGATGCCAATACTTATTGGCGATTTTTTTTGAAGGTTTCATGCTGGTTGCAGTATTTGGTTATAATCGAAATTGGATTCTTCTTGATATTTTTAGAGGATGGATTGTAAAGCAATTCTTTCCTGGGTTTCACTACTGCCCGATTGTAGGCCTTTTTGAGGCATGATTTAGAGTAACCCCGCAGTAATAGTCTCTCCCTCAGGAGATCAGCCTCTCTTCTAAAGGTTGTGTCATCTGTGCAATTTCTGCGTGTCCTCAAGTACTGACTGAAAGGGATGGATGCAATTAGGGGTGTTGGATGAAAGCTGCTAGCATGTAATATAGTATTGCCCGCTGTTGGCTTCCTGTATAAACTACTGCTGATACGTCCCCTGTCATCTTTATGGATGGTTACATCCAAGAAAGTTATGGAAGAATTGTCAAAGGTCATTGTAAAACTCAAATTGAAATTATTTGTGTTCAAACATTCTAGGAAAGGTTCCAGTTGATATTGTGGGCCGTCCCAAACAAGGAAGACATCATCGATGAATCTGAGCCATAGGCTCACATTCATCATGAAAGGAGCCAGTAGGATATAGTCCAAGGAATCCAAGAAAAAAATCGTCCCAAACAAGGAAGACATCATCGATGAATGTGAGCCATAGGCTCACATTCATCATGAAAGGAGCCAGTAGGATATAGTCCAAGGAATCCAGCAAAAAATCACCCATTTTTGGATTAAGACTTAATCCAAAAATGGGTGATTTTTTGCTGGATTCCTTGGACTATATCCTACAACATAACCACTTTACTTTCAATGGCTCCCACTTCCTCCAGGTGCAGGGGGTAGCGATGGGGACCCCGTGTGCCCCATCGTATGCCAACCTGTACCTGGGGGAGTGGGAGCGCATGATTAACCAATCCGAGGAACTGGCTCCTTTCATGATGAATGTGAGCCTATGGCTCAGATTCATCGATGATGTCTTCCTTGTTTGGGCAGTAGTGAAACCCAGGAAAGAATTGCTTTACAATCCATCCTCTAAAAATATCAAGAAGAATCCAATTTCGATTATAACCAAATACTGCAACCAGCATGAAACCTTCAAAAAAAATCGCCAATAAGTATTGGCATCTTCTTTCAATGGACCCCACTATAGGCCCATATGTGAGCAAACACCCGGTCTTTACATTCAAAAGAGCCAGATCTCTCAAGGATTACCTGGTGTCCAGTGAATACCACGATTCCGGACACCAGGATCCGTGCAAATACCCAGGTACATTTACTTGTGGGGGGTGCAACTACTGCCGCTTTATGAACACCACGCGCAATATAACACTCCCAAATGGCGAACGTTACCGCCCTAAACACTATGCGAATTGCCAAACAGCTAATGTAGTCTACCTACTTTTATGTAACTGCTTTTGTTTCTATGTGGGCAAAACTATTCAGCCCTTTTGGCGACGCGCCTATCGACACATCCTATCCATGCAGACCAGTAATCCAAGCCTCCCCCTGGGAAGACATGTGAGAGACCTACATGAAGGAATCACTCCGAAGATTTCCTTCCTGATTCTAGACAGAATACACCCTGGTATTAGAGGAGGCGACACCAACAAAATATTAATGCAGGCCGAACAAAGGTGGATTTTTCGCTTGAATGCGACTATGCCACCTGGCCTCAATGCAACCACCTCCTTCAGACCCTTCCTGGAGGGTTTCTCCTCAGGAGGATCTGAATGGGAACCTCCACAATAGGATCGCCCCCCCCTTTATTTAAATTGAGGTAGTCCTTTGCCTACCTGGACTATCTGTATTCCTTGTTTATTGATTATTATTTTTTACCCACTATAGTAATCTCGTACTCTCACGTGACTGGATAAATACATACACTCTGGGAATATGCCCCTGGCCAGGGATGGTCTTTGGAATTGATAGGACACATAAACTAATAAGATTATAGATATATTCATAGTTTGAACATGTTATTCCTGTTTAGCCTGTGATATAATATACTGTTTAAAATATATAATGGAACAACTCCTTCCTGTCATTTCAGGACTTTTTCTGATCCAGTGGGACCGTCCCTCCCGACCACATGGAGATCCATCAAGTATCGATGTTCTTATATTCATTCTCTTTTTACCTCCTCCTTCTTTGCTTTTCTCCTCCTCCCTTTCCTAGGAGGATTCTCCCTCCTTCTCTTCCTATATGACTGCATTTTCTCTTCTTTCCTCCCCTGTTTACTTTCTGCTGTCACTTCTCCATTCACTGTTACTTCCTTCTTTACACCCTTTTCTGCATGTCTGTGTCCCCTATTTCTGTTTTTTTTTTGTTTTTTGTTTTTTCTTACCATTTATCCAATCACTTTCACTCATTTCCCTTCCATCCATCCAGGCCTGGGCTGTGTTGTTAGCTCACTCAGCGCACCCGGGGGAGACCGAGGAGCGCTCCCTTCAGAGCACTCCCGGACCCCCCCCTCTCTCTGGCAGTCTGTGTCATGGATCTCCACGACAACGGGCACGCCAGCTCTGCGCTGCGGGACTTCTAGACGCATGGGGGAATCCTTCACGTCGTGCTGGCTCCGCCCCCCGCCGAGCACAGCGCTGTTATACATGTCCATCCCCTCCCTGCTGTGGATGCTTTCACTCCAGGGAGTGTTTCGTGGGGATGACGCTATGCGTCGCTCTGCCCGGGGGATATCCTAGACAGACATCTCACGTCCTCCCTAAAAGAGAAAAAAAAAAAACTTGTGACCGCCCCATACTCATGGTTCAGCCAATCAGGCTGCTGATTGGACATCCCCACCCACTGCAATTAAACACACATTTAAACTCCTCCAGCACTGCATTAATCAGCTGCTACTGACACCACACAGACGTGCTTGGAGGAAGCTGAGACAGGCAGGTAAATGCATGGACCCCCTCTGGTTGGGATGTTTGGAAATTTTACAGACGGTTAACCGTTTACTTACCTATAATATTTCCCTGATGTGTTTTATAATCTGCAGACTTATGCGTACTCACACCCAACCAGGGAACCTGCATATTTCCTTGGACTCCTTTTTGACTCCATTTTGATTCTGGGGTATTATTCAAATACTTCCTGCTGCTGAAATTGGGACCCATGATCTGGTTCCTTTTATCCTCAGTTTTTAGGTACGTGTTATATATGTTCTATATTGACAATCTCGGGTGAATCTGCTAACCCCAATACTCCCTACAATTCTGAGAATAGTATTGTATTTATACTAGGCTCTCTTTTTAAGACTCTCATTGAAATATTTTCATTGCAGCAGGATTGTACCCCCCACCCTCTAACTCCATCAAACAGGCTGTCTCAAGCCTTCGCAGTGAGGGGAGGACTGTGTCTGTTCTTATATTGGGGATATCCTTTGTGAAGCAACCTCAGTCCACCCTGGTTCTTTTTCCTGTGATTCACCTGGTATCTTCCCTATCTTCTTGAGCCTCGGTTCTGTGATCCCTGTGTGGCCTTGACGGGCGGCAAATTCTTGATTCGCATTGGATGCTGATAATGTCCCTGGGAGTGTTTATATGAATCTTAAGGGGTCAGTATGAAATCTCTGCATGTATATGCCTGGAACTTACTAAAGATGTAACATATGTTAATGTCTATTGACCTTTATAATGTAAACTAGATGCTCTCCACTGCCTCCTGCTGTGAATGCCTGAGATATTCATCCATTTATGTTTGCTCTGCTTTTTGTTAATTTTTCTAGATGAAATATCCATTTTGACCAATTGTCGTTGCCCCTGAAGAAGAGGTCAACCCCTTTTGCTTACCTCGAAACGTCGGGTTCTTTACTACCTGTATCATTGCATTTGGTCATTTATTTGTAGAATTATTTTTTCCCATTTACATGCATCCATTTTATTGTCTATATGGTTAGGTCATGTGTAATGATTTTTAGATGCTAAATTAATAAACTACAATACTTTTATACAAAAACTATAAACTTCTACTACTTTCTACTTTATTAGAGGTAAACCCGTGAAAAAAGTCCCACTAGAGGAATCGCACTCCTTCAGGGGGTGCTTAGGTTTGGCAAAAATTGGGATGGGGGCTTACCTCTAGAAAAATATACAGTGCCTACTGGGATGACACCTCCCTCCTTTCTTTAAAACATGAAAGTCATGAAAGTGAACTTATACTTCAAGTAAATCCTCTTACGTACAGGCTAACAGTTAAATAAACAGTTAAAATTCCCCCAGGTCTTATACACAATGCTATAGTACCTGGCCACCACACCGGGGCAGGTGAGATCTGAGCAAAGCAAACAGGTATTTGCAGTTGGCAGACAGGCAGAGGGGTACAATGACAGTCCAGGTACATGGCAGAATAGGTTCAGAGTAGTCAAGGTTCAATCAGTAGTCAAAAGATAGGCAGTATTCAGAAAACAGTAGATATCGAATCTGAGGTCATAAACAGGGGAATACAAACAGCAAAGCAGAACCGGCAGACAGAGAGCTTGAGCATGTATTACACACTCTATCACAGACATGAGACTGCAGGCTTGGCTGGTTTAAATCAGGTTTGGTCTCCATCCAGAAACTGGCCATATCAATCACCTTGCAGGTGGACAGACAGACAGGGATGCATCATAGCCAAAATCAGGATTCTGTAATGAGATCAGCAGCTGTCAAACAACATGTTTACACGCTCCTGACAGCCAGGTAGTACAGACAAGAAGGTGGCACTATTTTCTCTGTAATGCCCCGTACACACGGTCGGATTTTCCGATGGAAAATGTCCGATCGGAGCGTGTTGTCGGAAATTCCGACCGTGTGTGGGCTCCATCGGACATTTTCCATCGGATATTCCGACACACAAAGTTGGAGAGCAGGAGATAAAATTTTCCGACAACAAAATCCGTTGTCGGAAATTCCGATCGTGTGTACACAAATCCGACGGACAAAGTGCCACGCATGCTCAGAATAAATAAAGAGATGAAAGCTATTGGCCACTGCCCCGTTTATAGTCCCGACGTACGTGTTTTACGTCACCGCGTTCAGAACGATCGGATTTTCCGACAACTTTGTGTGACCGTGTGTATGCAAGACAAGTTTAAGCCAACATCCGTCGGAAAAAATCCTAGGATTTTGTTGTCAGAATGTCTGAACAAAGTCCGACCGTGTGTACGCCCTATTAGAGTGAAGAATATAGTACTACATCTTCACATGTAGCCTACTGACTGAACAGTCAAGGAGCAAGGACGCAATAGTGTTCACCCTGCTCTCTTCTCTTGGAAGGGTTCACACAAATAGCCAGGGCGCTGGATCAATAAAAATGTCAAAGTTTATTAAAACATCACAGGAAGACTTACATAACAGTCTCTGGGAAGCACTTCAGAGGTGAAATTGTGAAGCTGTAAACAGCAGACACAAACCAGGGAACACTAAGTTGGATGGTGGTATGCCAAACTGCTGTGAATCAATAAGCTGTCAGCATGTGCACAGAGCCCCTCCTGCCCCGCTCGGTGGGATCAATGCTGCAAACTAGGAGGGCCGAGTAGCACTGTTGATGGACTCACAGGGACTCAGAATGTCAAGGTGAGTGAGGGATTCACTCAATAGCAGTATGAGATGTAGGGCAGCTGGGCCAGGAGATGGAATGCCAGACCTCCTAGGATGTAGTGGATTAGTCAGTGGATTTAAAAGAAACAAGGGGGGGAGGTGCCTCTCTAAGTGTAGTATTAAAACAGTAACATTTATTGCACAAGATTAAAAACACAAGATATTTTTTATATTGTAAGTGTTTTTAATCTTGTGCAATAAATGTTACTGTTTTAATGCTACATTTAGTGAGGCCCCCCCCCATTTCTTTTATATGTTTTGCACAGTTGCTGGACATACTCTGAGAATGGCTGCCTCTTTTTAAATCACCCCCTTACCATGGTTCAACTTTGTTTTTACCTAAAGACTGACTAATCAAATGTACATTACTACAAACTAAGGGCATTGCCTCCTGGAGCGCCAGATACCCAATTTACCTTCACTTAAAGTCAGTGGATTGAGTGGGCTGACGAACATGTTTCAGGGTCCCAAATACTTTATTCTCCAAAGAAGATAAATGGTTACTCACAAGGAAAATGAACTTAATAATCCAGTGCACTAGGTGAATAGCACCTATTAAAATCTAATATTGCTACTTCCTTAAGCAAGGACATCCATAGGGAGGATTTTTTTATTTTTGATGTTTAATTTGTAATAATATTTTTCATGTAAATGGGACTATTTTTTGCATTATATTATTTTTATGAAACATTTGATTAACCACTTCAATACAGAGCATTTTCACCCCCTTCCTGCCCAGGCCAATTTTCAGCTTTCAGCGCTGTCACACTTTGAATGGCAATTGCACGGTCATGCAACATTGTACCCAAATTAAATTTTGATAACTTTTTCCCCCACAAATAGAACTTTCTTTTGGTGGTATTTGATCACCTCTGCAATTTTTGTTTTTTGCGCTATGGTCAAAAAAAGAGCGACAATTTTGAAAAAAACACAATATTTATTAATTTTTGCTATAATAAATATCCCATTTTTAAAAAAAAAACATTTTTTTTCCTCAGTTTAGGCCGATATGTATTCTTCTACATATTTTTGGTAAAAAAAAATCCCAATAAGCGTATATTGATTGATTTGCGCAAAAGTTATAACGTCTACAAAATAAGGGATAGATTTATCATTTTTATTTATTTATTTATCTTTTTTACTACTAATGGTGGCGAGCTGCAATTTTTATCATGACTGTGACATTGTGGTGGACAAATCAACCACTTTTGACACTATTTTGGGACCATAATTTATAATTATTTATAATTTCACATTTTTAAAGCGATCGGTGCTATAAAAAATGCACCGATTACTGTATAAATGTGACTGGCAGGCAAGGGGTTACCACTAGGGGGCACTGCAGGGGTTAAATGTGTGTCCTAGGGAGTGATTCTAACTGTGGGGGAGGGGACTGATGAGGCGAGGAGACCAATTGGTGTTCCTCTGTACAAGGAACATACGATCAGTTCTCTCCCCTGACAGATCCATGTCCCTGCTCTGTGATGAGCAATCGTGGGTGCTCGGCGGACATCGCGGCCGCTGGGCACCCTCTCCACAATGCCGGGAAGCTGAGGACGTCATATGACGCCCACCCGGAGGGAGGAACGGTTCCTGTCGCCGTCATTTTACAATACGGTGGTAGGGAATCGGTTGGGTATTGAAGGATGCATTAAAATAGGTGCTTCTGTTGCCCTTCTATGTTTAGCAGGGACTATTAAAATATTGGCCGCAGTGTGATAGAAACTTATTTTCCTCCAATGTTTGCTGTAGAGTTTATGTATATATGGCAGCGGTCACTAGGTAACAAACTAAGGGCATTAACATCCCTGGCGGTTTTCCTGAGTGTGGCTCAGGGTTAAATTTCAGTACCATTAGCCGTAACCCCCGAGCCACACTCGGGATTGCATTGCAGGATCCTGTTGCAGTATACTTACCTTGTCACCAGGATCCTGCAATGTGTCTGTGGGCTCTGTCCTCCGCCCGATGCCTTTGTGTGCCGGGCTCCATTCCCTGCGAGCGATGAGACGCACAGGGGCGGAGCCCGGCGGCAAATTAAAAAAAACTGAAAAATCATAACACATACAGTACACTGTAATCTTACAGATTACATTACTGTTGGAAATAATTTCACATTGCTTTTGTCCCTAGTGGTTTGTCCAATGCCCTGCATGCAGTTTTATATTATATATACTGTTCTTTCTGCCTGGAAACTGGAGATTGTCCATAGCAACCAAAAAGTGTCCCTTTACGTCAAAAGTGGTTTTAGACCAGCTAGAAAACAGAGATAGTAAATTAGAACACTTTCAGATTTGAGCGATAGTGAATAGTGGGGAAATTCATCTTATTATTATTATATTTTTTATAATTATTTATATTTATTTATTATATTATAATTTATGATTTTGTGTTTCAAACTTTATCATACCTGGGATATCTACTAGACTCTCTTGTTTGGACAGATTTAAGTGTGTTATTGCTAAGAATTACAGGCCTACAATATAAAACTCCAAATTTCTATGCAAAATAATTGTACTGCTTTGAGACGCAAAAATCTGACATAATCATACTGCCAGGGAGGTTAATACAAGGACTGGAGGATATCTGATTGGGTTTCCCTATTATAAAGTCACTGTATCACGTGATGAAATGTGTCAGAGGGTGTAACCACGTGATGTCATCACGCCCGAAAGTCTTTGAGCAGCCATCTTAACATATCCTTCACATGGATGTCCATGCTTGAAGGAGAAACAATACTAGATTTTAATAGGCACTATTCATCTACTGCACTGGATTATTGAGTGCACTTTCCTTGTGAGTAGTCATTTATCTTCTTTGGAGAATAAAGTATTTGAGTGGTTTCATACTACACTATGAGAGTTTTTATTTCTTATATCACTGGGTCATAACACTGTAGGATTGCTGCAGTGTTATGACCCAGGGATCTGGGAAGGCTGTGTTTGACCTTACCATTTTGTGGGCCATTTTCTGAGGTAAGAGGCAGCAGTAATGGGTGGTGGAGCACAGCGGTGAAGCAAGCTTTTTACTCATGTATTCCATTAGAAGCACATATGTTATATGCATTATTATTATTGTGGATATACACTACATTGGTGGACTTTCATATTTATTCAAGAAATAAGGATTGTGTTATTATTAAATTAAATTATTCCACAGAAATTACACAGTAGTGGTTGACTTTTTATGTTTTACTAAGTAATAAGGATTGCAAAACTTTTATTCTTAATTAATGATCATTTTAATGGATTTCTGATTTTTTTGTATACGTATTATTTATTGGTATATATATATATATATATATATATATATATATATATATATATATATATATATATAGCCTTGCTTTTATTTATTTCTTTTTTGTGAACTATTTTGGTTTAACGTGGTGATTTTTAGTTTTTTTATTTGCTTTTAACATTCAATTTTGGAATGATAGGATTTCACCAAACAAAAATGATATACACTGTTAGAAATCGTACATTTGAGAAAAAGTTTCATTCCTGCTCCTTTGAATTTTCTTGTCACTTTGGTCAAGAAAATTGGTCACTGTGTGCCAATTTGACCTTATTAGTGATTAGAAAAATGAATGAACATTCCTACAACGTTCTTACAATGAAAAATGTCAAACAAAATTCTATTAGCGTACACCCAGCTTTAGTTATAAGTAAAATACCTTTCATTTTTTTATTACAAATATACATTGTTTTATATCTGCCTGGAGGTCAGCCCTAATTATGTAACCCATCCTAGAGAAAACATTATTCAGATTTCCTGGTATGAACTGCTACTCTTTTAAAGTTATTGTGTCTGTAATGTACACGAGTCTATGGTAAAATGTTGTGAAGATTATCCGCATAAATCATTAAAATGTTTTTGGAGACTAGGTAGGGCCAAATGATAGTGAACTATGAAAAATCATGAAAAAAGGAAAAATTAATTAACCACTTGCCACCCAGGCCAATTCTGACGTTTCTCTCCTACATGTAAAAATCATAATTTTTTTGCTAGAAAATTACATAGAATCCCCAAACATTATATATTTTTTTTAGCAAAGACCCTAGAGAATACAATGGCAGTCATTGCAACTTTTTATCTCGCATGATATTTGCGCAGCAATTTTTCAAATGCGGATCACTTTTATTCCTATTACAAGGAATGTAAACATCCCTTGTAATAGGAAAATGGCATGATTGGTCCTCTTTACAGTGAGATATAGGGTCAATAAGACCCCACATCTCACCTCTAGCCTGGGAAGCCTGAAATAAAAAGAAAACGATCTTGGCTTCCCAGCCGAGGCGGCGCCATTTGTTTGAATGCAGAGGTCGGATGTGACGTCATAACATTGTACCCGGCTTCTGAACGATCATAGAGATTTCGGCGACCATCTGGTCCACCGGAAATCTCTATGGTAAACATCCATGGCCGGCGGATCCTGTCTCTGACTCACTGATGGAAGCGATGAGTCGATAGAAGCACCGGAGGGCGGTGGGAGGGGGGGAAACCCCTCTTGCCACCCGTAAGAATGATCAAGCGGCGGAACATATGATCATTCTTATGGTGTAGGGAATCACCAGCTGAAAAAGCCAATATCTGAGTGATGCCTGTAGCTGCAGGCATCATTCAGATATACCCGCACAAAGTCAAGAACATCATATGAAGTGATATAGCTAAAAAAAAAATTAAGAAGGCCATTCGTCTTACAAGGCAAGTAATGGGGCAGTCACCAGATCATATGCATTCTTTTTAGATTACCACAATATTCTCTTTTGTAGTTACCTTAGAATGCACAGGACAGCAAGAGCTACAATCCCTGAGTGTAGGATGTAAACAAAGCCTTGACTCCCATTATGCTATGGCTGTCCACTCTGGATACGTGTCCTGAGATCTGTAACAGTGATATGTAACTTCTTTGTGTTGAAGAGGGCTAGGGGTATAAGCTGAGACCATTTTTTAAAATTAGCGATTGTAAAAGCTAGGCAGTGTAAGGTGTAAATTAAAAAAAAAAACAAGAACGTTGAACCTGGAAATGCTTGTAAAGTAGCGTAGGGATGTGATGCCAGAAAGGAGGAGAATTTCACCCAGTATCAGACACTAACATACTTTTGCACTTTGGACACAAATCCCTACAACAGATCAAACTAAAGACAACTGTGCTTGATATTATACACATATTAAATTAAATACAATAACATTGCATTAATGATTTTATATTAAATTCCTCTTATACTTTGTCAAGCAGTGGTAAAAAGTAGAAATGAGCAAATCTGCCTGGGTTCAGTCAGTTTCATGAATCTTGCTTGAAGTTTGTGAGTTTTGGGGCAAACCCCATCAAAGCCTATTGGGGGGGGGGCAGGCAATCTTGTTATTTATTTCTAGGTATTTGTAGGACTGATAGGCAAACTATTGTCAAGCAAAAGGGATGGAAAGCCATGCATGTCAGGGGGGCCAAAAATTGGCATTGGCCGGGGCAAATGCTGTGCGCTCATTTATAGATTGTTCCTTATTCCTGTAGGAAAATTTGCTGTATTTTCAGCCAAAAGCTGATTCGCTGCATCCCCATAATAGCTCGTAACCCAAATCGTATCCCTAGTCAGAAGTAAGAGGGAAACAAGTGATGGAATAGGACATACAGTAGGACCTATCTATTGATACTTTTGTCCTAAACAAAGCAAAATAATCTTTATTAAAGTTTGTTAATCCTACTTACTTTGAATGATAATTAAAATACATGTCATTCTGTGAAACCATACAACTGTATAGTGGAAAGAAGAGTTATTTTACAGCCAGAGCATTTTGTTAATCCTGGAATTAAATGTCGTATAATACAAAAAAACAAAGTATTTGCCAAAAAACTAGGGCATTTAGACAAATGCCAGCCTCCTGTTCTGTTTGGTATTTCTCAATACAGTTAATACAATTAGTATGCTTTAATCATGAAGTAAATAGGTTAATCTTCTTGCATCTATAATAATGAAACTCATTATTCCTGCAGGCAGCCCATTTTTAAACATCCAGTTCTGAAGTGTTTCTAATAATCAGTAAGGATATTCATAAGGCACATTAACAAGGAACAATTCCTGCATGTAAAATTCATAATCATATTCTAGATTTCCACTGGAGACCCATAGACATACACCTTTGATCTCTAGTACAGTCGGTAGCCCCTAAAGTGTATTGTATATGAAGGCTTTATGTAAATTTTACAATCCTTTTTCAGATGGGTAAACTCATGCTTGTAAACTTGATCTGCATATAGAGTGTATTTAAGTGAAAATAATTAGGTAGTTTTGTGGCTTGTACGTATAATCCAATCAATGCATCACCACTCTGCTTTTTATTTCCTCCATGGAATAATAATGCAAATATTTTCTGAAATAACTCTGGAGCTGCTGACTGGACTAGCATGAAGTGATCAGATATTTAAATCAAACAGTTGAATAAAGGTTTCATTACAGCTCTTTCATTATATAATTGTTACATTAACGCTAAACACTTAAAGCGGAACTCTGGAAATAATCTATTTTTATAATTTATATTGGGCCAGCTTGGTTACCTGTAGTTATCAATATATCACATCCAGAGGTCTAAAAATCACCAAAGTAGTTTGTGCCACACTCAGGAAATGCTTTCCTGTTCTGGCAGTGCTGAAATTACTTCCCCTCTGGCACAGTGAAGACAGAGAATCACTCTCTTGCCTCCTCTACCAGTCAGAATATGTGTTGTATTCTTTTCCATCCACATGATACAACATGGATAAAAGAATCTCCCACTGCAGCTACTTTATTATGATGGCCGCCACCAGCAGCTGTCAGAATATGTGAGCAGTGGCTCCATTTGAATGGATGCCACAGTGTTCAGCTGACAATTTTCCATCCGTTCCCTTAGAAGAGTGTTGGGTGGGAGGGCGTTCATCAGGAAAAAATCCTCTTAGTGTTTTTCCAGCTTAAGCCTTCCCCCTCTCGGACATTCCTCTTCACTTCAGTTTCTTCACTTGCCCATCAAAATCCTCAAAGGCAGATGCTTGCAAGGTCTGCCACTCAAAATCTGCCATTTTACAGACAAGCTTAAATGATATTAAAGGTTCAGTGTTTTTTTTTAAATAACAAACATATCATGTTTACCTGCTCTGTGTAATGGTTTTGCACAGAGCAGCCCTGATCCTCTTTTTCTTGGGTCCCCCACCAGGGCTCCTGGCTCCTCCCTCTTGACCAGTGCTCCCAATAGCAAGCTTCTTGCTATAGGGGTACTGGTGTGTGCTTGCTCTTGAGCCCAGCTCTATGCATCCATAATACATATGGAGCCATGGCTCGGCCCTGCCCTCTGCTTTCTCCTCATTGGCTTACTGGTTGTAATTGAGAGCAATGGGAGCCAATGGCTGCTTTGTCTAAGCCTTCAGTCTTTACAACCACTTTAAGTTTTGCTCCCTGCCTCCTCTTTGGATTTCTATTGAGCCCTCTTGGATTTTATGGATCAAGGTTTCATTGCCCCAGTTCTTTTGGCTGTACAGCTTCAGGGGGTTACATGGACTTGTTTCACTGCTTACATACCAAATAGAGACATTCTCCCCATTTATTATATCAAAGATCTCATTGTCTCTATTTTCATTTGCAATGCAACATTCTGCCATCATGGGACTAATCAATCTGGTCCATGGGCAGATCAATTGCTTGGTACCCAGGACCAAGTTGTCCTTACTGCAGCTTGCTGACTCAGGAATCAATCTCTGGAACTGGAGTAGAACTTCTTTCACATTTTTTTGCAGGATTGTTATTATGGATACCAGCATTTTGGGCTGTGGAGGGGTCCTTGGCACCCTGACAGTGTGGGGGATTTGGTCATCAGAAGAATCTTGTTTTCCAAACAGCATCCTTGAGCACTGAGCAATATGACTCTCTTTTTTATTTTATTTTGTTTTACTTCGTTTTATCAATCCAATTTATGTTTTATTTTCACCAGATCACTTCACTCATTTCCTCATTAACCTTTTTTCTTATTCTGTTGCTTATACACCACACGATCATGGCTCGCTTCCATCTTAGAATCCATTACTCAGCAACATGTGCGGTATCTCATGTGGCTGGATCCCAGCTGTCTTAAATTCTTGCATAATCATATGGTCACATGTTTTACAATATAGAGTATATATATGGTTCTCACTTCCATGATCGTCAGCTATGAGTAAGCACTTAGTATAAGTGTGAAACGCGTCAGCTTATTTCCTGTACCGCTCTGCTGTGGTGTCTTGTATACATTGTGGTCCTGATTCATAATTAAAGGCATTAGATATTTCTATCGGAGTGCGGCTGTCCAGAGTTCTTCGGCCCATTTCTATCTGCATATGCATTAGCCAGCACCTGGGGCTCCTGCTTCTCTGGAGGCGAAGGACTCATTTTGGTGGATCTACCTAAGCGATGGAGTTCATCTTGTCTCACTGAGCAATATGACTCTATGTCTCTGCACCATCCTTCTGGAAGGTCGTCTAATCTAAATTAACTTGGGTCATACCAGGCTATACAATGGCAGTGGTGTACAGTACATCAGCCCTCAGGGAGGAACCAGACGTTTCACTGCAGCAAGAGCAGTGGTTAGAATCCTGTCTTGGGCAGAACTTCAGTTTCCTGCTTTTTCCCAAAGGTGTTCCAGGACTTCTTGGCTTCCAGGTACATTAATCTAGTTCTCCAGATACAGGAGGGGCATTTGATGCTTTGGTGGCTCCACAGGTGTAATACTCCCTGATCAGTGGCTTTTCTCTGCCCAAACCACTTTCTCATCTGCTTCACAGAATCTTGATGGAGGGAATTCTGGTGATTCTCATTGATTCAAATCGGTCCAGGTAGATATAATGACACGGTAAGACTCCTGGTAGATGCTCTGTAGACTATACTAGATTGTTTGAATCATTTGTCCCAAGGACCGATTTTTCCATCCTGCTTTATGATCACTGGCTTTATCAACATGAATGTTGAAGCCCCGGTTTTGAGATGGAGTAGTTCAGAATCTGTGACTCTTATGATGGAAAAAGCAGAGAAGTGTATTTCTAGCAAGGTATATCATCTCAAATAACAGGTCTACCTCAAATGGTTTGAGTTACAGGGCTTCCATTCCAGGAGTTTCTTTTTGGGAGGAATCCTCTCTTTCTTGCAGAGTTTGGCTCTCAGTGCTTTAAAGTGCCAGATTTCTGCCCTGTTTATCTTCTTTCAGAGCCCATTGGCATTTTATTACTTGATTTAGACCTTGTTCAAGATGTCTCCCATATAGCTCCCCATGTTTGTTCCCCTATAAATCCAAGGGATATGATCCTGGTACTCTCTGTGATTCAGAAACCAGAGTTGGAACCTATTTACTCTCACCCCCTTGTAGCCATCACTGCTGTGAGGTGAGCATCTGACCTGGTGGTCTTATCCTGCTGAATACATTTTAGTTTTGTATAGGTGCAAGGTGATGTTGAGAGATGTTTAAGATTTCCTTCTTGCCTAAGATAGTTTTGCCTTTCCCCTCGACCAGAACATTTTTCTCCCATCTCTTTATCTGGCTGTAGCTCGCTAAAGGAAAATTGCCCTCCATTATCTGGATGTTTCAGGCAATGAAAGTCTCTCAGCCATTGCTTCTTTCGGGAAGACTGTTGCACTTTTGTAATTATAGATGGTTTCTTGGTCCATCATTTCTAGGTGGTGCAGGCAGATAAATCATCAAAACTTATGGCCTTGAGGATGCGGCTCTACTCCTTCCTGTCAAGGTGTACCCTGCTAGATTTGTGACTGCTTCCTCCTCTTTTTTGGCACCAAGTAGCTTTCTCAGTTTGCATAGCTACCACTAGTCTTCTGTTTTTAATTTCTATCAAGTGGATATTCAGGGCTTATCTGATGCCAACTTTGGGAATTAGGTCCTTCAGACCTAATCTATATCTCCACTGTGGAAACCCACCTTCTGTATTTGTCTAAGTTCCATTTTCATCAGCTTAGAAATTAATATGATCCAAAAATTTACTGCTAAGGTCCAGTTAGTTTTTTTATGGGGTAGATTCATCACCAGATTAATCTAATATGATAAAAAATACATCTATTGGTACAGGAATACAACTTCAATAATTCCAATTGTCATGTGTCCTAACTCAATTTTCTGTAGACCACCTTCCTCAGAGGCTGTGGCTTCTTGAAGAAAACATTCACGTCACCCAACACAGCAATATAAATTACAAAAAAAAACAAAAACAATTGGAGCCATTGTAGTAGTGAATATTAGGTATTTTGGACATTCAACAATGGAAATAACATATATTGGTTGTGTATAGTTACAACTTCTTATAAAAAAATATATTTCTATATGTACAATACAGTATATCTATATATATATATATATATATATATAGTAATGCAGGATATATAGATATACTGAAAAAAAAAAATAAAATAAAATATATATATATATATATATATATATATATATATATATATATATATATATATATATATACAGTATGTATTGTAATATTGGGGGTGTTTAGCTCAGTGATAGATGCATTTTTGTGCAGTGAGTTCACGTCAGACAGGCGTTACAGTTAAGGCATAAGAAATACAGAAAGGTTGGTATTACTGTATAGAAATAAAGTACATGACACCTGGCTTCATGCACTTGTTTTCTATACAGTAATACCAACCTTACTGTATTTCTTATGCCACAATATGTGTATTCTCAATGCTATGTTTTTAATTCCTATGTAATATTAAATATTAAACAAAGAAAATAATCTGCACTAAGTGTTGTGACCTAAAATCAGTGATTAATGATTAATAAACAGCTGCACTCACTGTATTGCACATCCCAATACTAAAACATAACAAACAAAAAAATCTGTTGCGCTGTGAATACACTCAAACAAACATGTATTCAAATAATCAAAATCCTGTAGTGCCATAGACTGATGAGAATAAAGTGCTATAAGTGCAAAAAAGAAAATTCATCCATATATACATATAAACATGTGCACCCATAAATGTAATTATTCAATAAAGTGCCAAGTACAGTATACAGATTGGATATTTTCAATTAATCAAAGTGCCAATTATTTTGTGCAAAGAATAAAAAACTCAAATAATGCTCATTCAAAATGACAAATCTTTAACTGTGGCATAAAATTGGTAAATCATGTAGACAGAGGAATCCCAATTCCAAATGCTGGTGATCCACACATGCTTAATCACAGTCAAAAAGTGCTCCAAGGGATCCCTTGTCTATGCTCCACCATACTTAGGAATGAATGGACGCTTACCAGATGAAGAGACCCCAAACAAGATCTAGCCACGCATTAGTGGGAAACACCCCCCACTGTGGGTAACACTCCCTTCACAGGACTCGTATGTTAGTTGTGTCATAAAAAAGATCATCTGATAATGCGGCTGGTTAGTTGTCATCACTCATTAACCAGGCATGTGTATATAAAAGGAACACAATCACTCATTGCACAATTTCCCAACATAAGAAATTTATTAAAAGAACAGTATTCTACTTACAAGTAAAATGAATACATCAGGCATTCAGAAATCATTGTCCTGCACCCCGGCGGGCATGCTGACATCACCACTATGTCCTCCAACCCAACGTACATTTCGTCTCAATAGACTTCGTCTCCATTGCCCCTGTGATGAAGTCTATTGAGGCGAAACAGAAAAAAGAAAAAAGGCAGCGCCGCTCTAAGGGTAGTAAAAACAGAACTTTAATAATGTAAAATGTGCACTCACATTTGAATAATAAAAACAGGCATGGGAAAGTTCTCCTAGGCAACGCAGAGTCTCATCTGGTTCCAGCTGGGCTGTGGTGGTGCCGGCCTTGGCCGCTTCCGGTGGTGTCCGTAGCTCCAAGGCATGGGATTCCCATAGGCATCGCGTCAGCAGGTACGTAGGATGATGACGTCAGGTGAGGGAGAGCGGAGGGCATGGCCATAGCGATCGCGTTCAGGGCATGTGTGTTCCTTCATCAGGTGTGGGTATGAGCCATGATGGATGTTGGTTATATAGTGAGAGAGGAGGGGATGGGCAGGGGCGGTGCACAGGAGTGGCCAGGCAGCGTTGGTGCGTGTCTAACACACAGCAAGTGTGGGAGGGTGAAAAGATGAGATAGTAATGTCACTCGTAAGCGCAGAGAGAATAAAAAACAGAGGGGAGAATGGAAAGTGGAAGGGGGGGGGGGGGTTTGGAGATTGAATAAGTGATAAAAAAGATAGTTGAAAAATTTAAGAAAAATATATAAAAAAGGGAGTGAAATGAAAATTAAAAATTAGAGCTAAAAAATAAGAAATAAAAATAAAAAATAATAAATAATATATAAAATATAAAATAAAAAATATAAAATATAATAAAAATTAAACAAATATAAAAAATATGGAAGAATGTGAAGTGAGAAAAAAATTATTACAAATATATAATATAATAGCCATGTATTAGGCATATGTGCGCATGCGGGGCATATATGTGTGCAAAAGCATATGTGCGCACTTGCATGTATGTATGTATAACTAGTGCACGTGAGCATGGAAAAGATACATGTGGAATGTAGTAATGATGGTAGTGGAAGCAGGGGTATTGGAGCTGGAGTATAGTGACAACGAAGTATTGGCAGGGTAGGATGAGTGGTTGGGGTAACTGAGGAAGAATGAAATTAGTATGTGGGAAGTAATGTAATGGGGGGGAAGGAAAAGGAGGGGGGGGGGTGGGAAAAAAATGGGGAGGGGGGGAAAGGATACGGATGGGAAGTATGTAATGCAAAGGCTGGGAATGGTAGGGCTGTGTTGGGGGTGTTTAAAGAATAGAATGAGTTTCAATCTCTTCATTTAAGCCTCCCGGCTTAAGGCAGTCCTAAGTATATATCCAAAAAGTCTCCCTCTCACATAGACGTTTGATGCGTTTAGCTCGAGGAAGGTTGCTCGGGATGGCCTCTATAATCCAGACTCGTAGGCCATTGGTGGAGCCTTGGTGAATTTCTGAGAAGTGTCTTGGGATCGTCAGGTTCTTGTTATCTTCAATAGAATGTCTGTGTTCTCCAAATCTCTTACGTAATGTCCTGGTGGTGCGGCCTACATAAAGTAGATTGCATGGGCATGAGAGGCAGTATACTACAAATTCAGTGGAACAATTGAAAAATTGACTAAGTTGATATGTTTTCCCTTTTGTGGTAAAGTATTTTTGTTTGTGCTTGCGGCATTGGTACATGCCTTAGACATCAAGAAAAGTGGGTGTGACAGTTGGTTGGGGTCTATGGGTTTTTAGTTTGCTGGGGGCTATTTTTCCTTTTAGGTTTTATGCTCTTCTGTATGTTATTTTTGGCTTTTCATCGAGACGAGATGAGATGAGGGTCTTCTAATAGTATGCCCCAGTGTTTCTGGAGGATGTGTTGTAGCCTTTTTCAGAGAACTTTGAAAAAGTCAGCGCTCCATTCCCCCTCTGTTACTGCATTATTGTCTGAAGCTTATGTTGAGCTGCTGCACAGGTATCACTGTAAAGCCAACCCCCCCATCATATCCACCCACCCCCATTTACCGTCCATTGAATTCTTTCAATTAGATCTCTTTATGCCATAAATATGATTTCCCTTCCAGCGTTGGTCTGGTTATACATCCATGCTATATGATCACATCTACCTTTATCATATTGTGTAACCAGCGTATCTAATTTCCCATTGTATACATTCCCTTTTTTTTGTTTTATTTTTTTTTTTTAATCTTCATCCCCCATACCCCACAACCATGGAATTAATCCTAGCCCTAGAGGAAGTCAGACTTAATTCCATGGAATACCTTTATTCCCTTTTCCCAACCAAACTGTTTGACAACCAAGCCACTATCAATTAAGCATCATATGGAAAATTTTGTGCCATGTTCAGAAAAATTGAAGATACCATCATATCCCTCAACCACCAATGGTGGGACAAGTTCTTTCTGCAAAGATACTGGCTCTCTAAAATCACCCCCAGAGGCCTCAGAATCAAACATAGATGTTCTTTCATTACACCAGAACAGCAAAAAGAGTGGGAATACGTGTCAGACTTCTGCTCGCAAAAATGGATAGACATCATAATATTACAAAGAGAAAATAAACTTGCAACACTAATGCCCTGTACACACGGTCGGATTTTCCGACAGAAAATGTGTGATAGGACCTTGTTGTCGGAAAATCTGACCGTGTGTGGGCTCCATCACACATTTTCCATCGGAATTTCAGACACACAAAGTTTGAGAGCAGGCTATAAAATTTTCTGACAACAAAATCCGTTGTCGGAAATTCCGATCGTGTGTACACAAATCCGACGCACAATGTGCAACGCATGCTCAGAATAAATTAAGAGACGAAAGCTATTGGTTACTGCCCGTCTTATAGACCCGACGTACGTGTTTTACGTCACCACGTTCAGAACAATTGGATTTTCCGACAATTTTGTGTGACCGTGTGTATGCAAGAAAAGTTTGAGCCAACATCCGTCGGAAAAAAAACATGGATTTTGTTGTCGGAATGTCCGATCAATGTCCGACCGTGTGTATGGGGCATAACAGAGAAGGTCAAAACATACATTCAATCGCTCCAGAATGAGATTAACCAACTCCCTATGACCTGGCTCCACATCTTAAAGAAAAAGACCAAAAAAGATGAGGATCTATTAATCCAAACCAAATTGAAAAAAATGAGGCGAGATGTTGATGACTGCACGTCATCAAAAGTATTCAACTAGAAACCCCCCAAAACATCCAACATACCTCCTTTACTCCCCCCCACCTACCCCCCTGAGTGGCAAGCCCCACCCACATACACACATTCCAAACCTCAAAACCACCATGGGCCTCGCTCTACTCAACCACCTTACAGAGCACCCAATCCCAACCACATAAACGCACATAAGAGCCGGCCACGTCAATCTCCACAGTAACAACTCCATCCCCCCACCACCCAACCCAACCAAAAAAGACATGGAAACCGCAAACGTAACAATACCATCAATAGTGCAATGCCTCTGACTAATACCCAGCCAACCGAAAATCGCTCAGTCACTTCCACTACTCCATGTTATCCTTCTCCCTCCAAAACCATGGACACTACGAGGTTGAGACCACCATCCAGCACCATAGGTCTACCTCCGATAACCATGCAGGCTAACCCACACAGCCAGACATTATAGACCCTTCATCCACACCTGAGCCCTCTTTTTTAGTCAAAACCCCCCAACCTGCACAAAAAAGAAAATTAGAAGACGAGGCAGACGAGGGGGGAGAAGAAGACACAAAGAGAAAGGGAAAATTAGCCAAACGATAAAGATCAACAACTTATCCTCACTAACCCTCAGCCGGGAAGATACGTCACTACTGAGCAAAGGCCTCAATTTTGCCCCCTCAGCTGGTCCAAATCCCTTCTGTTTAGAGACCTCAACAAATTAATCTGTGACCTAACTGTCAAAAGGTTCTTCAATATAAAAGCCTCAAGTAATCCCACTATAGCCAATGCACCCAATGAACCCCATAATGACTCCACCTTTGACCACGCATTGGATGCTTCCTGCTTAGCTCTCCTTGAGGATCTCTATACTGGAGATGGTGATACAGATATCTATTCATCATATCTTACTGTACACCACCCCACCTCTCAAGCTATCCAGCACACCCCCTTCTGCCCCAAATCCATATTCAACCCCACCCACGTCAAAGGTCCATATTTACAGAGTTTCTACCAAGTAGTTTTCTCCAAAATTAAACACTTGTGTACCCAGACTCCAACCCCCCACACATAATCATACCCTCTCAGTATCAGAAAGGGCATGTCTCAAGGCCCTAACCCACAATACAGACTTCATCATAAAAACAGCCAACATAGGAGGTGGGATTGTCATCCAAAACAGAGACGCATATGTTCAAGAGGCCCACAGACTCCCGTCTGATGACAATACCTACATCAAACTGCCTGGTGATCCTTTACCCAAGTTCATACCTGAAGCCCATGCACTGGTGAACAAGGCTATGGTTGATGGTATCATCACAAAAACTGAAATTGCATTCCTCAAACGAGATAACTACAATACTCCTTATTTCTACCAAAATCCACAAAAGCCTGACCGAGCCTTCTGGACGTCCCATAGTGGCTGCCATGGACAGTATCATTAACCCTTTTTCCTTATACATTGATCATTTTCTGCAACCACTGGCCCAGAAACTACCGGCATACATCCGTGATGGACCCACTTACTCAACACTTTAAGCAACTACCATTGGGAATCCACCTATTTATGGCTCTCTCTCAATGTCTGCTCACTCTATACATCAATCCCACACGAAATTGGGCTAAAAGCCATAAAGTATTTTCTTTCTCAAGACCCCCAGATCAATTTCAGACAGGCAGAATTCATTATAGCCTCTACAAAATTCTTCCTCAACCACAATTATTTTTCTTTCGAAAACCAATATTACTTACAAACCCAAGGCACTGTCATGGGTGCCAACTTTGCCCCAGTTATGCCAAACTGACGATGGGACTCTGGGAGCAACGCTCAATCTGGAACAACAACCCCTACTCTGAAAACATTGTATTTTTCGGCAGATACATAGATGACATAGTCATCATCTGGGATGGTACTCAATCTCGAGTAGACAATTTTGTGGCCTACTGCAACACCAATGACTTATCCTATCATTCACTTCAGTCTGCGACCCGAACACCCTTGCCTTCCTGGACCTTGAACTAAGCCACTCGGATGAACACATCCATGCCAAAAACTATACGAAACCCACTGTAGGCAACTCCTACCTCCATTTCCACAGCTGTCACCAACCTAGATGGATTTCCAACATACCAAAAAGCCAATTTTCCCGTTTGAAACATAACTGCACTCGGATGGAAGACTGCATTGAACAAAGCAGTTTATTTAAGAAAAAGATCTCTGAAAAGGCTACCCAGCCCCCCTAGTGGAGGAAGCCTGCAACCACTTTCTGAGCAAAGCACTGACATCCAACAACCAACAACCCATCCCGTTATCCCAAGCACCCAGATTTATTACCCAATTCCATACCTAACACAGAAAAATGGAACACATCCTCCAGAAACACTGGGGCATACTATTAGAAGACTCTCATCTCAAAAATAGTCTCGATGAAAAGCCAAAAATCACATACAGAAGAGCACAAAACCTAAAAGGAAAAATAGCTCCCAGCAAACTAAAAACCTGTAGACCCCAACCAACTGTTACACCCACTTTTCTTGATGTCAAAGGCATGTACCAATGCCGCAAGCTTAATTGCCTAACCTGCAAATTCATCCAGCACAAACAAAAATACTTTACCACAAAGGGAAAGCATATCAACTTAGTCAATTTTTCAATTGTTCCACTGAATTTGTAGTATACTGCCTCTCGTGCCCATGCAATCTACTTTATGTAGGCCGTACCACCAGGACATTACGTAAGAGATTTGGAGAACACAGACGTTCTAGTGAAGATAACAAGAACCTGACGATCCCAAGACACTTCTCAGAAATTCAAAAAATAAATAAAGAACTGCGCTACGTGCATGAATGTGAAAACATAAAATAAGTGAATCGTGAGTGACCGAATTTGAAGGAAATCCTGCTGCTAAACACTAAAACCTCGATATAAGGCAAAGACCAAGTACATAACAATCAGTGTAGCGCTGGACATAAAAAAATGTGACTAGTGACTAAAAAATAGTGTACAATCTCTAATATTACTAAGATACAATGCCAAAACAAATAATATAAACACACATAGACTATTCATCTAGGGCTTATATCTAAATATGATAAATAGTGAAATTCTTATGAGTGAAATAAAAAATTCAAAAAGTGTCCCAAATAACAATGTGTTAATTCCAAAGAAATCCAGAAAAAGATGTTTTGCAGGGTTCGGGAATACTTGATCAGCCTCTCGTGCGGCCCGCCACCAAATGGTAAAATTGAAGGCTTACCGAAAAGCCTGCGACCGCCCTTACTCAGGGGGGTCAAAACAGGCTTAGTAGTGGAAACATCCAAGAATGATGGACCCTTCGAGCCCTCTCTCGCTTCATCAGACAGGCAGCCCACAGCAACGGGGACCCCGATATGGAAGTATGCTCCCGGGAATTCCTTCAATATTCCTTCTCGGAAAAGGTCAGGTACAGGTAAACCACAGCAAATGTTAATCAGTGTGGAGTGGGCCTTACTGCAGTCACGTGCTGGCTTCACCTGACTCCTCCAACAACCCGGTGCAAATCTTAACAAAGATGTATACAGATCAATGGATGCAAACAGACACCAGTGATGCTTTATTGCTTATGCATATATGTTTATCATTTTAAGTAGCTGCTTTGGTTTACTACACTTGATTTTGGAGTAGTCCTAGGCGCAGAGTAATGTGAGGTAGAGGCGGCATCTTTCCACACATTATTTGCGTATAGTTTTTTTCATTTATTTTCTCCGCAGCCATGGATGTTCTCCGGTATTTAAGTAGTAGACACATAGACATAAATGCCTTGTTCACCATGAATGAACCCACCACCACAGAGGTTAATTATAATGGAGCTTTGTCAGCATTGAGCCACACTTTAGAAAAACAAGTATGCACCTGGTGGGATATTTGCACTCTTGAGCAATACATAAAAGAGAAAATTATTATAAGAAGCCTAAGGTGGGATGTTGCCCCACAAGATGGGCTGTAAGATCAAGGTTCAGCTCAGGAGTGGTTGGATTTTTTCAATGGAGTGGGTTACAAATGGCAAGAACTAGTGCTCCAAAGAAAAAAACGCAAAATGGCAAACATAGAGTTAAAAATTACTGACTTACAACAACAATTAGAGCCCATCAAGGATAGTCAGTTAATTATTGATTTTAACAGCAGAATCCAAAAAAGATTAGAAAAAGTAGATAGGGAAACACAAAAAAAGAAAATAAAGAAGTACCACAGGGATTTAGAGGATTTTAAATCAAACTACATATACTCTTGGCAGCAAGTTCCCAGCAATAAGGAAGGGACCGATCCACCTTCTCAGAGACTGCAGGGCCCCACCCAAGCATCAAGTCACATTATTCCCAATCCTACACCTATTAATCAATATGTGTATGATAATGATTATGCAGAAGAAACCATACGCTCCCCCAAATTTTCTACTCCGATTCAAAGAGGTGGAGGAAAAGGTAGAGGGCAGAGGAGACATGGTAAACAAAAAGGAAATAATCAAAAGGAATACAATCCACCCAGTTTGTTTGATGTTCTTGTATATAATACATTTTAGCCACTACAGGAATACCAGACAAATCAAGAATATTATAACAATCAACCCCAGCCTCGTCCTTTTTTAGGGAGAGGGAGGGGGTTTCAACAAAGGGGACAGGGACCACCCCCACGCAGAGGGAGGCCCCCACCATATTCCCAGACCCCAAGCCAGCACAGGGGTCCACAACCCCCATTTCAGTACAGAGGTCCACAACCCTCATCCCAGTACAGAGGTCCACAACCCTCATCCCAGCACAGAGGACCACAACCCTGGAATCACCAAAAAACACCCCATCGGAACATTCACAACAAGAAAAGGACCAAAAAAGGCAACACCGAGGTTGTAGGGCAGGATCTAGAATCCAAAAAAAGAAGGGGGTCCGAGTAGGAGGCATTTTTAACTTGTCTGAGGTTAAATTAACACATAAGGAAATTAATATTTTAAACTTGGGTCTTAAATGTGGTCTAAAAAAACCTATTAACAAATTTGACGTTTTTATCGATATTCCCAAATATATCAGAAAATTGAACATCAAAAAATATTTTTTGGGTTGCACTCCTCCTTCTACCACTGTTATTGCTAGAAAGCCTAATGAAGTGATTAACAGTGGCTTGAAAAACAAGTCTCTGTTCAACCCATTGAATAATCCAAATCACCAAGTTGAGGTGTTCAAGGGATTGATTATACGAGATTTGGAACATCTCAAACCAAATAAAGAAGTGAACACGAGACACATCAGTGAAGGTATCTCTATGTTAGAAAAAAGAAAAGAAATCATTATAAGGCCAGCGGACAAGGGAGGAGGGGTGGTGATACTCCCAAAGGAAATGTATCATGGCCAGATTATAGAGATGCTATCTGATCAAGTGACATATAAACCCCTGGAGAGAGACCCAACCCAATCCTATAGGGACCAACTGAAAATTTTGGTGGAGATGGGATCAAGAAGTGGTGTCTTAAGCGATAAAGAGAAGCGATTTTTTGGTACCTTCGAGTAGTCGTATACCTACGTTATATACTCTGTCAAAGATACATAAAGACCCCTCCAACCCTCCAGCAAGACCCATAGTAAATAGTATAGAGTCAGTTTCTGAAAGAATGGGACAATACCTAGATTGTTTTTTAAAAAAAGGGTTATGAGTACTCGGTCATATCTGAAAGATAAGAAAAACTTCTTGAATTTTCTGCAGAACGTGGATCTAGTGGGACGTTGCATCTCTGTACTCTATTATACAACATGACGATGCTCTGCTGGCGCTCAATTGGGCTCTCTGCCAAAGGGATGATCTGCCCCACAATCAAAAAGTTTTTTTGAGGAACGCTCTTGATTTTTGCCTTAGTCACAATTACTTTTGGTATGGTGACACTTTTTATACACAACAGAGAGGGGTGGCGATGGGCGCAAAGTTTGCGCCAAGCATCGCAAATCTTTTTATGGCGGAGTGAGAAGATAAGACCATTTTTAAAGAACAACGTTCAGAATTAATCTTTTACAAACGTTTTATTGATGACTTGTTTTTTATTTGGGCCGGGCCACCTGAGTCACTGGAACAGTTCTTACAAGTTTTAAATTGTAATAATAATAATATCAGACTAACTTCGAATTGGCACAGTGACACGATCAATTTTCTGGATGTAACTATATATCGACGGAATGACAAATTGGAGACCAAGGTGTTCTGCAAAAAGACGGATAGGAATAATTATTTACCCATCACCAGCGGACATCACCCTTTATGGCTTAAAAATATTCCAAAAGGACAGATCATGAGGGTGAAAAGAAATTGTTCTGAAGAAACCGAGTTTTTTCTCCAATCAAAAATTCTTACGGAAAGATTTGAAGCTAAAGGATACAAACCTGATATGTTAAAGAAAGTGGTGGATGAAGTGGCAGCTCTCCCAAGAGCAGTATGTCTACAGGAAGTACCCCAGGAGATTTCTTCTAAGAAAGGAAATAACCGAAACAATGAATGGGGTTTCATATCTCAATTCCACTCCCAATATAAGGAAGTTGAGGATATTTTTAAAAAGCATTGGCACATTCTTTTAATGGATAAAAAACTGACAAATGTGCTTCCATCTGCACCTCAATTCATTTACAGAAAAACCACCAATTTTGGTGATAAAGTGGTCAAAAAAGTAATAGATCCCCCTAAACGCCCTCAGACTTTTTGGGATCGTAATGGTTTCTTTGCATGCAGAAAATGCAAAGCATGCAGAGAAGTCGCTAGACCTCTGAGGGGTATTGATAACTTCATTTCTCCAGTGAATAACCGTTCTTTTGATATTAAACAATTTATCACATGTAATAGTTCTTATGTGGTCTATGCTCTAAGGTTCCCCTGCGGCCTAATTTATATAGGTCGCACCAAGAGATTGTTATGAATTAGAATTGCGGAGCATATCAACAACATTAAAATTGGTTATAAAGACCATAATGTATCTCTACACTTTAAGTTGAAGCATAATAGGGACCCTACGGGGTTGGAATTCTGGGGGGTCGAACATCTCCAAACTCATTGGAGAGGTTTGAATCGCATCCGGGAATTATCCAAACATGAAACTCGGTGGATTTATTTCGTGGACGTACTTTCTCCCAGAGGCCTCAATATAGATCTTGATATAAATTGTTTTATCAGCGACACATAAAATTCATTTTATTCTATTTGTGATTTTAATCAAATCCTAAATAGTCCCTGTCAGATATACTCCAAGTAATGATTTTACACTAAGATTTAGAATCATAATTATATAATTTTAGATTTATTTTCTTATCACACAAAGACTTGCGCCTCTCTCTCTCTCTCTCTCTATATATATATATATATATATATATATATATATATATATATATATATATATATATATATTTCATCTTTTTGGACAAGGATTATCTTAAAATTGTAGATTTTTTTGCATTTTTTTATGCATTTTATTATATTGGTCACACAATATATTTTATTATATTGGTTACATATTATTTTAAACAGTCAGTGTACTTCTTTTTATCTCTTTTATACTGCTAATGTGTGTATAATGCCATCGCACTGCATCCTCCATGTATAGTAATAATTTTTTTATCCCAATATTTGAGTCTATCTTGATATTTGATTTTTTTCTAATATTCAATCGTCTATCCTGATATTTATATTCACACTGAGGACTGTTGCTTCATATGTTAACAGGAGGTTTAAACAGGAGAGGTGAATACATGGGAGGATGGATGCATCCCATCAGAATATTATATATGTCTTGATTTATCTAATGCATATAGCAGGTATAGAATAATATATGCACGGCATTGTTGTATTTATGTAGCGATAAATGTTTATAAGGTATGGTCATGCAATAGACATATATGTCACGGTTTCCTTGTGAAGTCGGTGGTGGCAGGTTTAAAGCAGTCTGTCGGCATTGGGGACTGTGTTTCCCATTGCTGACAGCTCTGCAAGTCATCAGTGCTATGAGGGAGGGGTGTACCATTGGTCCTTCCCCATTGGCTGCTGAACCTGTCACCGTATAAATACCGTGTGAATGATAGGTGGATTATGCCCTCAGATGACGTCCGGAAGTGACAAAACGCGCCAAGTCGTAATCCACCGGAAGTAACGTGTGCGGTCCACGCACCGGAAGGAACCAGGAAGCGAGTTAAATCAGCTGTATACAGCGAGCGCTCTGGAAACACCTCCCGGGAGACGGGAATTAAGGCACAGTGCATTTTACAAATGCTTTACTGTTTATTTTATCTGGTACGCAGTTGATAAGGGGGGAGTTATTTTGCATGTCAATAAATAACATTTCTTTAGCAATATTACGCTATATGGGCATGTTATTTTCTCCCCTTATATGACACAACATTAATCAAGAGTGTTAGCGACATCTGTTGGTTGGATAGAGAAGATGGAAAGCTATCAAAGATAACAGCATAAAGGCTTGTGTTTGCTGGAATTGTGGTGAGTGCAATCTCACTGGGGGTTACCCCCTCACGCGGTGATTACTCTTGGTGAAAGAAACTCTTCATACCCACAGACTACAATCTTTTTGAACTTTCCTAAAAATCTTCTTTAACCATTGGTCTTATCTATATGTGTCTTGACATCTGACACATAGCGCTGCTGCAATAAGGAATCAGAGACTTGGCATCGTTTATTTATGCTTTATTGCTTATGCATATATACTTTGGACTGCCTTAAGCTGGGAGGCTTAAATGAAGCGATTGAAACTCATTCTATTCTCTAAACACCCCCAACACAGCCCTACCATTCCCAGCCTTTGCATTGCATACTTCCCATCCATATCCTTCCCCGGCCTCCCCCCTCCCCATTTTTTCCCATCCTTCTCCCCCTCCTCCCCCCTCCTTTTCCTTTCCCCCCTTACATTACTTCCCACATGCTAATTTCGTTCTTCCTCAGTTATCCCAACCACTCATCCTACCCCGCCAATACTTGTTGTCACTATACTCTAGCTCCAATACCCCCGCTTCCACTACCATCATTACTACATTCCACATGTATCTTTTCCATGCTCATGCGCACTAGTTATACATACATGCTTTTGCGCACATATATGCCCCGCATGCGCACATATGCCTAATAAATGTTATTTGCGCACAGATTTGTCTCGCATGCGCACTCTATTATATTATATATAGGTAATAATTTTTTTCTCACTTCACATTCTTCCATATTTTTTATATTTGTTTAATTTTTATTATATTTTATATTTTTTATTTTATATATTATATATTATATATTATTTATAATTTTTTTATTTTTATTTCTTATTTTTTATTTCTAATTTTTAATTTTCATTTCACCCCCTTTTTTTATATATTTTTCTTAAATTTTTCAACTATCTTTTTTATCACTTATTCAATCTCCAAACCCCCCCTTCCACTTTCCATTCTCCCCTCTGTTTTATATTCTCTCTGCGCTTACCAGCGACATTACTATCTCATCTTTTCACCCTCCCACACTTGCTGGCATGTGTTAGACACACACCAACGATGCCTGGCCACTCCTGTGCACAGCCCCTGCCCCTCCCCTCCTCTATCCCTATATAACCAACATCCATCATGGCTGATACCCACGCTTGATGAAGGAGCATGCATGCTCCGAACACGAGCGCTACGGCCACGCCCCCCGCTCTTCTTCACCTGACGTCATCATCCTACGTACCTGCTGACGCGCTGCCTGAGGGAATCCCACGCCTCGGAGCTACAGACACCACCGGAAGCGGCCGAGGCCGGCCCCACCACAGCCCAGCTGGAATCAGATGAGACTCTGCGTTGCCTAGGAGAACTTACCCATGCCTGTTTTTATTATTCAAATGTCAGTGCACATTTTACATTATTAAAGTTCTGTTTTTACTAATCTACTACCCTTAGAATGGCGCTGCCTTTTTTCTGTTTTCTCATACCTCAGAGTCCCTTCTACTCTGACAAGATGGCTGCCGCTCATCATCATATATGCCTAGACGATCTTTAAACTGTTTTTTAACTGCTTGTTACCCCCTGGATTTACCTGATCTCCCACACCACTGCCCCTTACCTATCTAATAGCAGCACCTGTCAGCGCTCCATTCCCCCTCTGTTACTGCATTATTGAGGCAAAACGAATGTCGGGTTGAAAGATATAATGGTGATGTCGACACACTCGCCAGGGGCATAGGACGATAATTTCTAGACATGTGTAAAATTTTTAAATTTTTTTTGTTTTCGTTTCATTCCTTTTTTTTTCATTTTTTGGATCATTCCTTATGATTGATGTTCATTATTTCAAAAAAATTCTGAACTTTGGATAAATTCAAATTCATTACGTTCCATTTGTATAGATGCGGTATTCGTTATACCGATAATTAATAACTTTGGATAAATTCAAATTCATTACATTCCTTTTGTTTAGATGTGATATTCGTTAATGCAATAATTCGGAATAATTCGAAAGAACATAAATCCAAATATAAAAAATCTGAAAATTCGAAAGAACAAAAAGCCGAAATTCTAAAATCTGAAAATTCAAAAGAACGAAAATCCGAAAATAAGAACGAAAATTCGAAAGAATGAAAAAAAAAAGAATGATAATCCACAAATTCTAAAATTCAAAAGAACAAAAAACATTCAGATAATTTCTATTATAATTAAAATATTACATTTATTAACCATTATTATCGTTTTTTATTATTTATTAATTATAAATAATAATAAAAACTATAATATTAGTTATAAGCTTTTAAATTATAGGTATTGGAATTTTCTTTCAAATTTGGTTGTTAGTGAACGTAACGAATACGAATTTATCCGAAGTTACGAATTGTCCGAAATAACGTATGCCGAATCTACAACTGAAACGTAACAAATTAGTAATAATAAATATTAATAATAATAATAATAGTAAAAACTATAATAATAGTTATAAAATATTACATTATAGGTATTTATAGGTATATAGGTATTATAATAATAATAATAGTAAAAACTATAATAATAGTTATAAAATATTAAATTATAGGTATTTAAATTTCCTTTCAAATTTGGCTGTTAGTGGGTTCTTATTTTCAGATTTTTGTATGGATATTATTTTGTTTTAATGTAGTGCAGAATGGATATAGTGGCATAATGATGCATTACACTCCCTGGTCACTATGGCAACCGGCATGCACACTATAAATGCTAAGCAAGGTCGTCACATGGTCACCCTTGAAAAAGTCACGTGTCTAGTGATGAAACCGGTTGGGAGGAGCCAGTGACGAGCAGTGCTGTGTGTGCACTGTTGGCGTGTGAGGAGATCTCAGCTCTTAACTGTATGCAACTGACCTTACCATATGCAATTTATTCTGCTGAAAAGTGTGAGTGAAGTTTACCAATAGTTTATTGGGAATATATATTACACTACCTGCGCAATGGTCTCTTTTTTTGTTGTTTCATACTGCGGAAGTTCTTTGAAAGCCAGAAGCCATCCCATGCTAATGAGCAGCTGAATATATGAGCAAGCCATCTATCACTGGGGATTACTCATTGAAACCTGTCTATATTGATCAATCACCAAAGACGTTATATTTCTTCACATCGGTATGCTGTCCTATTGAGATATCTGTGCACTGTGGTTCATCACATTAATATATCTCATCTTTCTTTCTTTCTTTTTTACTGTGTTCAATAATTTATCATCACATTGATATTTAGTTATAGGATTTTGTTATGGTGAAGGATGTTATATTATTTATAATATACTCCATTTGATTATTTTGCACATGATTCACTGATTAACCATTAGGAGATTACACTGTGTTATATTGGGAGGTTAATATTAGCGCATTATATATTCCGAATATATACAACACTTTTTGTGTGATATCAGTTCACATACACAATAATTGCAGCTATATTATTTGTTCATCTTCTAGTATTTGTCACTTATTTATTTATTTATTTATTTACTAGTTCATATCAGTGCTTTAGTACACTTTTTACTAAATAATAATAAAAACTATAATATTAGTTATAAGCTTTTAAATTATAGGTATTGGAATTTCCTTTCAAATTTGGCTGAATACGAATTTATTTGAAGTTATGAATTGTCTGAAATAACATATGCCGAATCTACAACTGAAACGTAACAAATTAGTAATAATAGATATTATTATTTAATAATAATAGTAAAAACTATAATAATAGTTATAAACTATTCAATTATAGGTATTTAAATTTCCTTTCAAATTTGGCTGTTAGTGGGTTCTTATTTTCTGATTTTTGTTGTTTCAAATTTTTTGATTTTCATTCTTATTTTCGGATTTTCGTTCTTATTTTTGGATTTTCGTTCTTTCTGATTTTCAAATTTTACAGATTATTGTTTTTTTGAATTTTTGGATTTTCGTTCTTATTGTCGGATTTTCTTTCTTTCTGATTTTCGGATTTTCACATTTTGAATTTTCGAATTTCGGATTTTCTTTCTTTTGAATTTTTGATTTTGATTATATGAATACATGTTTCTTTGAGTATATTCATAGCGCAACTTTTTTTTGTTTATTAATATATACTAACTTTTTATATTTTAAACTTTTACCTTATACTTTTTGGACAGTGCCCACATAGTCCCAATCCTAAGATCCCTTTCACGCTGGGGCTGGGGCTGTGGCTGTGTTGGCACTAAAGCACTGCTCATTTTAGCAGCACTTTGGAAGTGCTTCCCATTCATTTCAGTGGGCAGAGCATTTTGGGAGCACTCCCAACCCTCCCTAAATATGCTGCTTGCAGGACTTTTCCTAACGTCCCACAAGCACACTGCCCCAGTGTGAAAAGTCACACTAAAATGAATAGGAGGCATTTTCAGGTGCTTTACAGGCACTATTTCTAGTGCTAAAATGTATAACAGCTAGTAACCGATGATAACCACTTCAGTCCTGGAAGGATTTACCCCCTTCCTGACCAGAGCACTTTTTGTGATTCGCAACTGCGTCACTTTAACTGACAATTGCGTGGGCGTGCGACAATGTACTCAAACAAAATTGACATCCTTTTTTCCCCACAAATAGAGCTTTCTTTTGGTGGTATTTGATCATCTCTGCGTTTTTTATTTTTTGCGTTATAAACAAAAAATAGGGATCGTTTTGAAAAAAAAGCATTATTTTTTACTTTTTGCTATAATAAATATCCCCCAAAAATATATAAAAAAACAATTTTTTTCCTCAGTTTAGGCCAACATGTATTCTTCTACATATTTTTGGTAAAAAAATCGCAATAAGCATATATTGATTGGTTTGTGCAAAAGCTATAGCGTCTACAAAAAAGGGGATAGTTTTATTACATTTTTATTTTTAATTTTTTTTATTAGTAATGATGGCAATCTGCGATATTTATCAGAACTGTGACATTATGGCGGACACATCGGACATTTTTGACATTATTTTGGGACCATTGTCATTTATACAGCCATCAGTGCTATTAAAAAGGCTTTGATTACTGTGTAAATGACACTGGCAGTGAAGGGGTTAACCACTAGGGGGCGATGAAGGGGTTAAGTGTGTCCTAGGGAGTGATTCTAACTGTGAGGGGGCTGGGCTTCAACACAAAGGACAGTGTGTTGCAGCAGTGATCTCTGTCCTGTTACTACTTGTTTACAAAAACATCTCCCCGTTCTACCTCTCCGTGACACGATAGCAGGCACCCAGCAGGCATCAAGTCCGCGGGACCCACGGTCATGTTCATGAAGAATGTGCCCGCAGTGCCTCATCTTAAAGGGGATGTACCTGTATGCCCTTTTGCCCACCAGTGCCATTCTGCCAACGTATATCGGCGTGCGCTGGTCGGGAAGCAGTTAAAAAACATCCATTGTGCTGCGTTTAGCCGCATTTGCGCTTAAAAGCATTTTTTACATTGTAAATGGTCAGAAATGTATCTCCATTAAAAACGCCTATAATAGAAATGCGGCTAAACTTGAGTTAACGTGTTTACATGCTTTTATAAGCTGTTACAGGCATTTGGCATTTCAAATGCCTCTGAACATCTGTCCTGAATGCATTTTTTGGTTTCCAAAAAATGCTTCTAACCTCAACTGACTGGAACCAATTATAAATGACCCTGTGTACATGTACTGATAAGATAATATAGAGGTGAGTTCAGGAGCCGCTGAAAAAAACGCCCAAATACTCATTAAAAAAAAAATCCTTGTGAAACATTAAATAAAAGGTATCACCTTGAAAATAGAATGAAATAATACAAAATACATTGCATAGCACAGTGTGTAGTTTTCTGCTTATAACTTTATCCTTTTAAAAATTGCAATAGTCACCTTCACAAATGTAACTGTTATAAGATAACATCCACTGTGCATTTCTATTTAGTCACTGCAACTAAAGCCCTGCTGAAGATACATATGTGTGGAATATTCCACTACATAATGTTGTATTGGGATGTACCACAATGACACATGACACAGGAGATATAGTTTGCTGTTCTGTCTGTAGTTTACCATTCCCAGTGACCTTTTCAGTCTTTTCACTTAACTCTGCTTGTGACTTCAGGGCTGGGGAATTTTGAAAACCATGGACAACTTTATGCATTTGGCTCTCTGCTGTCACTTTCTATCACATCAGGATGAACTTTAACGCCATCACTTTTAGAACTTTCATTGCCATGAAAGCGAACAAGCTTTGATTTTATGTTTGTAGCTATTTAAAGCTAGTGTGTGTGTATGTCGCTTTTATCTATAAGAACATATCCTAAAGTTCATCTAAATTCTTTTTTATTCCCTTGAGAAAAGCTTGTCTGATTCTTGCTTTCTAGGCAGACACGCCTATTAGGTGTATTGTTTTATTTATAGAGTCTCAAATTTGGCTCTTAGTTCCAAGACATTTTCTTCATCCAGAATAAGACAAAAATGAGTGCTGAAAAGGATAAGGATCTGTTTGCTTTGACATTTGGAAGTGATAGAAAATTACATTATGTCATTCTAACACATAGACAAATCTATAGTCATAGAAGCCTACAGGACTGGTCTCGGGGTAATTTGTACCAATGTTATCAGATAAAAATCAATGTTCCACTGTGTTTGTATAACCTCCCTGGTGGTATGATTATTTCAGATTTTTGCTGCTGAAAGCGGTACAATTATTTTGCATGGAAATTTGGCGTTTTATATTGAAGGCCTGTAATTCTTAGGAATAACTCACTTAAATCTGTCCAAACAAGAGTCTAGTAGACACCCTAGGTATGATAAAGGTATGAAAAATGAAATCATAAATTCTAATATAATAAATAATTGCTTTCAGTGTTTGACGGATTTCCCCACAAATCACTATCGCTCAATTCTGCAAGTGATTCTAATTTATTATCACTGTTTTCTAGCTGGTCTAAAACCACTTTAGATGTAAAGGGACAGTTTTGGTTGCTATGGACAAACTCCAGTTTCCAGGCAGAAAGAACAGTATTTATAATATAAAACTGCATGCAGGGCACTGGACAAACCACTAGGGACAAAAGGGATGTGAAATGAATTGATACAGTAATGTAATCTGTAAGATTACAGTGTACTGTATATGTATTGTGTGTTTTACTTTTTGAATTTGGCGACGTTCTCCGTCCCCATGCGTCGCAGAGCTTGCAGGGAATGGAGCTCGGCTCCATGATAGTGGAGGACAACTCGCACACAGAGCGGGGAGACATCGCAGGTTCCTGGAGACAAGGTAAGTAACATGTACCTGGATCCTGCGATGCAATCCCTTGGCTTGGGGTTACCGCTTTTGGTGCTGAAAATCCACCCCGAGCCACACTCAGGAATACCATCAGGGGGGTTAAAGTGCAGCTGTTGTTTTAATATAAACTACATTAATCTAGAAACAGGTTAAGGAAAATGGGTCTTAAGGCAAGGTATCAGCAGCTTTGAGTCTTCTATCCCTTTTAATGGGTATTGTTAAGGATTGCAATAGGCATAGAACACATTTGCAATGTCTGTATTGGCGTAGCCTCCCTCATCAGACACAAACTACCTACAAATGCATATCCCCTTGTGAAGTGACAGGCAGGTTCATGGCTTTGACCAATTGCACAATCCTACTGGCTTGCCGCAGGAGAATGGAGGTTCTAGCTGAGCCATCAAGACATCCACTGGGCCACACAGTTGTGGCCTATTCCTTGTTTTTATTCTACTTTTGTCTTATCATTACTGCTTGCGTTTGCACGGTGAGCCCCCATAGACTTGTATGGGGGGTGGGGGTCTTCTGAGCCTCCAAGGCTTCTATATATGGTCCTAAACAAGTCTATTAGCGTTTGCTGCGCACATGTAGATAATGGTGAAGATGATTTTGTCGGAAATGGAAGAAGACCAGCAGTTGTTTTTAGTCGTCCTACTGAAGTCAGTAAAAAGCTGGACTGGGAGGGTTTAGTGTAGATTAATTAATGAAGGCTTGGGAGGGTAAGTTAGTGTACTTTTTACTATTACGTTACATCTGTATTTTAAAGTGTTACTAAATTAATTTTTTTTTAATTAAAATAACAAATGTTATATTCACCTGCTGTGTGCAATGGTATTGCACAGAGTGGCCCAGATCTTCTTCTCAAGTCCCACGCTGGCAATCTTGGCTCCTCCTCCTCTTTATGTGTTTCCATAGCAAACTGCTATGAAGGCACATGGTGTCTGCTCCCTCCCGAGCTGTGTGTCTGTAGGTGCTTCATAGATACACACAGTTGGAATTAGCCCCGCCCCCACTTTCTTGTTACTAAATTTGATTGACAGCAGCAGGAGCCAATGGTTCCTGCTGCTGTTTGAGTCCCTGTGTGAAGAGGAGAAGAGGGGAGAAAAGATGCAGCCATGTACAGTGGTGCTGGATCTCTTCTCTCCTCTCTTCCACTCCACTAGGGATGAGCTAGATGTCTGGGTCAAACATAAGTTCAAATCGAACATCGGGTGTTCACTCGTTTGCAGAACAGTGAACATTATGGGCGTTTGCAGCAAATTCGAGCGCCGCGGAATGCCCCATAATGCACTACGAGATCGCAGTGCATTCCTGTATGATGATTGGCGGCCAAAGCATGCACCTGCATGCTTTGGCCAATCACAGCAGGCTCTGCTGAGAGAGCCATAATTGGCCAAAGGAAGGGTGCCTTTAGCCAATTATGGCTCAGGGGGGCTAAGTCCATGCCCCACACTATATAAGGCTGCTTACATAGCGGCCGTGTATAGTGTTGTTGGCGTGGACAGAAAGATAGCTTGATTTAGATGAAGCAGGCAGGCTATTCAGTTAGTGGCAGTTTATTTGAAATATATATACAGTCAGTCAGTATATATATATATATATATATATATATATATATATATATATACTCTGCATTTAGGATAGACTATATATTCAGTGTTTACTCTATATTCAGTCAGTGCAGGCAATGTATTAATATATATATATATATATATATATATATATATATATATATATAGTCTAGTATATATACAATATCTCACAAAAGTGAGTAAACCCAAATGTGTGTGTCCGTAGGCGCTTCACAGACACACACAGTTGGAATTAGCCCCACCCCCACTTTCTTGTTACTGCATTTGATTGACAGCAGCAGGAGCCAATGACCAGTATGAGAGAGTGAGAGCAATAAACAAGTTTAACACACCTGCTCCCCATTCACACCTGAGACCTTGTCGAGTCACATGACACTGGGGAGGTAAAATGGCTAATTTGGCCAATTTGGACATTTTCACTTAGGGGTGTACTCACAATTGTTGCCAGCGGTTTAGACATTAATGGCTGTGTGTTGAGTTATTTTGAGGGGACAGCAAATTTACACAGTTATACAAGCTGTACACTCACTACTTTACATTGTAGCAAAGTATCATTTCTTCAGTGTTGTCACATGAAAAGCTATAATAAAATATTTACAAAAATATGAGGGGTGTACTCGCTTTTGTGAGATACTGTATATATACTTTGCATCCAGTGTAGGCTACATATATACAGTGCATTTGGTGGTGTACTGTTTGTACTACACTTCAGGTGGCGTATTTAAATATATATATATATATATATATATATATATATTATACAGTATACAGTGGGGACGGAAAGTATTCAGACCCCCTTAAATTTTTCACTCTTTGCTATATTGCAGCCATTTGCTAAAATCATTTAAGTTCTTTTCTTTCCTCATTAATGTACACACAGCACCCCATATTGACAGAAAAACACAGAATTGTTGACATTTTTGCAGATTTATTAAAAAAAAGAAAAACTGAAATATCACATGGTCCTAAGTATTCAGACCCTTTGCTGTGACACTCATATATTTAACTCGGGTGCTGTCCATTTCTTCTGATCATCCTTGAGATGGTTCTACACCTTCATTTGAGTCCAGCTGTGTTTGATTATACTGATTGGATTCGATTAGGAAAGCCACACAAGTGTCTATATAAGACCTCACAGCTCACAGTACATGTCAGAGCAAATGAGAATCATGAGGTCAAAGGAACTGCCTGAAGATCTCAGAGACATAATTGTGGCAAGGCACAGATCTGACCAAGGTTACAAAAAATTCTGCTGCACTTTAGGTTCCTAAGAGCACAGTGGCCTCAATAATCCTTAAATGGAAGACGTTTGGGATTACCAGAACCCTTCTTAGAGCTGATCGTCCGGCTAAACTGAGCTATCTGGGGGGGAGAAGAGCCTTGGTGAGAGAGGTAAAGAAGAACCCAAAGATCACTGTGGCTGAGCTCCAGAGATGCAGTCGGGAGTTGGGAGAAAGTTGTAGAAAGTCAACCACCACTGCAGCCCTCCCCCGGTTGGGGGTTTATGGCAGAGTGGCCCGACGGAAGCCTCTCCTCAGTGCAAGACACATGAAAGCCCGCATGGAGTTTACTAAAAAACACCTGAAGGACTTCAAGATGGTGAGAAATAAGATTCTCTGGTCTGATGAGACCAAGAAAGAACTTTTTGGTCTTAATTCTAAGCGGTATGTGTGGATAAAACCAGGCACTGCTCATCACCTGTCCAATACAGTCCCAACAGTGAAGCATGGTGGTGGTAGCATCATGCTGTGGGGGTGTTTTTCAGCTGCAGGGACAGGACAACTGGTTGCAATCAAGGGAAAGATAAATGCGGCCAAGTACAGGGATATCCTAGACGTAAACCTTCTCCAGAGTGCTTAGGACCTCAGACTGGGCTGAAAATGTACCTTCCAACAAGACAATGACTCTAAGCACACAGCTAAAATAACGAAGGAGTGGCTTCACAACAAGTCTGTGACTGTTCTTGAATGGCCCAGCCAGAGCCCTGACTTAAACCCAATTGAGCCTCTCTGAAGAGACCTAAAAATGGCTGTCCACCAACATTTACCATCCAACCTGACAGAACTGGGGAGGATCTGCAAGGAGGATTGTCAGAGGATCCCCAAATCCAGGTGTGAAAAACTTGTTGCATCTTTCCCAAAAAGACTCATGGCTGTATTAGATCAAAAGGGTGCTTCTACTAAATACTGAGCAAAGGGTCTGAATACTTAGGACCATGTGATATTTCGTTTTTTCTTTTTGTTTTTCTGTCAATATGGGGTGCTGTGTGTACATTAATGAGGAAAAAAATTAACCTAAATGATTTTAGCAAATGGCTGCTATATAACAAAGAGTGAAAAATTTAAGGGGGTCTGAATACTTTCTGTCCCCACTGTATATATAAATTATACTCTACATTCAGTGTACAGTGCATTCGGTGGTGTATAGTTTCTAATACACTTCAGGCAGTGTGCACAGTATGTAATACAGTGTGTACAGTTTCTAATACACTTCTGGTGGTGTACACAGTATATGATACAGTGCAGCTGTTGTACAGTTTCTAATACAGTGCAGGTGGTGTACCCAGTATCTAATACAGTGTGTACAGTTTCTAATTCACTTCTGGTGGTGTACACAGTATATAACACAGTGCAGCCATTGTACTACACGTCAGGCGGTGAATTTATATATATATATATATACTCTGCATTCAGTGTAGCCTATATATACAGTGCATTCATATAGTTTCCAATACACTTCAGGCGGTGTACACAGTATATAATACAGTGTAGTGTGGTGTTGCAAAACAAAAAAAACATCCGGAAGGCCCCCAAGCAGAGGCAGATGCTCACAGGCCACTAAAAGTGGGCAAGCAGCCTCTGTGTCTACAGTTAACAGTGGTGGTCGTGGACATGGTGAATTCTCTGCAGGTGGCCGTGGGGCATGCTTGTCTTTTTTTTCTGCTGATGGCCGTGTTATTGAGCCACAACATGCAAATGAGTTGGAGTGGATAATCCAGCTGTCCTCATCCTCCTCATCCTCTGTCACCCAGGCTCAGAGTAATTTGCCTTCCAACGCAGCTGCCAAAGCAGCCTATTCCACCGCCTCCTTGTCCACAGTCACTCCTTCTGTAGCCCCACCATCATGCATGGAGGAGTCCCCAGAATTATTCGACTACAGTGTCAGTCACATACTGCTGGAGGATGCGCAGCGATTTGAAGGCAACGGTGTTGGTTCACAGGTTGAGGAAGGGAATAACGTGAGCCTACAGAGAGGGGGTGCCACAGAAAGACAAGAAACTGGCAATCATGTTCCCCCAGCTGCAGCATACTGCCAACTTTGCTCCAGTGATGAGGAGGGAGGGGATGATGAGGTCACTGACTGTACTTGGGTGCCTGAGAGAAGCGAGGGGGAAGTGAGGAGGAGGCACAACTCCAATGAGGCAGGATGTCCTCTAGAGGGCAGCTTAAAGGCAGCCACCCTATTGCATCACACCGCAGAGCTCCGCAGGTGCAGGGCGCTGCTGATTCCCCACTCACTTTTAAAAGTTCTTTGGTGTGGGCCTTTTTCGACGCGCATGTAGCAGATCGCACCATTGCTGTTTGCAACCTATGTCTGAAGCAGATCAAGTGTGGCCAGAAAAGCAGCCGCTTGGGCACCACATGCTTAACCAGACATATGACGACCTGCCATGCGACATCACTTGAAAGACCCACATCATAGAAAAAGGCAGACTTCCCCTTGCTCCTCATCTGGGATCTCCAACCCTACTATACCTCCAGTCCTCTCAAAAACCTGCACTGAGAGGAATGAAGGTATAGCAATAGGTGTCCCAAGTACTTGCAGCCAATCTGATAGCAGTATACCACAAAAAATTCGGTCCCAGCCATCCACATGCTCAGCATCTAAATGCTAGCTTGGCCAAATTGATAGCACTGTAGCTGCTGCCTTTTCAGCTGGTAGACTCTGCCCCCTTTAGTGAATTTGTGGAATGTGCTGTACCACAGGGGCAGGTTCCAAAATGCCATTTGTTTTCATGGAAGGTCATTCCGGCTCTCTACTGACATGTGGAAGGCAAGGTTTTGGCCAGGACGGTCAGCAGTAAGGTTCATATTGTCGCTGACTTATGGTCCAGCAGGCATGGGCAGGGACGTTACCTTTCCTTCACCGTGCACTGGGTAACTCTGCTGGGAAGGATGCAGGACATGGTTTAGTGTTGTTGGAGCTTGTTCTGCCACTGCGCCTCCAAAAAGCTAGTGGTGATTCTGCCACAGCTCTCTTCTCCACCCCTCCTCTTCTTCTTCCCCTTTGGCCTTTTCTGCAGAATTGTCCTCTGAACCAGCAGCGCTCTGTAAGCTTTCAAGGGGCTACACAAGCAGTCAGGCTAAAAGATGCCATGCGGTGCTTGAGTTGGTCTGCCTAGGGGACAGGAGCCACATTGGGGCACATGTCCTGAATTTGGTGGTGCAGCGGGTCTTGATCAGCTACCCAGGCTTTCAAGATCTCCTAAGGCAGGCCAGAAAAGTCTGTGGTCATTTCCACTGGTCATACAATGCCAGTGCTCGGCTGTCTGACATTCAAAGGGAAAGCAACCTGCTCACCAACTGCCTCATTTGTGACATGCCCACCAGGTGGAACCTAACGTTGGCAATGCTGCATTGGCTGCACACACAGCAGAGGGCCTGTGCGAGTATGGCACCAGGACAGGTTTAGGGGATCTTGGCTACTTTTCACCACGCTAGTGGCTACTGATCAAGGATGCATGCACTGTCCTGTCACCATTTGAGGAGGCCACAAGGATGGTGAGCAGCGACAATTCATGCGTCCCTCTAGTCTTCCTACTGGAGCACACGCTTCATGGACTCATGGACAGGGTACTTGAGGCCGAAGAGCGGGAGGAAGAGGAAGACTAACTTTCCTCTCAAGGCCCCCTTTATCCAGATATCATTCCTACCAGCCTGCCAAACACACAGGAAGAAGAGGAGGAGGATTGTGTCAGCATGGATGTAGAGGTGTAACACTCAGCAGCAGTCTTCAAGGGATGGTTTTCAGTCCCCAGAAACCCAAGGAGTTGTATGTGGCTGTGAGGAGGTAGCTACAGATAATGTGATCCTTATTGACCCAGAGGACTCAGAATCAAATGCCTCTTAAACTTACACTACATGGTCTCCATGATTCTGCAAAGCCTGTGAAAGGACCCTAGGATTCATGGTATCAAGGAGAGGGATCATTACTGGCTGGCAACCCTTCTTGATCTATGTTACAAGGGTAAAGTTGCAGAACTCATCCTGCCTTCAGAGAGGGAGCAGAGGATGAAACATCTTCAGGAAGCCTTGAAGAAAGGTTTGTGTAAAGCATTTCCAGACCCTGGGAGGTTACCATTTCCTGGTGCTAAACAACGTGTTGCTGAGGCTTTGTTCAGTGAGAGGAAGAGCGGTGGAGAAGGTGGCCGGCTGACCAGTAACTTTAAACAATTTTTCAGTCCTCAGATGCAAGGTCTGATTGGTTCAAGCAACAAGTGCCAGCGTCTGCAGTATATGGTGCAGGAATATCTAGGGGCAAGACAACACCCAGAGACCTTTCCAAAAGAGCATCCACTGGGTTACTGGGTCTTGAGGATGGACCACTGGCCAGAACTTGCTCAATATGCAATCGAGCTACTGGCCTGTCCTGCATTCAGCGTGCTTTTTGAATGCACAGTCAATGCTGCCGGAGGGTTTGTAAAGGATCAAAGAGTGCGCCTGTCTACGGACCCCATTGATAGGCTCACATTTATAAAAATGAATCAGTCCTGGATCAGCAGCTATCAAGCATCTGATACTGATGTAACTGATTGAATTTGCTATGGATCTGGGATCCCTTGAAGACTGCCTATGCTGCCTATCCTATTCCTCCTCAATCTTGATGATGCTAGCTTCCAACAATATTTTTGGTTTAGGGCACCACCACCACCCAAGGCACACTTTTGCGGCCCCTGTTTGACAGGGGCATGTTATTACAATTTTTGATATAATATTTCAGAGCAGGGTCCATTCCTGTGCCGAACAAGAGTAATTGTGAGGGGTCACAGTGTTGTGGCACCACCACCACCCGAGGCCCAATTTTTCTGCCCCTGTTTAGCAGTGGCATGTAATTACAACTTTTGATATAATATTTCACAACAGGGCCCGTTCCTGCACCCAACAAGAGTATTTGTGAGGGGTCACAGTGTTGTGGCTCCACCACCAATCAAGGCCCAATTTTTCTGCCCCTGTTTAACATGGGCATGTAATTACAATTTTTGATATAATATTTCACAGCAGGGCTTGTTCCTGCACCCAACAAGAGTATCTGTGTGGGCTTACAGTGTTCTGGCACCATCAAAACCAAAGGCTCAATTTTTCTGCCCATCTTTATAAGGGGCACGTAATTACAATTTTTGAAATAATAGTTAAGAAGGGCCCGTTCCTGCGCCCAACAAGAGTAACTGTGAGGGGTTACAGTGTTCTGGTGCCACCAAAACCAAAGTCCCACTTTTTCTGCCCCTGTTTAATAGGGGCATGTAATTACAATCTTTAATATAATATTTAACAGCAGGGCCCATTCCTGCGCCGAACAAGAGTAATTGTGAGGGGTCACAGTGTTGTGGCACCACCACCACCCGAGGCCCAATTTTTCTGCCCCTGTTTAGCAGTGGCATGTAATTACAACTTTTGATATAATATTTCACAACAGGGCTTGTTCCTGCACCCAACAAGAGTATCTGTGTGGGCTTACAGTGTTCTGGCACCATCAAAACCAAAGGCTCAATTTTTCTGCCCATCTTTAGAAGGGGCACGTAATTACAATTTTTGAAATAATAGTTAAGAAGGGCCCGTTCCTGCGCCCAACAAGAGTAACTGTGAGGGGTAATTGTGAGAGGTTACAGTCTTCTGGTGCCACCAAAACCAAAGGCCCAATTTTTCTGCCTCTGTTTAATAGGGGCATGTAATTACAATATTTGATATAATATTTAACAGCAGGGCCCATTCCTGCGCCCAACAAGAGTAACTGTGAGGGGTAATTGTGAGAGGTTACAGTCTTCTGGTGCCACCAAAACCAAAGGCCCAATTTTTCTGCCTCTGTTTAATGGGGGCATGTAATTACAATTTTTGATATAATATTTCACAGTAGGGCCCATTCCTGTGCCAAACAAGCGTAACTGTGAGGGGTTAAAGTGTTCTGGCATCACCAACACCTAAGGCCCAATTTTTCAGCAGAATGCATAATGCAGTCCGTATAGTCTATATGCTGCTGTTCAGAGTATACAGGCATACCCCACTTTTAAGTACGCAATGGGGTTTATTTACTAAAGCTGAAAAGTGCAAAATCAGGCTAACTTCTGCATAGAAACCAATGAGCTTCCTGGTTTTATTACCAAAGCTTAATTGAACAAGCTGGGGTTAGAAGCTCATTGGTTTCTATGCAGAAGTGAGCCTGATTTTGCGCTTTCCAGCTTTAGTAAATAAACCCCATTGTGCACTTAAAAGTGGGGGTATGCCTGTATAGTGCCTGGGGGACCCCCACGCCATTTTTAAAAAAAAATTTGGTGCGGGGTTCCCCTTATTATCCATACCAGACCTGAAGGACCTGGTATGGAATTTAGGGGGGACATCCACGCCATTTTTTCGGGTTATTTTTGGACATTTTTTCAATGATTTTTATCTACCCGACAATACATTACAGCTGCGAGCAGTTTTAAATGACATTTTTTCCTTTAGAAATTTCATTTTGCTGTGGTACTGTTATAAACATGGGAAAAGTGCACTACTTTTCAGGTAGACTAAGGAGACCCCCAGGCATGATATTTAAAGGAATATTTCATTTGTATTGTTCCACTTTAAGCATTATTAAAATCACTGCTCCTGAAAAAACGTCAGTTTTTAAAACTTTTTTTGCATTGATACATGTTTCCTGGGGCAGGGCCCAGGTCCCCAAACACTTTTTTTGGCAATAACTTGCATATAAGCCTTTAAAATTAGCACTTTTGATTTTTTACGTTTGCGTCCCATAGACTTTAAAGGTGTCTGCGTGTTCGCACAATTTTTTGTATGTCCTGCTGTGAACCAAACCGAAGGGTTTTTCTGCTCATCCCTACACTTCACACAGGGAAGGGGAGGATAGAAATCATTAAAAAATTATTCAACCTTAATGCAAGGAATAAAGAAAAAGTAACTGCAATGCTGATCCTTTTGGGACAGATCAGAGTGACTCTGATAGATCACATGCTGGCTTTCAAATCTCAGGACTGCTGCACCAGCTGTGCAGGAAGTGATAGCTAATCACCCAAGCAGGTAAGTGTTGCAGGGACCTGGGGGAGGGGAAGGCGTAGGGTGATAGTTCACCTTTTAATTTTTTGTGAAAATGTGCACTTACACCTTAAGGAGAAATTATGCTAGTGTGTCTCCATACCAGTTAAGGCATTCACATTTTCTTCAGCCCAAATATTTCTCTTTGGAAAGGTTTACTTTAACAGATAGTATTGCAAACAGTTTTCTGTCCCAGAACATATTTTACATTTTTTTTAAACAGATAGGGAATTACTTTACTTATGCTATGATCATTTATTATGCCAACAACAAAGGCAAATACTTTTTTAAAGTATTGGTTACATGTTTTGTCTATTTGGAAAATGTTTAAATCTTTTTATTATTTTCACTTGTTTTTAAAATAAATATTATTTTCAAACAACAGAACAAACAACTAACAGATGTCTCTGACGTTTACAGAATTGGCAGACTATGGGTAATCTGACTGTAACAGAAGATGATAATACTGACTGCAAAAAAGAGTTTACAGTGCCCCATTCACCAAAGGCAGACAGAGATAGATTAAAATGTCTTTATTATAATTATTTAGGACCTCTTCTTTTGGGAGAATCAAAGGACACAGCATTAGTCTAAAATAAGAATTAATAAATAAAACAATACTAAAAATGCTCCAAACTAAAAGAGTTCTTTATTGTAGCAGCGTTCTTGTCAAATATTTGAAAATGACAAGCTTCCATATAAAGTTCATATATGAAACAATGATGCAAGGGCGGTCAGTTGTGACTTGTGCTGTGATTAATCAAAAACTAAACACCATCCAGCAGACACTTCACCACATGAGGGAATCTCCCCTTTGGGGATGCACTCACCACATATATGGGTATATTGCACCTTTAGTCAAAACTAGTTCTCCACCGCTCCACCAGAACTTCCACCAAACTTTAGTCACACTGGGCAAGACTCTAGTATAATCATGTGAAAAAACGAATTGTCCACATAGTGTAATACTGTATATAAGTTTCAATATAGCCCATAAACAAGTTATACATACTAATAACAAGTTAATCTGAAGCAAATATAAAGTGCTTGTGCAAGGGTAATCACCCGGTCACTGGTAGTAGTAGAGGAGAGACGTCTGTGTACATCAGCTGTTCAATCCACTTCCTGGATACTCGGTGGCCTGTGACACACACATGTCACTTCTGGTTATCATGAGATCATGACACTGACACGTTTTGTCACTTCCTGACTTTGTCTGAGGGCGTGATCTCGTAATGTGACAACCGGCCTTTTATATGGAACAATGTCTCAAAGAACTGAAATTATCCAGACCTCTAATTGGTCTTGAGACCTCCCTACATGGCTTAAACCTTCTACAGACGAAGAAACCGTTCCTGTCCCAAAATGACAGAGGTCATGTTGGAGGGTCTAGGACCTTTTTTACTACCCGATCTCCAAAGCTGGATGCTTTTCTATATATAAACTGTGGTGCAGGTGGACGTGCAGTATTCAGTTTTTTGTCCATAAGCAGGATATGCCAATGTTTTCTGAAGATTGACTCTACTTCTTTGTATTGGGCATAAAACCCCAAAATAAAACCCCATTCTTTATTATTATTCATTTCAGGGGGGATCTTTTCTTGAAAACATTTATCTCTTGAAACAGCTCCAACTTCCTCAACCAACTTTTACAAACTTTGTGGATCATACCCTCTGGCTTCAAACCTATCAGTTAAGGTTTTGGACTGTAAGATGAAATTATCAGTCTCAGAGCAATTTCTCTTTACCCTCATAATTTGCCCTTTTGGGATATTTTTAAGCCAGAGGGTATGGTGGCCGCTGGAAGTGGGGAGGTAATTGTTCCTATCTGTCAGTTTGAAATGAACTTTTGTCTCTAATCTATCATTCTGACAATAGACGTTTACATCCAGGAAATTAATTTCTTCACTGTGCCAGTGGGAGGTCAACTTTATATTATTGTTATTTGTGTTTAATTCCTGTAAAAAGAGGTGTAGAGACTCAGTTGATCCTGCCCAAATAAAGAAGAGATCGTCTATGAAACGTTTGTAAAAAATCAACTCCCTTCGCTTATCTTTAAAAATGACTTTGTCTTCCCATTCTGCCATGAATAAATTCACAATACTGAGCCCGAACTTCACGCCCATGGCACACCTCTTTGTTGCGAGTAAAAATTATTACCATACCAAAAATATTTGTGGGATAAACAAAAGTCAAGCGCATGTCTAAGAAATATTTTTGATTGTAAGCCAGGTCATCTCTTTGGCTAAGAGCCCAAATTTAATGCCAGAAGGGCATCATCATGTTGTATTATAGAATACAAAGATGCTACATCAGCTGTTACTAAAAGGACATGTTGTATTCCTACCAAATCCACGTTCTGTAGACAACTCGAAAAGCTTTTTGTATCTCTCAGATACGAACGGGTCTGGACCACACTTTTTTGCAAAAATTGGTCTAGATATTGTCCCATTCTTGAAGAGACTGAGTTTATGCTATTAACAATGGGTCTAGCCGGAAGATTTATCGGATCTTTGTGGACCTTCGGTAGGGTATATAACGTTGGAATATGACTGCTGGTAGGTACCAGAAACTTTTTTCTTTAGTAGATAGTACCCCAGAGCGAAATCCTATGTCCACTAAGGCTTCCACCTGGTCTCTCTTGGTTCCAATAAGGTCTTCCAATTGGTCTTCCAAGTTCTGGTTGAGCGGTGGAGAACTAGTTTTGACTAAAGACGCAATATATCCTTATATGTGGTGAGTGCATCCCCAAAGGGGAGATTCCCTCACGTGGTGAAGTGTCTGGTGGATGGTGTTTAGTTTATGATTAATCACAGCACAAGTCACAACTGGCCGCCCTTGCATCATTGTCTCATATATGAACTTTATATGGAAGCTTGTCATTTTCAAATATTTGACAAGAGCGCTGCTACAATATTATAAAGGACTCTTTTAGTTTGGAGCATTTTTATTATTGTTTTATTTATTGCATAGTTTTTTTAGCGGCTGCTTTTTAGAATTTGATTATACAATTAATTTTCATACATGCGTGACATCTTGTATTACATAGAAACCTTAATTGCTCAGATCCAGGGCACTGAGCTGTGCTTTTCTAGGTGATCCGTTTTTAAGCATGTTTAAGTATCTTTTTCACTAAAATAAGAATTATTCCTAAAAAATAGCAGAAATTAGTTTTCCTCATTGAAAATGTGTTTTCATGTCTTTCAGTAGCATGCCTACGAAGACTTGAGTGACCCAGGGACTTAAAGCTGAACTTCACTCAAAAGGGGAAGTTCCACTTTTCCTCCTCCTCCACCCTCTTTTGGCACATTATTTTTTTTTGGGGGGGTACCTAGTTTTGTCACTGAGCCAGCAGTGATCTGAGCTGAAAGTAGATTGTAAACTAGTTCACAATTCAAGAAAGAAGGTTAGGTTAGGTGGCAATCAGAAGAGTATCCATATCCAGGCAAAGGTCAGAGAATTCAAAGTCAAGGCAAGACAAGCAAGGCAAAAGCTACAGGAGCCAGGTAGGGTAGCAAATGTTATCACAACACCAAAACCCTAGGGTTCATGGTGTTTAAATAAAGCAGCACAGCATTGCTAGCCAGCTGTCTAGCAATGAGGATGCCACCTGAAGAGAGTGCCTCTGCCAGGCAATAGAATGGAGGAGGTTTGCATGACAACCGACACTGATGGTATAGAAGGAGCAGTTGTGTAAACAATAGGAGAAGCATCTGCAGCAAGAGGGAAACATTGTCAGATACTCCTGTTCTGCCCTCACAATGTGTTCAAAGTACAAGGCTTGGCAGACAGCTAACAGCTTCCCAATAAAGACTCAGGAGGAAGGGCTAATAGTTGTAATCTTTACTGAGAATTAGTTTTTTGTAAAACTGCAAAACACAAATTATAATAATATGCATTAGCATTTAACATTACATCACAAATGCAAATAGTAACAGGCATGCTACAATACTGTTAAGGCACTAGCTAGCACAAATGAGGCCTAGCTGAATGAACTCCCTGACAGAAACATCCTACCAAACAAACAGATGAAATGTAGTTGAATTAGTAGAACATATACTAATTAATTGAAAACTAATGACAGCCTACTTACAGACTTATGCTTCCAAGGCCAGTATTAAGAAATAGTGGAGGTCTTTAACATGCTTCCTTCACTGTAGAAAGATTATCTGCTGGACAGGAAGTGGGTGTAATATACTACACTTCCTGTTAATAATGGATGCCAAATTAAAGCAACAGTACGATCAGTAAATATATACCTTATACTGATCAGAACACTCCCCACCTGGCATAATGAACATTATACCACTATGTTTCATTTTTAAGAAGTAAAACAACTTCAGAGATGGGTCTAAAGTACACCTTAGGGGTGCCCTGTCTCATGACTTTAACTTTGACCTTTCTAACCTTACTATCATTACTAGGTACAGTCTCGACAATGAGTCCAACTGGCCATTCGTTTCGGTGGACCTGAGTGTCTTTTAGTAGGACAACATCTCCGACTTGCAGGTTAGGCTTGTCAGCTTGCCATTTTCTGTGTGACTGGAGCGTCACCAGGTACTCTTGTTTCCATCTATTCCAGAAGATGTCTGCAAGACTCTGAACTTGCTTCCATTGCTTGGTGTAAAGACTACCAGCATTTCTGGACACTGAAACTAAACGTCGAGCGTTCATGATAGCCATGACTTGAGCCATAAGTGTGATGAGAACTTCATGTTGAATACATCTAATGATGATTTTGGCTTGCATAAGATGATTGCTATTACGCTTGTCAGTCGTTGTAGCTCTACAGAAGGATTTGGCTAGGTGAATAAGCTTTCTTATAGCTCGAATGAGTGACTTCCAGCTGGAGAATCTTTCAAACCTGTGTGCGCCAAGGTTACCTCTAGTAGTTATGGTACTAAACGCTGTTACTTGTGCACGTACTTCTTTGTCGTTATCTGGTTCTACAAGTTCAAATGTCTCAAACTGAGTGGTCTCTTCGATTTCTGATCTAGTCAAAAAAGATGGTCCTGAAAACCAGTTAGTGTGCTTAAGGGCAGCCGCTAGAACCGGTCTAGTCCCATGATCGGCTGGATTTTTATCCGTACTGATGTAGTGCCACTGTTCTGGCCGTGTGGACTTTCTGATGCGTATCACTCTGTTTGACACGTACATGTAGAATCTTCTTGAAGCATTGTGAATATATCCTAACACAATCTTGCTGTCTGTGTAAAACTTCACTGCATGAATTTCAATGTCAAGTTCTGCAACGATCAAGTCTGCCATCTCCACTGCTAAGACAGCAGCACAAAGCTCCAAACGTGGAACAGTGTGAGCAGGACGTGGAGCTAGTTTGGACTTTCCCATGATAAACCCAGCATAACTTTGTCCTTCAAAGTCCATTACTCTAAGGTAGGCTACAGCTGCTATTGCCATAGTGGATGCGTCTGAGAATACACACAATTCTCTTTGCTTTGTGGCAGACAAAGAAACAGGGACATATGACCTTTGGATGATAAGTTGTTCAAGCTCGATTAATGAGTCCTTCCACAACTTCCACTGCATTTCTTTCTCCTTAGGTAGAGGCGTATCCCATTCACTTTGTTCATGTTCAGTAGTAATTTCTCTCATAAGAGCCTTGCCTTGCATGGTTATGGGGGCTACAAATCCTAGGGGGTCGTAAAGGCTGTTGACCGTGGACAAGACACCTCTTCTCGTGAATGGCTTCTCTTCTCTGGATACTCTAAATGTAAAGCTGTCCGTTTTGAGATCCCAACTGAGCCCTAAACTTCTTTGAAGGGGCAGTGAATCTGTTCCTAGATCCAGGTCCTTGAGGTCTTTTGCACGGTCCTCTGAGGGAAACGCTTCCATGACTTTGCTGCTATTGGACGCTATTTTGTGTAACCTTACGTTAGATTCTGCTAACATCTCTCTTGTTCTTTTCAGGATGTCGATAGCCTCTTCGTTGCTGGAGAAAGAAGCGAGTCCATCGTCTACATAAAAATTTCTCATGACAAACTGTTTAGCATCTGTTCCATGCTCTTCTTCACCTTCCTGTGCTGCTCGTCTTAGGTTGTAGATAGCTACAGCTGGGGAGGGGCTGTTCCCGAACACATGTACTTTCATCCTATATTCTGTAACATCTTTGTTAAAGTCATTGTTTTCATACCACAGGAACCTCAGGTAGTCTCTGTGATCTTTGCGCACAAGGAAACAGTAGAACATTTGTTGTACATCTGCTGTTACTGCAACGCGTTCTTTTCGGAACCTGATGAGGACTCCAAGGAGTGTATTATTCAGGTCAGGTCCACTGAGGAGGACATCGTTTAGGGAAAGGCCTTCATACTTTGCACTGGAGTCAAATACTACTCGTATCTGTCCTGGTTTCTGAGGATGATACACTCCAAATATTGGCAAGTACCAACATTCTTGTTTTTCTTCCAATGGTGGTGCTATTTCAGCTTGACCACTGTCGAAGATCTTTTGCATGAAATCATGGAAGTGTTCCTTCATATCTGTCTTTCTGTCTAGAGTGCGTCGCAATGAGGTGAGACGCTTCACTGCTTGTCCTTTGTTGTTAGGAAGGTGATGTCGTGGTGAACGGAAAGGTAGTGGAGCTACCCAGCTGTTTGACTCATCTATAAAGACTTCTCTGTCCATGATCTCAAGGAAGAGGCTATCTTCAACAGATGGTGCTGGTTTGTCATCATCTCGTGTTCTTTCAAACACCTTGCATCCTAGCTCATCTGTATCTTTAGATGAGGTTATGGCCTCCATGTAACTCTGAACTTTCTGCTGTTGTATTGGGTTGACTAGTCTCTCTTTAATCTGTATCCTGTTGGTACAGGGGCTAAGACATGATGTGCGGCCATTTTGCAACATGTTTGTTTTGTAGACATTCACTTTTGCCGGCTTGTGAGCTCCATCCAGACATACATCACCAATGATGACCCATCCAAGGTCAAGACGCTGTGCAAATGGTGCATTGTGTGGCCCATTGTATTGCTCTCTGACCTTGTGCACTCTCAGTATGTCTCTTCCAAGTAGAAGGATAATTGCAGCACCTGGATCCAGTACTGGAATCTTGTCTGATATTTGCATCAGATGAGGGTAATAACATGCAATTTCAGGTGTGGGTATCTCTGATCTATCATCTGGTATCATATCACATTCTATGAGAGTGGGCAGAGTCAGCTGCGTTTTCCCATCTAATGACTCGATGATGTAGTTGTTTGCTCTTCTCCCTGATGTCTCCACAACTCCTGAACATGTCTTCAAAGTATACGGAGTTGGACTTCCTCTGTCCCCGAAGAGGTCAAAGAACTCTGTTCTTGCCAAAGATCTGTTACTTTGTTCATCCAAGACTGCATACATTCTGATTGCCTTCTCTCTGAGGCCTGCAGGATACACCTTGACTAAACATATCTTGGAGCATGATCTAGAGCTAAATGTGTTTGTGCAGATCTCAGTGCACTTTGAGGTTATTGCTGGTAATGCACTCTCATTTTGCTCCCCACCATGATCTTCTTGGGTTACCGGATTCTCTGTTTTCCATGGTGCTGGTCCTGGGTGTAAAGCAGACAGATGGTTGTCATTATTGCATTCTTTGCATCGAATTGTCTTCATACAGTCTTTAGCAACATGTTGAGTTGAACCACAGCATCTGAAGCAAATGCGCTTGTCCTTAAGATAAGATTTGCGCTCCTCTATTGTCTTGCATCTGAAACTGCGACATTTTCTCAGTGGATGAGGCTTGTTATGGCGTGGACACTGCTTATCTGGGTCCTCAATTTGCATTCCTGAGCTTTTATCCTGGTTGGCTTCAAACTCAGTCGGTACTTCTGTCTTCCGTGCAGACACTGTTGCTCTGCGTTCTTTATTGTGCACTGAAGGTTGTTTCTCTGTCTTTACAGAACTGGAGCCTCCCATGTTCAAAAAGGCGAAGCTTGGGTCATTGCGTATTTTAGCTTGATTCACAATGAATTTGGCGAAGAAGGAGAAAGGTGGAAATGCTACCTGATGATCTTCCTTGTATTTTGATGCTTGCGTGATCCATCTTTCTTGTAAGCTGTAAGGAAGCTTCTCGATTACCGGTTTCACTCCACGTGCTGTATCCAAATATGAGAGGCCTGGCAGGTATCCACCAGCCTTTGCCGCCTCCAGCTCTAAAAGTATGTCCCCAAGCTCTCTCAGCTTCTGATTGTCTTTGTTTGTTATTTTTGGATAATTTTCAATTTTCTTCAGAAGTGCATCTTCAATTACTTCAGGTGACCCATAGCAGTCTTCCAATCTCTGCCATAACATTGTAAGCCCTGCTGTCGCATCATGAACATGTACTGACCTGATTCTTTTGGCTTGCTCAGTGGACTCTGGTCCGAGCCATTTGGAGAGTAGATCAAGCTTTTCCCTGTCTTTCATATTTAATTCTTGGGTGCTGCTTAAAAAAGATGACTTCCAGGCCCAATAGTTTTCTGGACGATCATCAAACTTCAGGAGACCAGAGCTCACCATTTCACGGCGTATCAAGTATTTTGTCACATCTGTGACTCCTGCTGCCTCAGGTGGGCATTTTCTGGGAACAAACACAGGGCATGTCTGTGGCTGGTAAGACAGTTGGGATGCTTGGTTAAACCCACTATAGTCGTGTGGTTGTTCTCGTTTACTGCAAGTCTTTCTGCTATAGGCCGGATTTTTATTTTCCCGTGGAGGGATTATGTCACCATTCGTTTGATTTCCTGAAGGACCAACAGATTGGTCTCTGAGTATGTAACTACTTGGCTTGTTATAGTAAAGTTCTGGTTCAGTCTTGTAGCATCGAGCTATGTCAAAGTTGCCTGCTGCTAGCGGGACCCTGGATGATTCTAATGCATCATTAGACTGTTGATCAGTGTCCATGTTTGCGTGCAATTGTACATACTCACAAGTGCGTTGGATTGCACTGAGTGGTGTCATCTGGGTATCTATCACAGAGGGCTCTCTGTACTGTTCTTCGGCAGCTCTCATGAGCACCTCGGCTTCAGCTAAGGCTGCTGAAGCTATTTTTTCTTGCTTGATAATATGTAAAGATGCTTTCACCTCTGCTTTTCTTCTAAGTGCTTCAGCTTTACTTTTAGCTTTAATCATATGATGTTCTTCATCTATGCAGCCCTGTTCTCTTATCATTTCAGCTTCACGTATTGCATAGGAAGCCAGTGCACGCGCGGCTTCTGCTTTTGCATGGGCCCTGGCAGCTGCAGCACTGGTGGATGACAGGTTAGAGCAGCTTGAATGTCTAGAGCTAGTGCGCTTGGACCTGGCAGATTCAGCACTAGCTGATGTCTGATCCGACTGACTAGAGACTCTGGAGCTTGTGCAGCGTGACCTGTTGGTTGGCATATTGTGTATGCTTTCCTCTGCTTGTGTATGCTGAGGGATGACTGGTGTAGTATCCTTGTCTGTGTGCTGCATGATGAAACAGATTACTTCTTTGTAATGTCTGTGGCTGTAGAGGTTAGCTGATGATGAGCAGAGTGAATCCACTCTTCTTTAGATTAGGCCCGCTGTGTTAAAAGTCTTTTTACTGTTCTGCCCTCACAATGTGTTCAAAGTACAAGGCTTGGCAGACAGCTAACAGCTTCCCAATAAAGACTCAGGAGGAAGGGCTAATAGTTGTAATCTTTACTGAGAATTAGTTTTTTGTAAAACTGCAAAACACAAATTATAATAATATGCATTAGCATTTAACATTACATCACAAATGCAAATAGTAACAGGCATGCTACAATACTGTTAAGGCACTAGCTAGCACAAATGAGGCCTAGCTGAATGAACTCCCTGACAGAAACATCCTACCAAACAAACAGATGAAATGTAGTTGAATTAGTAGAACATATACTAATTAATTGAAAACTAATGACAGCCTACTTACAGACTTATGCTTCCAAGGCCAGTATTAAGAAATAGTGGAGGTCTTTAACATGCTTCCTTCACTGTAGAAAGATTATCTGCTGGACAGGAAGTGGGTGTAATATACTACACTTCCTGTTAATAATGGATGCCAAATTAAAGCAACAGTACGATCAGTAAATATATACCTTATACTGATCAGAACAACTCCTGACTGGCTGGCCATACATTATTTAATTTTCTTGTACAATTTTCTGTAGATTTACCAAAACCATATAATATGAGGTCAAACCTAAACACTTTCAATTTGTGTGCAATCAGACAGGCCCTTGCACTACAGAGTTGAAGGTAAATCTAAAGGAAATTGAATAAGAAAATAATAATGAATAAGGCTCATTGGGTTTAAATGCAAGTTTACAGATAGTGGTGATAAAGGGGTTGAATATCTTGCTCTTTTTGGTTTCAGAAACTTTTTTTCATTTTAGACTAAGCGAATCATAGTTATTAGATGTGAATCTGAATTGGTTAGTTAGCAGCTGAGAAGCCTCTGGAATGCATTGCCCTTGGCCAGATGGTCTAAGGATCGTAGATACACGTGATACAGTGGTGTTGATTAACTAAACACAAACAGATTGTTCACTTTGTAAGGGAAGATGCACAGTTCAAGGGAATTTTCCCCAGAGCTTAGTGAATGAAGTGAAGCTCCTTTTTTTTTTAAATTCCTTGCATGTGATTGGGTATTCTTTAGGAAATTTCCCCACATTCACTTAGCTCCTGTAAAGTGAACAGCCTATTTGCCTTTACATGTAAGCTAAAATTTAGGAGCAGCAGGCACACTGAAGGTAAAAGAACTCTGGGAATTATTGTTAACATCTGTCATCTGTAGTCTAGATTAAGCCTTAGGCTGCCATATGCTTTTAAGTTTGCATGACATGTCTTTGAGAATAACCAGTATAAAGGTGAGTGCAACAATAAGAACAAATGTACTGTAGTGCAAGAAAACAGTAGTATTGGATGCTGAGATTTTAAAACATGCTGAACCAATCTGTATGATCCCATTATCAAAATGAAACTAAGCCCTTGTTCACATTGATGCAATCTGGCATACGATTTAACATGTCAAATCACATGCCAAATTGGCAGCAATTGTCGGCAATGGCGGTGTTCGAATCGGTGCGATGCCGCATTTGCGGCGTCGCACCGATTTTCAAAAATAGTTTCTGTACTACTTTTGGCAATTTTGGGGTGCAATTTCCATTGACATCTGTGCAGAAACCCACACAGATGTCTCTGAAATTGCCCTCGAAATCGGGACTGACATGCGGGAATGAAATTGTGCGAGTTCAGCTGAACTTGCACAATTTCATTCCCACAGTCAGTGTGAACCAAGGCTAACAGATGTTATAAAACAGAAAATATGAGGACCCCACAACCATAACAAGAACAGTCAATTATTTGACCTTTTATTGCATCTAAATAACCAGTTTTAGTGCATTGCACTGTACTGTTGTAATCAATCCCATTTGTCTCTTCCTTTTCCATAGCTGTATTGCTTTAGTAAGAAATAATCCCCTTGAAGTACAAGCAGAACTCCAGCTAAAAATAAAGATAAAAGCAAAAAGCCCATAAAAAGATAAAAAAACAAAAACCCACCTTTGCTGCAATATACAACTTTAATCCAGTCATTTCCAAAACAGTACTTTTTCCTGCAACTGGATGTCCTCAGTCTGATGGGCAACATCATTCAACCCACTTCCTCTGTGTCCTGGTCATCTGGGTCCCACACCAGTTGGGCAGTGAAAGGAGAAGCAGAGCAGTGATAAGTTAATTACTCTGTCACTATGCTTTCTCTTCCGATCCTTGTGCTGTTTCTTCCTCTAACAATGAATTAGCAGATCCCATTCAGGCACTTACACTGCTGCATATATATATATGTAGCGCTGGTAGATTTTCAATCTACTGCTTATAGGTAAATTTAGTGAGTTATTCTGTTTATGCATAGTCAGATTTGCCTCTGTTCCAGCTTGGTTACATGTAGTTTCACACTGTGGCTGTAGGTGTCGTTGTCACCATGGGTCGGTGTTGAAAAGGCAACACATTGAAGCGTATGTGTGCTCCTCTGTCCTGGAGATAACTCGGTGGAGGTGGTCCTCCGAGTTGCATTCTGGGAGAGGGTATTTATGGTACAGATGCCATGTTTTAGGGTTTGTCTTTCATTCCACCTGCTGGCCCTCCTGGCCGACAGGTATGTGCTTGGAGTACTACCTTGTGGTCCTCTGACCGGGAGGCCCACATTGCTGCAGCGTGTGGGTGGGCCCAGAAGCCTGTCTGGGACCTACCACAGCGGCAAGGGAATGGTCCTGGGCTGTCTGTCCTAGAGGGAAGAAGCTGGACAACTGAGAAGATCCCAGGGGAGGACCCGTCATTGAAGGATCATGCAGAGTGCTGGTCTGGAGAGGGGCCTGGTGACTCAGTAGGAGGACGCATCCTAAAGTAATCCTACCGCATAGTACTGCCGGGTCGGCTTAAAGGTTCTAGTGCTGTGTTTTGCTGTTCATCGTAAACCATTACATCCTGTGGCAGAGGATCGTACGGGTTTTGTTCCAATCAAGTCTGTGGCAGAGACTTTTGTTCATGCTGCGTACTGGCTGCTAGGTTAGTGAGAGAAACCTATCCAGGCGGGCAAAGATTTAACTCTAAAAAGAGAGTCCATTCATCTACAAGCTTTCAATTCCTAATACTACACTAAGAAAAGGTATTTGAACTTCCCTGCAACTCTTCTTTTACCTCTTTCCTGCTACTTCCTTCAATTTACATTTATTAAAGCATTGGAAAAGATACTCAAGTGTCCGGTGCCTACATTGTCTGGTATTAATCTCAATGGGACCCTAGACCCGGTTCTGGTGAAATAGAGGTAACGAAGGTGACGGTAACAGCCCGCTTTAAACCAGCAGCTCCACCGTGAGTAATTGCTATATATATATATATATATATATATATATATATATATATATATATATATATATATATATATATATATATATTGTGGCAGGACGAGGCTGTGCCACTATTTAATATGGAAGCCGGCACCAGATTTCTCAGGAAACAGGCACACTAATGATGCTGATGTGTGCTACATTCATAATAGAGCCAGAGTTAGAGGTCAGTGGCCCCACCCTCCCGAGGGGTCAGTGTGTGAAGGGAGCTGTGAGGTGCACATTGCTCTGTACTGTCCAGGTCAGGACATACAAAGGCCCAAGCCTGTGAGGATGTAGCAGCTGGGAGCTGCAGGAGAAAAAGTCAAGCTGAAAAAAGTACAGCTTTGTCACAATGAAAAAAAACTAAAAAACATAAAACATAAAATATATATACTTTAAAGCGGGGTTCCACCCAAATTTTGAACATTATCTCTATGCATTCTCTTCCTTGCCTAGATGCTGACATGCTGTGTAAAAAAATTTAAATCGCCGTAATTGCCTTTTTTTTTCTAATCTTCTTAGCACTTCCTGGTTTTCCTCCCATGGGAGTAGGCGTGTTTCTAGCCTCTCCCAGACCTCCCACAGTCCCCTGGGAGCTAGTCTCAGGCTTCCCAGCATGCATTGTGCAACAGCGTCATCACAACATCTCGGTGAATGCTGGGAGCACAGCATTCACCGCATCCAGGAAATACATGCTTGTGGGCTTCAAATGCCCACAATGAAGATGGAAACCGCCTTCAGTGAATTTTATAAGTTATTCTTTACAACAAAATCGGACACAGGCGGACTTATTACACAGAACATGTGAGTAGATAATCATGAGAAGAAAAGTTTGTGAATGAACTCCAAAAAAAAAAAAGATTGATGGGTGGACCCCCGCTTTAAAGAATATTTGAATACTCTTTTTGGAGACACTGCTGAGTTGCTGAGTGAAGCAAACAGCTTTGACTATGTCTACTATGTTAATAATAACCAATATTCTCTGTGGTTTGTGTAAGTAAGCCAATGGCACAACAATGAAAGGTGTAGGGATGAGTACTGTATAAACTCCTGACTGCAAGCTATTTACAGTTGATGTGGAGAAGAAAAGAGAACTAAGAAATGAGTTTGGCAGTTATAGAAATCTATGAATGAGTGCATATTGAAATGAAAAAAGTAATTTTAATGAGAAACTATTACAAAATGTAGTTAAAATCGCTTTATCCACTCTAACAAACTTCTTGGCTAGGGTTATTTTATTTTCTGTGTTTATCAATGTCTCTAATTCATGTGTATTACCTCTTTTTTTTATATGTAATTCATTATAAATTATATATTGGTGAGCACAATGTAATTCAGATAACATCCTATTATATATGCTTTAATAATATTTTGATAATAAGGATTTTGTTGCACTAGTATTTACTCTTACTGGTGTGACAGATAGGCTAAGGTAACAACTTTTAAAGACCCTACACTGAATGGGAGCCCACGCACACCATATCATTAGATAACCTCTGTGGTACAAGCGATCCACTTCTGTAATTAGTTTTGGTCTGACATTATTTAATTAGCTTGCAAATGCAATGGTTCATTTACCTGCCTGAGATAGATGTGTAAATTCAAGGCTTATAAATCTCAGCTTGAACGCTTCACCTCTGGAGAAAAATTTAGCAGCAAATTTACATATGATCTGTGACAGGAATATTTGGTTTTAATAAGCCTTTGAAAATATCCCAGGACTGGAAAATGGAATGGCATGCCAGAACTGTCTGCTAGTGAGCTGGCTTCAATCACAAGCATAGGCATTTACGTTATTATTGAACAGCACTTGCTGGTTTTCTTTCTCACAGTTAAAGGATTATTCTACCGTTTAAAAAAATATATATTTTTCTCCTCACATTTTGCTTAGTAGCCATATTTGTTTATGGCAGTCTATAGCAGTCTACATTTGACAGCTAAAATATTCACCTACACGTGAAATGTGTCTATGTTTCCCACATAGGAACAATCAAAACCTGTATATCCTTATTCTACTGAAGGTACAGAATTCTATTTTAACGAAGTTGGATTTTCACTAGCCTTGTATGCAATATTACCCACTTAGCAAAATCTAAAAAACATAAAACATATATACACAAAGCCACATACAGTATGTAGAACTGCTTGTCTGGATTTTTGATAAAACTCCTAATTTGCTATAATACCGTACAGATAGATAAAAACATGTGGCATTGTATTGCCTACGGTTAAAAAGAAAGTACTGATGCACTACCAAAAAACAAGTGTGTTGATGGCAAGTAAAGTGCAAAATATAAAGTGCGTGATAAAGAAGTGCTTAATGAAATAAAAAAAGCGGCTAAACTTCTGTAGTGTTGCCAACACCCCTAAGTATGTGTATATATAATGAAGTAGCGCTAATTAGTAAACAAATCGATAAAGTGCTAAATAGGCAAAAAAAATATATATATATATATAAATGAATCTCTCCAAGTGCAACTCATTAAGAGTGACTCATAAATATGTGTTCAATATGAAATCTTATAAAGTGCATCCCATCAAAATAATACACAAAGTAAACATTTGTTCAATAAAATCCAATAAAGTGCATCACATCAAAATAGACTTAAAATAAATAATTTTGTGAGAATAGTCAAATTGTAATAAGAGCATCCAATAGAATCAGGTGATTCGGAGGGATGATAAATCTCTAATTCAGAGTGTAGATAAAAGTAATCCTATGTGGACAAATAGAGATGAGGGGGAAAGGGCGAATGTGGGAGTCCAATTTATAGATGTAAGATGGTAATGGGAACTTTCTAGAATCTTCCCCCAGTGATGCTAGCCTCTCACCTTATGGATAGACCTCAACGGGTCTAGTGATGCATCGATAAACGACCAAACTGTTGCTGAATCCTCCTCAATGGATCCAAGGAATCACTGCAGCTTTTTTCCGGTCTCCACAATCTTTTCCTAGAGAGAAGTGTCTCCCAATCCACTGGATTAAAGGCAAAAAAGAAGACTCTTCATAGTGTAGTAAATTTTTAAAAAATTGTTCTTTGTATTTATTTAAAAAGATCTTTAAAAATATCATTTTAACGGCTAAAGATCTTTTTAAATAAATACAAAGAACAAAAAACATCCGTACCCTCACTTCGACTGGGGAGCCATGTTACAGCCAGGCCCGAGTCATAATTGGAAACAAATGGGTCCTGTGCAGTGCGTTCTCTCACAGGTGAGGCTCCAGTCTGTCTGAACAGATGCCACATCTTTTATACCTTGCTGCAATGACAGCCTAGTTTCTAATGATCAAAAGTGTTGACAATTACATGGATCTGGATAGCTCTGTTACACAAACTGAATGTTGGCCAGGCGTGCAAGAATGCTCAAAAAAAGCAGCCCTATCTATTATATTGAGGCAAATGACCATCATATCCTTTAAACTAAAACAGATGAGACAGGAGACCAGAACCCCTTGCACAATGTTTTCCATTGTTAATCGTATGAGGATAATTATGCAAAATATTGTTTAAAGAGGTATGTGGGAACTTTTATTTTGCAACACAACTTAAAATTTAGATTAGATTAACCCCCAAATCACTCCTAAAAAGAAATCAGTAGCCAACTTTAACTCCTTTGTATTACAGACATACATATATACACACATAAACCCACATTGAAACAACACAATATGCAACCCTCAGATACACATACAGACAATATATACATATGCTAATACTATACAAACATTGGGGGGATTTACTAAAACTAGTGCACAGGAAATCTGGTACAGCTGTGCATAGTAACCAATCAGCTTCTAGGTTTTGGGCCCCTTTCGGACGGAGCGGATCTGCTTGCTCAGCGGGGATCTGTCCACTGATCCCCGCTGAGCAGGCAGATGACAGGTTTGTGTCCGCTATGCAGGCGATCTATGGGGGGTTGGATGGAAACGGACTGCATGTCTGTTTCCATCCAATTGTCATCCGATCCACCGGACAGATGGCAAACGTGTGGCCATCCATCTGATTCTTAGCTGCCTGGATTGGATGCCAGCGAGTGTTAGCGGACACATGTCCATTGACATCCGCCGCCCTATAGAGATCAATAGGTGGACTGCCAGAAAACAGACAGGCAGACTCGATCGGTCCACAGGTGTGAAAGGGGCCTTAATTTCAAAGGTTAATTGAACATGCAGAAGATGATTGGTTACTATGCTTAGCTGCACCAGATTCCCTGTGCACCACTTTTAGTAAATCCCCCCCCCACTGTCTCACTGTGAGATTTGTAAACACCTAAAAGTTGTTAGTAATACAAACAATGAAAGAAGTAATTGTGCAAGTGAGGATTCAAGTGTTTATGATTGTGATAACGTGGAGGAAGAAACTGTTGTTAAGCCTGGTTGCCCTGGGGTACGGTGATCTAACTGTTCACTATAGTCTGTTCATATTCTGTTTTTAGACTGAATATAATCCAACAATGATGCAAGTCCAAACAACAGACTCAGCTACTACTGTGTAAAATTGTATCAGCAGATCTTGAGGCAGATCTACTTCAGATCCTGGGAAATTAGAGATCCCAACAATCTGAAGGTCTCCACAGTTAACACAACGATGTTGGGTATAGTGGAAAGGAACACTGTGCAAAAACTTCTTTGGAAAAACACTATTATCTCCATAGTTTTGAGTGTGTTGAACTCCAGATTATTATGACTGCACCACAGGGCCACCAGATCTACTTCCTCCCTGTATGCTGACTTAATGCCATCTTGGATGAGTCCAATGATGGCTTTGTCATACACAAATTTCAGTGTATTAACAGATGAATTCCCAGCGGTGCAGTAATTGCTATAAAGGAAAAGAGCAATGGTACTTACTGCTAGGTGCTAAATATGACTTATCCCAGCTTACTGTTGTTTTCTGTCTGTCAGGAAATCGTAATCTACTAACAGGTAGCAGCGGGTAAAGTGAGCTGGGTAAGTTTGGAGTGGAGGATTTCTGCAGTGATAGTGTTAAACACTAAACTGAAATCCAAAAACAGGATCCATGCGTACATCCCTGGGGAGGCAAGCTGGATGTGGTGCATCCCCATGTTGACAACATTGTCCACTGACCTGTTTGCTCTATAGGCAAACTGTGATGGGACAACACTAGTCTTCCAAAGACATCAGAGCCTCTAGTTATTTAGTCCTGATGAATTTGTTAGGGACAGGAATTATGTTGAGCATTTGAAGCTGGAGAGGACTATATACTGCTTCAGTCATCTGTTGAATATCTGTGTGAAGATGAGTACCAGCTGATTAGCACAAACCGGAAAATGTTTTTCTGTCTGGGCCATGCATCCACCTCTAATTCCCTCAGTGGAGAGGATAGAGGGGGGAGGAGGTAAAGGTTTCATAGGATATGGTTGAAGAGGTCGTGCCTAAGCTATAGTTTCCCAGGGATGTAAATGTGAAGTTATTAAACTTGGAATAAAACACATTTATGCTGTTAGCCAGTTGATTGTTCTCTGTGTGGGAAGATGATTTCCCGTAGCTAGTAATGTCCCACAGGGCTCTCAATGACGCTGAGTCATTGGCAGAAAACATCATTTTCAGTTTGTCAGAATAGCTCTTCTTTGTTACTTTTGTTACTTTGGTCAGCATGTTTCTGGTCTGGTTGCAGTGGGTCCTGTTCCCACTTCTGTAGGCCACCTTCTTAGCCTACATGAGCCATTCTAATTTTTCTGCAAACCAGGTCTAGCTATTGAGAGTTCCAAAAGACCTGGTGGGCACACACATCCTCACATAAGCTAAAGTATAATGACACAGTGTCAGCGAGTTCATCTAGGTCTTTGGCTGCAGCTTCAAAAACACTCCAGTTGCTACACTCAATGCAATCCTGTAGCTTCAGCTTAGCCTCTTTAGATTTAACTACAGGCTTTGAAGATTTATTTATTTTTTTGGGGGAGGAGATGAACCATGCAGTGATTGGAAAGACCCAAGGCTGCATGGGGAACAGAGCAGTAAGAATTCTTTAACACATTTTTGTCCCTAGTGGTACAAGGCTTGAGGTAGGCTTGAGGTAGGATGTAAACACTAGACATGTGCACTGACGGAAATTTTTTTGGGCCATTCATTATGATTGCAATTCATAAATTCATAAATTCGAAAATTCGTAAATTCAAAAATTTGAAAATTCGAAAATAAGAAAGAAAATTTGAAAGGATGACTAACTAACTAATAATAACTAACTATTAAATTATAGGTATTGGAATTTCCTTTCAAATTTGCTTGTTAGTGAACGTAAAGAATATGAATTTATCCGAAGTTACGAATTATCAGAAATAACAAATGCCGCTTCTAAACAAATGGAACAGAACAAATTAATAATAATAAATAATAATTATAATAAAAAGTTGCTATTATTATTTTTGTTATTTATTATTATTAATTTGTTACGTTCCATTTGTTTAGATACGACATTCATTATTTCGGATCATTCGGAACTTCGGATAAATTTGTATTTGTTATGTTCACTAACAGCCAAATTTGAAAGGGAATTCCAATACCTTTAATTAAATAGTTATGAATAATTAAGTTATTATTAGTTAGTTATTATTTCAGATTTTTGAATTTTTGGGTTTTAGGCTTTTCGAATTTCTAATTTCTTATTTTTTCCAAATTTTCGAATTTACGGATTTTTAAATATTCAAATTTATGAATATTCGGAAAAATTTGTTAAACGGGTTTTTGTTAAATTGGATATTTCCGAATTAACTAATTTTTCGAAATTCGTTAACCTCCCTGATGCTATTTCCGAGTGTGGCTCGGGGTGGATTTTCAGCACCAAAAGCGGTAACCCCGAGCCACACTCGGGATTGCATCGCAGGATCCAGGTACAGCTTACTTACCTTGTCCCCAGGATCCTGCGATGTCTCCCCGCTCTGTGTGTGAGCTGTCCTCCGCTCGATCTATCACGGAGCCGAGTTCCGTTCCCTGCAAGCGCTGCGATGCACGGGGACAGAGAACGGCGCCAAATTCAAAAAGTAAAACACACAATACATATACAGTACACTGTAATCTTACAGATTACATTACTGTATCAGTTTATTTCACATCCCTTTTGTCCCTAGTGGTCTGTCTAGTGCCCTGCATGCAGTTTTATATTACAGAGGGGTAGAGAAGGAATAAAAAAAATAAATAAATAAAGGTATTATGAGTGACAACCAGCATAGATTTGAAAAAGACTGTTATTGACAGGACATCCTGTTATTGTTCTGTGAGGAAGTAAATTGGATGGTGGAAGTCCAGTTTATATAGTTTGTCCAAATTTACTAAGGCATTTGATAATGTACGTTGGAGTTGATGAAATTGTATGTACATGGCTAGAAAACTGGTGACATGAATGGGTCCAGAGAAATGACTCATTATCTGAATAGTCTAAAGCAGTGTTTCTCAACTCCAGTCCCCAAGGCGCCCCAACATGTCATGTTTTCAGGATTTCCCTCAAATGAAACGGTTGTGGTAATTACTAAGGCAGTGAAACTGATCAAATCACCTGTGCAAAACAATGTAAAGCCTGAAAACATGGTCTGTTAGGGCGCCTTGAGAACTGGAGTTGAGAAACACTGGTCTAAAGTTACGGGCAGTGTGCTCCAGAGTTCTGTTTTGGGGCCAAAGCTGTTCAATTTGTTTATTAATGATATAGAGGTTGAAATCATGAACTCAATTTCAGTATTTGCAAATGATACCAGATTTGCAAGGAAATAACTAGACTAAAGCCTCATACACACGATCAGATTTTCCGATGGGAATTGTGTGATGACAGGCTGTTGGCGGAAAATCTGTTTGTACGCTCCATCGGACAACTGTTGTCTGATTTTCCGTGGACAAATGTTGGATGGCAGGCTTTAAAATTTTCCGCGGACAAATGCCTGTGGTCATTTTTTCCGACCGTGTGTACACAAGTCCGTCGGACAAAAGTCCAAAGTACGAATCTCGAAATGCAGCACACATTCTCTTCTTCTTTAATGGGATAATAATGAAGCTGCTTTGCTGGTGATACTGATGGAGTTATAGCAAACACATTTTCAAAGGCTTTTTTCCAGTGATATCAAGAATAATATTATTATGCTTGTTATTTTTTTTTTTTTTTGGTGCAAGTTACCACAACACCATTATCCTGTAGCTTCTAAGATCAAAGATACAACTATGTTGTATCTTTGTTAATTTTATATTGTATTTTTTAAAATGTAACTGCCTACTCCCAAACTGTCATTTGAAGTAAAACACATAGCCAAGTATTATTCTACTCATTTTTTTTATCGTGCATTAAAAAAAAGAAAACAAATAAAATTAGACATGCTATCTGCAAATAGAGCTTAACCAAAAAGTCCATTCTATGTGTCCAAAAATATAGAAAATATACCAAATCAAATCATTATTCAACCAAAAAATAAAATAAAAGCCTAATGCATGTGTCCTGCTTCTTAATATAGGGGGTCAACAATGCCAAGCGTTGGTGAAAGCAGGGGTCCGTCATCCGGGGATAATTCCAAAAATCATCTGGATTGTTCTCCTGGCACTCCCACAGCAAAGGCATATGACATAATTGTTCAAGATTAATAAAGCAACCAATTTTTGGTCCAAGAAATCCTCCTCCTCTTGTTCCTAGACTGGACTTGGGTCAAAGCAATAACTCCAAGGCCAATAATAAATAACACGTTAGATAAAAACGGGGGCTATTCCTGCGCTACCAGATAAGGAAAAAAGATACAGCAATCGTGCGAAATGTAGAACTGGTTTTTAGAACTGTATAAGACGTATATCGCCGGGCAGCTGCATGCACCGAACACAGGGCTCAGACATAAGCCCAAAATAAATATAAAAAGAGAAGTGGGGGGGGGGGTGGTGCTGCGCTATCCGAAAGGTCTCTGTTTATTTGTATGTATATGATCCCTACTGGGACATCACGACCACGTGACTTCTTCAGGGGACATTTCTGCACTTTAGCATATGTATGAGTTTGGATTATTTTACGATTTCTACATGGCACAAGAGCACGAGCACTTTTCATTTATTTTATTATTGGATTGAATAATTTCAACATATATTGAATCGGTTTCACTTATATTTATCACCTTTTAATTTATTTACATGGATTGTGTATAATCATTTATATTGACATCAATCATATTGACCAGTAGGGATCATATACATACAAATAAACAGAGACCTTTCGGATAGCGCAGCACCACCCCCCCCCCACTTCTCTTTTTATAATAAATAACACGTTATCTCCTCTGATTCCGCAACATGGCTGGTTGACAAATGGCTGTTCAGAAACAAACTAAAAAGCTCAAAATGAAAAGCCCAAACTGAAAAGTGTGAACTGAAAAGTGCAAAATGAAAATATGAAAATACAGTATGTCCGTATTTCATCCATCCATTTCGGATGAAATACGGACATACATGCATCCCTATGGGATATCATCCGTCCCCACTATGGTCTGATTCTGCAGAGGAAAATCCTATTTTTCTATCCGTCTGCAGAGCGGATCGGATGAACATGGACAGACCGTCCGTGTTCATCCTATCCCCCCATAGGGGAGAGCAGAGATCTGACAGGGCGGTCCCTGCACAGTGTGCAGGGACCACCCTGTCATCCGCCGGCTCAGTGGGAATCAACAGAGCAATCCCCGCTGAGCAAGCGGATGTTCACGGGGTGGATCATCACAGATCCGTCCTGTGTGAAAGGACCCTTAAGAAGCAGAATATGCAGGGCTATGGGAATTGTTAGACTAGAAACATCACACACACACACACACACACACATACACATAGGCTGAATTAGATGGAACTGTGTCCTTTTTGTTGACCTATAAAATATGTAACTACGTGTTTAACCACTTAAGGTGCGGAAGGTTTTACCCCCTTCAAGACCAGGCCTTTTTTTTGCTATTCAACACTGTGCTACTGTAACAGGCATGTAATTGTCATGCAACACTGTACCCAAATTAAATTTATATATTTTTTTTTCACACAAATAGAGCTTTCCTATGGGGGTCACCACTGGGTTTTTAAATTTTTGTTATAAGCGTACAAAGACAGAAAATTTGAAAAAAAAAGATATTTTCTACTTTCTGTTATAAAACATATTCAATAAAATAAAATTTCTCATAAATTTAGACCAAAATGTATTTTGCTGGATGTCTTTGGTAAAAAAACAAAAAACAATAAGTGTGTATTAATAGGTTTGTGTTAAAGGAGAAATACAGCCAAAGCTTGTTTTGTTGTACTTCTGTGGATCACTCTGCACTCCTGTGCCCCTTTTTTAGCAAACAGTGGGCTGAAGCCTGGTGATGCCACAGAGCCATTCCAGGCTGGGGAAAGATTGGGAACATATGATCAGATCCTCCCAGATGCCTTGACCCGCACCTGGCTCAGCCTCTCAACGAGCCAGTGAAAGTCTGAGCCAGCTGCTCCCAAGCCTTACACAGCTCAGTGCTCCAGTGAGTGTGGGGGGGGGGGCGGAGGTAGGGCAGAGAGCCAGTGAATGACCAGAGCAATGAGAACTGAGTAATCAGTGGCTTAGATCGCTCAGATCTCAATATTAGAGCCGGCGGGGGACAGATGCAGCACCCACCTAGGTAGGTATTATTCTTAAAAATACAAATTCCCAAACTTCTCTTTTAAAGTTATAGCATCTACAAACTATGGTATATATATGTGAAAATTGATCAGTCCCAATGTACTGATAGCCTAATTTTTCGAGGCCCCTAAAATGCCAGGACAGTACAAATTCCCCCATATTACCCCTTTTTAAAAGTAGACAGGCTAAAGCATTTAGTAAGAGGCATGGCGAGTTTTTTGAAGTTGGAATGTTAGGAAATTAAATAATTTTTTTTTGTCACATTTTTTTTTACAAACTGTCACCAATGCAGTATAGCATCATCATATAACTGGTCAGTGGCGGCCCGTCCATTAGGGGTGCCCGGGCACTGCCCCCTCTCTCTAGCCACCCCTATATGAATAATAGATAGATTCATGCATAGCATAAATCTATCCACGGCTGCCACTACCACCCCATGGGGTGTATTTTTGAAGCATCTGATTAAAGCCATAGGCTCTAATGGGCTTCAAAAACGGTGAACTGATGGAGCAGAGCATTGCGCTATGAGCCACCCAGGTGTTACAACAGCGAATGAATATTCGTTGTTGTAACTGATTCTCAATCCGGCCAATCAAAAGCAGGTCTGAGACCCATTTTCTGATTGGCCAAAAAGAGAAGACTCCTGATAGGCTGCCCACGGAGAGCAGGGGAAGGAGGGAGGAAATGGAAACCAGAGCCAGGAGGGAGGAAACTGAGGAAGAGCCGTCACCACCGCTGAAAGAGAACCCAAAGCATTGATTATATGGGGTGAGTCAGTGCACCAGACCCGCCGGCCAGCTGACGGGCAGGGGAGGGGTGGTGATGTTACTGTTTGCCACCCCCCCATAGAAAATAACCACTGTCCTCCACTGTTACTGGTGTGGTGGGGATCAGGGATACTGACTGGTGACAGTATGTTAAAAAAAAATAATGTTTAAAGCAGAGTTCCACTCAAAAGTGCTAATCTATCTCCTCCCCCCCTCCGGTGCCAAATGTGGGGTGGGGGGGCGGGTACCTGTCCCCACTTCTGTCTGACCTCGCCGTGGTGAGGTATGTCACAATCCTGGCCCCCTCCTGCTCCTCTCTAGCTGCTGGGCCAGTTAGAGAGCTCACGTCCATCTCTGATCATTCAGTCCATGTTGACAACTGTGCTTGGCTTTGAAGTTCTGGCCATGTGACTGCCTCATAGAGCCTATGTCTTGTAACAAAAATCTACTCTGTCTATATGCAATCTCTTTTACTTGGTATTCACTGGGGTTGATTTACTAAAACTGGAGAGTGCAAAAACTGGTGAAGCTCTACCAATCAGCTTTCTGTTTTGTTTTCGTCAAAGCTTAATTAATCAAGCAGAGGTAAGAAGCTGGTTGGCTACTATGCACAACTGCACCAGATTTTGCACTCTCCAGTTTTAGTAAATCAACCCCACTGTGTACCTTCTTTCTCTGTTGTAAACCAAAACTTATTTAATAACAGTTGTCAAAAATGAAATGTCACCTATAGCAGACTACATAATTAACCAATGGCTTGAAAATTACCTTTTGTGAGACCAGTATAAGAAATAATATATAAAATTGAGTAAATGAAAACCAGAATTGTTGTTCTTGATAATCAGATTCAAACTAAAATGTATCTATTATATTTTTAAAAAGCAAAGTCCGGACGGGTTGACTCTACACCAGTCAATTTTTCCACTTTTATATTATCTACCCAGATATATAAAACAAACATGTCATCTATGAAACAATGTACAGTATTACAGGATTAAACATTTAACATGCTTACTTAATAAGGAATCCCAAACAGCAATAAAAATATGCAAAAAGCAGTAACCCAAAACAACCAGATTTCAGATTTCAGTTTACTATAGTCACACCAATTAAATATGATCTGTAATTGGTTGGAGCGGGTTACTGTGCTTGGTATTTGTTTTTAGCATTGTTAAATAAGCCACATGTTAGCTGCTTTAAATTATCATAATAGTTTGGTTATTTTCATTTTCATTGAACTAGAAGAATGCAGGGTATTTGAATCCATATTATTGAGTAAAAGCTTTTGGTGAGACTTATCTACATTCTGAATTGACCCCTTTTTCATTTGAATTCTGTTTTGTATCCCAATAGGTTTTTTACCAGCGTGCTGATATGGCCATTGGTTCGCTTACAATAAATGAAGAGCGATCTGAGATTATTGACTTTTCAGTGCCCTTTGTGGAAACAGGAATTAGCGTAATGGTCTCCAGGAGCAATGGAACTGTGTCCCCATCGGCATTTTTAGGTAATAATTAATTTCAAGCCATCATATGTTAAAATATAATTATAGCTCTTTACTTAGTATTATTGTTTCTATTCTCGATTTATCTGTTCCATGTTGTATTTGGTTTGGTGAGAAAGGTATAATTTATTATTAATAGCTTTTATTATTCTTTCATAAACTGAAGCATAAAGTGTTTCTCTAACCAAGTAGATGGATATAATAAGATATGGTTAAAACTTCCATCAGGTTTTTTTTGCTGTCTGTTTCCTTTTAGGGAGATTTCCCTTCACTTCCTGTACCAGAGACATGACAGGGAGCAAAAAGAAATGAATGAAAGGAAAGAAATGGAAAATCCCCTCTTAGACAGTTGTCACTGGAACAAGTTTCCCTATTAAAGATTTCTCCTTTCTTCCTGTTCTGGTAACAACTGTAAAATAATGTATTTTCCATCATTGTCTGCTTTGATGACAATAGTTACCATGAAAAATAGAGGGGTGAATCTTATCAGTGGGAACACAGACTGCAATAAGCTACTGACAGGGGTTTTAACACCTACATACATGTACTTTGGGGCATCACCATTTCCTGTTTGCCAGGCTTTTTTAAATGGGAAATGTTGGGTTCTTGCTAGACTTGTCTATTGGAAAATTCCAAAACATATACAAATACAAGATCACTAGCTTCATGGTACAAGATCACTATATTAACCATTGACTTACAATAGAGACTTACAATTTACAAATGTATTATTGTGTTCCATGAATAGTGATTTTTCTTTTAGCTATGTCATTGTACTGTTTACCATGACAATAAAAGAAAGCTTCATATCCTGGTGTGTTCATTCTCTGATATAAGCATTTTGCTGAGTAGTATATTCACTGCTATTAGAGATGTTATTGGTTATTATAGCTGCTACTTTCAGGATATTATGATGCATTATGACCACAATATTCTTATGGGAATTATAGCCTTCATGATTTAGCATTCATTATATACAGGTGCATCTCATAAAATTAGAAAATCATCAAAAAGTTTATTTCAGTAACTTTCAAAAAGTGAAACTCATATATTTGATATAGATGTGTTACACACAGAGTGATATAGTTCAAGCATTTATTGTTTTTTATTTTGAAGATTATGGCTTACAGCTAGTGAAAACCCAAACTTCAGTATATCAGAAAATTAGAATTATTACATAAGACCAACAAAAAAAAGATTTTTAATACAGAAATGTTGGCTTACTGAAAAGTATGTTTATGTACACTATTGTACACTATAGTATGTACTCAATACTTGGTCGGGGCTCCTTTTGCACGAATTACTGCATCAATGTGGAGTGGCATGGAGGTGATTTGCCTGTGGCACTGCTGAAGTGTTATGGAAGCCCAGGTTGCTTTGATAGCGGCCTTTAGCTCATCTCCATGAAGCTGGTCAGCAGAGGGAAGCATAAAGTTCTCTAGAATTTCCTGGTAGAATTTGCTGTCAGAATGCAATGTCCTAATGGAGGATTCCTCTATTCCCCTCATTTGCGGCCATGTATATGTTTTGTCTTTCATTGGTTATAGTGGTTCTCAGATAATTCTTTATCACTGGAATATTGCTGAATGACTTATCTCCTGAACAAATAGGGACCATTATACCTAAAGCAATAAAAAGCCCAAATATATATATATATATCTTAGATTGTAAGCTCTAAGGAGCAGGGCCCTCTGATTCCTACTGTATCAAATTGTATTGTATTTGTACTGTCTACCCTCAAGTTGTAAAGCGCTACGTAAACTGTTGGCGCTATATAAATACTGTATAATAATAATAATAATAATATATATATATATATATATATATATATATATATATATATATATATATATATATATTTATATATATTGTGAGGGGTTAGCTCGGCAGCGGGTGTGTGTGACCCCCTGGATGGGTTCACCACACAAAAACAGGCACAGCAGACAGCTTGGTAGGTGAAACAAAAACAAAGGTGCGGTTTATTCAGACTAGATGCATTGAAAAAATAACAGAAAAACAAAAAGAAACATGAAAAGAAATCCTGGTCAGCTTGACCGCTTACTACACACGTAGATTCCCTAACTAACAACTGGGTGCAGCCTTGTGCTGCCCCAGACCCTATCTCTCTTTGAGAAGTTTTGCCACACAGGCGTTAACTCACCGCAAAGCTCAGATACCACACTCCCCAGTCTACACAATCACAGAACTGGTTCCAGGATGGAGCATCTCCCTAAGCCTGCTGGGGTGTTTTCTATAGGTCTTAATGAGCCCACTTACTTCAGCTGGGCTCATTAACTCTTCCCCTGCAGGACTCCCAGCACTCCCCCTAGTGGTATAAGTCAGCATAAAGCCTGAATCTAGGGCATACATATTTTCCATCCTGGATGCAACCAGGTGTTTTTACCTGCCTGCTGTCACATACCCCCCCCTCTTGTTTCAACCTTGGGGTTGGAACACACGCAGTCAGGCACGCATGTACTCGAGACAAAGCATCCACATTCCCCATTTTAACGCCAGGGCGATGCTTTACTGTAAAGTTGAATTCCTGTAGGGCCAGGAACCACCTATTTATCCTTCTATTGGTCTCCTTGTTTTGAGCCATCCACTTTAAAGGAGCGTGATCAGTTACCAGGTCAAAGTGCCTACCTAATAGATAGTACCGAAGGGAATCTAGAGCCCACTTCACCGCTAAACACTCCTTCTCAATGGTGGCGTAATTTACCTCATGGGACTTCAATTTCCTGCTGAGGTAAATGACTGGGTGCTCTTCCCCGTTCCAGACCTGGGACAACACTGCTCCCAACCCAACGTCTGATGCATCAGTTTGTACAACAAAGTCCTTAGAGAAGTCTGGGGAGTACAACACTGGCTGGCTACATAAGGCGGTTTTTAATGACTGGAATGCTGCTTCAGCCTCTGGGGACCATTTGACCATGACAGACTCTTTCCCTTTTGTCAGGTTGGTGAGGGGCACAGCCTGAGAAGCAAAATGGGGGATGAATCGCCGATAATAGCCAGCGATTCCCAGAAAGGCTCGTACCTGTTTCTTGCTGTTGGGACGTGGCCAACTCTGTATGGCCTCAACTTTATTGACTTGAGGCTTTATCACTCCCCTCCCAATAGTGTACCCCAGATATTTGGCCTCCTCCTGTCCAATGGTGCACTTCTTTGGATTGGCTGTAAACCCAGCTTCCCGTATGGAGTCTAAGACTGCTTGCACTTTTGGCAGATGTGAGACCCAATCTGTGCTATGGATAATCACATCATCCAGGTAAGCTGCAGCATACTTCTGATGGGGCCTCAGAATTTTGTCCATTTTCCGCTGGAATGTTGCAGGTGCATTCTGTAACCCAAACGGCATTCTCTTGTATTGGAACGCCCCATCTGGGGTTACAAACGCCGTTTTCTCCTTGGCCGACTCGGCCAGGGGAATTTGCCAATACCCTTTGGTGAGATCGAGAGTTGTCATGTATCGGGCTGTTCCCAGCCGGTCGATCAACTCATCTATACGCGGCATGGGGTAGGTGTCAAATTTTGTAACTTTATTCAATTGTCGAAAATCGTTACAAAACCGCCAGCTCCCATCTGGTTTGGGCACTAGTACGATAGGACTGGACCAGTCACTCTGGGACTCCTCTATCACACCCAATTCCAGCATCCTTTGAACCTCCCCACGTATTGCCTCCCGTCGGGCTTCTGGTATTCTATAAGGTTTTAGTTTTACCCTTTCTCCTGGCGGGGTAATAATATCATGCTCTACGCCAGAGGTTTCTCCCGGTAGCTCAGAGAAAATCTCTTTGTTGCGAAGTACAAACTCTTTAACCTCCTGTTTTTGGGGTTTCGATAAGGAGACTGCGATTCCAACCTCAGGAACAAAGCAATCAGACTGGACCGGTGACAAAGTCTCTGCGACTAGGGATTCCCTATCCCTCCAGGCTTTCAGCAGATTGACGTGATATACCTGTTCCGGCTTTCGCCTTCCTGGCTGTCTAACCCTATAGTTCACCTCACTCACTTTTTCGAGAACTTCGTATGGACCTTGCCATTTGGCCATGAATTTGCTTTCAACCGTAGGGACTAGCACCAATACCTTATCCCCTGGGGAAAAAGTACGGGTCTTGGCCCCACGGTTGTACACTCTCTGCTGTGCTAACTGCGATTGGGCCAAATGTTCCTTTACGATTGGCATTACCTGTGCAATTCTATCTTGCATCAGGGCGACATGCTCAATCACACTCCTGTGGGGAGAACTCTCATTTTCCCAAGTTTCCTTGGCGATATCCAGCAGTCCTCTTGGGTGTCTCCCATAGAGTAACTCGAAGGGTGAGAAACCCGTAGAGGATTGGGGTACCTCCCTAATGGCAAACATCAAATAGGGTATTAGACAGTCCCAATTCTTTCCATCTCTATCCACCACCTTCTTTAACATTTGTTTTAGGGTTTTGTTGAATCTTTCAACCAACCCATCTGTTTGGGGGTGATACACAGACGTACGTAATTGTGTCACTTTGAACAACTTGCATAGTTCTTTCATAACTCGGGACATAAAAGGTGTACCTTGGTCCGTAAGCAGTTCCTTACAAATACCCACACGGCTAAAAACAAGTGATAGTTCTTTGGCTATGGTTTTGGCCGAGGTATTTCGAAGAGGAATCGCTTCCGGATAACGGGTGGCATAGTCCATTATAACCAAAATGTACTGATGCCCCCTAGCGGACTTCATTATCGGACCTACCAAATCCATTGCGATCCTCTCAAAGGGGATCTCAATGATAGGAAGAGGTACCAGCGGGTTACGGAAATGTGGCATAGGTGCCGATTTCTGACACACAGGGCAGGAGGAACAATAATTTTCTGTTTCCTTCATGACCCCAGGCCAATAGAATCTCTGCAATACTCTCTCTCTGGTTTTCTCTGTCCCCAGATGACCTCCAAGAATGTGCCCATGGGCCAATTCCAACACCAACTTCCTGTAAGGTTTGGGCACCACAAGTTGCTCAACGGTTTCTTCTGCCCTTTGAGCCACTCGATACAGTAGGTCCCTTTCCACAGTGAAGTACGGGTAAGTGCAAGTTTTTTCTGGGTTCACTAACTCGCCATCTATTTTCACCACATTCTCCCGTGCCTTTATTAGGGTGGGGTCTTTTAACTGTTCTGTGGCAAAATTTTCCCTGTGAACCTCAAGATCTGAAAATTCCACAGACGGCATGTTTTCATCTGAGGATGTTGGCTCCTCCCCATTTTCTCGAGTTTCCCCTGCCAATACCGACAAGGGAAATTCTGGAGAGTCCTCACCACTCTCAGAGGAATTCTGGTCATCATCTTTCTGGTCTATAGGGGCACCAGTGGGGGGCTCAGGACAATCCCAGAGTTCCCAGAACATTGGAAAATCCCTTCCCACAATGGCATCATGTGGTAAGTGAGACACTAACCCCACCTGATGAGAGAGGTTACCTTTGTGGGTCTCAAAAAACACTGAAGTTACAGGATACTCTCGGGTGTCCCCATGCACACAAATAACAGCCACCTTGTTATTCCCAGAGACCACTGTAGTAACTAATTCAGCCTTTATCAATGTCACCAGGCTACCTGAATCCAGCAACACATCCACATTTCTACCATTAATACACATTTTACATAAATGTTTCTCAGGTCCCCGAATGGCAGTACAAGCGACTGTCGCAAACATCGACTGACGTCTGTCCCTTATAAAGTCACATTGCATAGGTTCATCCACAACTGGGCAATTAGCTGAAATATGTCCCTCTTGCCGGCAGCGGTAGCAAATAATCTTTTTTGCTGCCTCTTGCGGCCTGGGCTTCCCGGGCTGCTCCCGCCAGACATTAGGTTGAACCCCCACCTTCTCACTCTCTCCACCCTCACCCCTTGGAGTCATCTTACCCGCCACTGGGGATGGTCTGGTCTTAGGGTGGAAAGTCCGTGAGTCCCTGGAAGAGGTGGTCAGGTTCTCTGTAGCCAAGTACCTCTCAACCAGATCCACAAGCTTATCTGCAGTTTCTGGGTCTCCATGGCTTACCCACTTTTGGATGGAAGTAGGAAGAGCTCTCAGAAAACGATCCATAACAACACGTTCCACAATGTTTGGTGCGGTCAAAGTCTCTGGCTGCAGCCACCTCCTGCTCAGGTGAATGAGATCATACATTTGAGACCTGGGGGGTTTTCCAAGCCGGAAAGTCCAGTTATGTACACGCTGAGCCCGGACGGCCAGGGTGACACCCAGCCGTGCCAATATTTCTGTTTTTAGCACCACATAGTCTTTTGCTTGGTCCGGCTCTAGGTCATAATAGGCTTTCTGCGATTCCCCTGTTAACAGAGGGGCCACAAGTCCAGCCCACTGCTCCTTAGGCCACTTTTCCCTTTCAGCAGTCCTTTCAAATGTGGTCAAAAACACCTCCGGATCATCCTCTCCAGTCATTTTTGTCAGTAAACGGCTCACACCAAAGGATGCAGTATTAGTGGAACCACTTGCCTCACTGGTCTGCGGCCGTTGCTGCATTAATGTCTCGATTTGTTGTTGGAGTCTCTGCTCTTGCTTTTGTAACAGCTCTATGAAGCGGGCCTCAGATTGCTGCTGGGCTTGTTGCTGAGCGTCCAGACTCTGCAGTTGAGCTTTCTGCTGAGCTTCCAGACTCTGCTGCAAAGTTGCATTTGTCCGCTGCTGATTTGCATTTGCTAGAGCCAGCTGTCTCAGTATCTCCTCCATGCTGGCCTTAAAAAAAAAAAAAAACTGCCCGCATTCTCCACCAACTGTGAGGGGTTAGCTCGGCAGCGGGTGTGTGTGACCCCCTGGATGGGTTCACCACACAAAAACAGGCACAGCAGACAGCTTGGTAGGTGAAACAAAAACAAAGGTGCGGTTTATTCAGACTAGATGCATTGAAAAAATAACAGAAAAACAAAAAGAAACATGAAAAGAAATCCTGGTCAGCTTGACCGCTTACTACACACGTAGATTCCCTAACTAACAACTGGGTGCAGCCTTGTGCTGCCCCAGACCCTATCTCTCTTTGAGAAGTTTTGCCACACAGGCGTTAACTCACCGCAAAGCTCAGATACCACACTCCCCAGTCTACACAATCACAGAACTGGTTCCAGGATGGAGCATCTCCCTAAGCCTGCTGGGGTGTTTTCTATAGGTCTTAATGAGCCCACTTACTTCAGCTGGGCTCATTAACTCTTCCCCTGCAGGACTCCCAGCACTCCCCCTAGTGGTATAAGTCAGCATAAAGCCTGAATCTAGGGCATACATATTTTCCATCCTGGATGCAACCAGGTGTTTTTACCTGCCTGCTGTCACAATATATTGTAATTGCATTCATTTTCTTTTTCTTTTTTTTGTTCCAAAAACATTTTATTGAAAAAAGTTGTTAAACAGAGAGTGGAACCATGTTCACCTAAGAACACAGATCCAACATATTAAGTTCTGAGATCTACAATTGAATGTCCCAGTGCGGAGAGCAGAGAAACATTCGCTAATTAGAATAATAAGAGAATGTAAACCAAACAATGAATCAAAGTCTCACTTCCCCTTCAAGGAGTAGGAGTAAAGGTAGCTGATGCAATGATCTACTGGAGAATAGGAAAGTGCATTAGAGGACACAGGGAGGGAGGTAGGCCCTGGAAGTTATATTCATTGTATAACAACTAAAATTAACTGATTAGCTGCTCACCAATCAGCTGAGGGTCCCAGGAGTTGAGGTCTAGTGAAAGGAGGAAAGTAGAGAGAAAAAAAAAGGGGGAGGTGGGGGAAAGGATCGGAGGGTGTGAGGGAAGACAGGGTAGAGGGGGTGTCACGGAACGTCCCACACTTCGCTTGAGTGCTTCTGTCAGTATACAGTTTCCTAAGTTCTGGAACAGAAGTCCAATGGATCTGGCTATAGGAACCCCCAAGAACTAGACAACACCAGTCTTGGAGTACATCAGGACTAACTCTTTATTTGAGATCTCACACAAATTTATACAGCAGGATGACTCAAAGCTAACCTAATTAACATGAGCTAATTTACTAAATCAATCATTTACCCAGACCAGATGACTCAGAGCCATGACCTGTAGGACCAGACTTGTGGGCACTGAGCTTCACGCAGTAGTATAAACACAATAGCAGGAGCTAATTACAATTAACAATACAATACTTTCCAAGGGATTCTGAGTTCCACGGGCCCTCCTGTCACATCTCTCCCCTTTCGGCAGAAGACTGACACAGAAGGAGACCACAGATGGGTTGACTCCGAAGTTAGTAAGTAGTTCCAGTCCTCTAATGCCTGTACCCACACAGTACCCCAAATAAATTGTTCCAAACAAAGCATTACTCACCCAGCCAACCTCTGCCTCTCTCAGAGAACATATCTGCCGCTGGGGAGAGGCCTGGACTGGCCCTTCTCCCTGAAGTCCTTTCTGCCACTGGAGAGAAGACAGGGTGACTGGGCTCACTCTGTCATGCTGTTGGGGATCTGGGCCAACTGCCCAGCATCCCTGGGGTATACAGGTGGAGACTGAAGTCCCATCCACCTTCACAGGAAATCCATCCTCTGTTAGTTGAGGGCAGAGTCCAGCAGTCCTCGGCCCTGTTGCCAGCCCTTCTGCTGGGGACTCCGCATCCTCCGCTCCAGCTAACCGTTGGGGCAGGAGGCTGGCTTCCTCCACTCCCAAACTGTGTAGCTGCCATTGGGGAGGTGAGCTGGCTGCTTCCTTTTCCATTCCCTCATCTGGTTGCTTGGATGGCATGTCTATGGTACTGTCTCCCAGGTGTACTGATCTTTGATGGGGAGGGAAGGCCGCTTCCTCCCCCCTGGCCAACTGTTGGGGAGAGACAACACACACCTCCTCTCCCTTCTCCCCCTGTATCTGCTGCTGGGAAGTGATTGCCACCTTCTCACCCTGGGCCTCCAAAACTGCCACAGGTGTGGGGCAGAGGTCTTGGACCCTCTGTCCGGTTGCCAGTACTTCTGCTGGGGGTTTGCTAGGTGGTTACTCCTCTACAGAAATGTCTATTAAATCCCCAGTCTCTGGAATTGCTAAAAGTGTGGGGCAGAGTTCTTGGACCCTCTGTTCAGTTACCAGATCTTCAGCTGGAGAAGTTTGTTGTAACTCCACAGATACTGCTGTTGGTGCTGGGCAGAGCACAGTGAAGTTTGGCCCTAATACCAGCTCTTCTGCTGGAGGCTCATCAGGTTGTTCTCCCTCAGCAGAAAAGTCTATTAAATCCCCTATCTCTATAACTGGTGTCTAGGGATAGAGGTTCACCATCTCCTGTCCATGGAACCCAGAAGATGTTATCAGTGCTGGACAGAGGTTAGCAGAGCTCTGCCCTGTGGTCAGCACTTCAGGTTTGGGGACGGCAATCTTCAGATTTTCCACTACCGATTCTCTGGCATGCTGCTGAACGTGTTCTAGCAGTTTCCTGTATGCCCTTTCCAGATGCTGTTCCTTCCTTAGCAAATGGTCCAGATCAGGTTTGAGCTCTGAGACCCCTGCAAGACCGAGCATAGCCTCTCTATATTCTCGCAGGTCCTCAAGGTCAGGCTCCCCTTCATCGCCAAACATAAAATGATCTGTAAGGCTCTCCCACAGCAATCCAGGGCCTCCAAAGTCATATCCCTCCGGAGAGCATTCTGTTGTCTCCCCTAAATATCCCTCCTCTGCGTGCCATTGCAGAGCCCGATAATGATTGTCCAGCTCTATCTCCTGCAGGACCAGCCTGTCCAACTCAGTCACCCATTGCTCCTGGGGCCGCCTTTCCAGGAATGCCATCCGCAATGCCCGTTGGTCACTGGCCTGTTGCTCTTGGGTTGGAAAGCACTTGCCCTGTTTTATACCAGCGAGCTGGAGGGCTCCAAGCCAGAGCTCCACCCGAATTTGCTGCCTAAGCTCCAGGTATTCATCCTCAGACACAGTCCTGGTGTATGTTGAAAGGATGATCAGCAGCAGCCCCGGGAACTCTGATGCCAGTTCCATATCTCCGCTGGGGTGACTGAAGTCTGCTATCCTGATCTTGGATCCAGGTGGAGGTTTAGATTTCCCAGACTGCTGGAAGCTTCCCGCTGCTTGCCACCAATGTCACGGAACGTCCCACACTCCGCTTGAGTGCTTCCGTCAGTATACCGCTTCCTAAGTTCTGGAACACGAGTCCAATGGATCTGGCTATAGGAACCCCCAAGAACTAGACAACACCAGTCTTGGAGTACATCAGGACTAACTCTTTATTTGAGATCTCACACAAATTTATACAGCAGGATGACTCGAAGCTAACCTAATTAACATGAGCTAATTTACTAAATCAATCATTTACCCAGACCAGATGACTCAGAGACATGACCTGTAGGACACAGACTTGTGGGCACCGAGCTTCACACAGTAGTATAAACACAATAGCAGGAGCTAATTACAATTAACAATACAAACAACAATCTCCGCCCTCCTCAGCCTAGTCATCAACAGTTCGTCTCCTAGCCAGTCCTGGAGGCTAATGTGATCAGCTCACTCAATTAACAGGTTGAGTTCAGAATCAAACAAACCAATATTAGTCTCTACATACATCCTGGAAGATATTGTGGACAAGTATTACTGTCCCATTTTAAGTAGTCCAAGATATATTTTCTCACTCACCCTGTGCCAGGATAGCACAGGGTGACTTAGACATAAGAGGTGTACGGGGAGCTGAAACAAGGACATCCCTACTTTCCAAGGGATTCTGAGTTCCATGGGCCCTCCCGTCACAGAGGGGTCCACCTTGATTGCTGCCGAAACCTGGCATGTAACCGGATAAGCTTCCAGAATCAAAAGGTGGAAAAGGTAGTAGGGGGGATCATATGTGCCCCCCTAGGCCCTCCCAGCAAGAGACTACAGTGGCAACGGTGTTTTGGCTCTTCAAGTCTGATGGCGGCCTACTACAGAGAAGAGGAACCTAATGAGTGAAGGGGCTAAGCAAAAACGAGGGTCTCCAGTAAGGATGAGCCGAGCACCCCCCCCCCCGTTTCGGTTTGCACCAGAACTTGTGAACAGACAAAAAATTTGGACAAACATACAAACACTGTCAAAGTCTATAGGACACGAACATGAAAAATCAGTGCTCAAAAGTGCTAATTTTAAAGGCTTATATACAAGTTATTGTCATAAAAAGTGTTTGGGGATCTGGGACCTGCTCCAGGGGACATGTATCAATGCAAAATAAGTTTTAAAAATGACCATTTTTTCGGGAACAGTGATTTTAATAATGCTTAAAGTGAAACAATAAAAATGAAATATTCCTTTAAATATAGGGCCTGGGGGTGTCTATAGTATGTCTGTAAAGTGGCTCAGTTTTCCCATGTTTAGAAAAGTACCATAGCAAAATGACATTTCTAAAGGAAAAAAAGTCATTTAAAACTGATCGCAGCTGTAATGAATTGTCGGGTCTAGGCAATATAGATAAAACTCATTGAAAAAACGGCATGGGTTCCCCCCCAGTCCATTACTAGACCCCTTGGGTCTGGTATGAATATTAAGGGGAACCCTTAACCAAAAATTAAAAAAAAATTGCATGGGAGTCCCCCCAAAATCCATACCAGGACCTTCAGGTCTGGTATGGATTTTAAGGGGAACCCTGCACCAAAATTTCAACCTGGAAGGCTGCAGGAAAAGAGGGGGGTCAAGACAGAGGGCCCCCCTCCTGAACCATACCAGGTCACATGCCCTCAACATGGGGAGGGTGCTTTGGAGTTGCCCGCCAAAGCATCTTGTCTGATGGAGACAAGGGCCTCATCCCCACAGCCCTTGCTAGGTAGTTGTGGGGGTCTGCGGTGGGGGGCTTATCGGAATCTGGAAGCCTCTTTAACAAGGGGACCCCCAGATCCCAGCCTCCCCCCTATGTGAATTGGTAACGGGTACATTTTACCCCTTCCATTTCACAAAAAAAGTGTCAAAAATAGTAAAAAAGACAGGAGACACTTTGGGACAAGTCCTTTATTAAAAAATAAAAATGTTCCACGATGTAGATTCATCTCACGCCACCCAAAGGACCGAAAAAAGAAAAAAGAATGCAACAGGTCCGCCTCCATGGGAGGCTCCTGCTGAGTGGCGCTTCTTCTCAGTGACAGCTGTTATATAGCTGAGGGTGGCGCCACCTGGTGACACAAGCAGGTGACCCCACCCCCTATAATGCCACGTGACGTCAGAGGAAGGTGGGGTCGCCATTTACGTCACCGAGTGGCCCTGCCCCCTGCTATATAACAGCTGTCATCGAGAAGAAGCATCACTCGGTTTGTCGGGTGGTGTGAGATGGATCTACATCGCGGGACATTTTTGTTTTTTTATTTTTTAATAAAGGATTTGTCCCAAAGTGTCTCTGGTCTTTTTTAAACTTTTTTTGTGAAATGGTAGGGGTACAATGTACCCGTTACCAATTCACATAGGAGGGGAGGCCGGGATCTGGGGTTCTCCTTGTTAAAGGGGGCTTCCAGATTCTGATAAGCCCCCTGCCCGCAGACCCCCCACAACCACCATGCAAGGGTTGTGGGGATGAGGCCCTTGTCCCCATCAACATGGGAACAAGGTGCTTTTGGGGGCTACTCCAAAGCACCCTCCCCATGTTGAGGACATGTGGCCTGGTATGGTTCAGGAGGGGAGGGGGCCGCTCTCTCTCTCCCCTCTTTTCCTGCGGCCTGCCAGGTTGCGTGCTTGGATAAGGGTCTGGTATGGATTTTGGGTGACCCCTTCGCCATTTTTTTTAATTTGGCGTAGGGTTCCCCTTAATATCCATACTAGACCTGAAGGGCCTGGTATGGATTTTGGGGGGACCCCCACACAATTTAAAAATGTTTGGTTCAGGGTTCCCCTTAATATTCATACCAGACTCAAAGGGCCTGGTAATGGACTGGGGGAGGGAACCCATACTGTATTTTTCAGTGAGTTTTAACTATAATGCCGAGACCCGACAATTCATTACAGCCACGATCAGCCAGAACATGCACCATGACCTGCATGCTTTGGCCAATCACAGTGCCCTCAGCTAAGAGAGCCATAATTGGATAATTGGCTGAAGGCAGGGTGCCTTTCGCCAATCATGGCTCAGGGGGACTAAGTCCACGCTCCAAACTATATAAGGCCGCCTGCACATTGGCTTCATGTTGTGTGTTGCTGGCGTGGAAGGAGAGAGAGTCTCACTTAGATTGAGCAGGCAGGCAGATTATTCAGTTAGCTGCAGTGTATTTAATATATATATATATATATATATATATATATATATATATATATATATATATATATATATTTATATTTATATACAGATAGTCTTGTATATATCTATATCCCCTGTATCCAGTTTAGCTAGATCTGACTGCAGTCCGTTCCTGGTGTACTGTTTCTAATATACTTCAGGCAGGCAGGTGATTCGGTTAGCTACAGTGTATTTAATTTATATTAACAGATAGTCTTGTATATATATATACAGTTGGAATAAAAAGTATGTGAACCCTTTGGAATGATATGGATTTCTGCACAAATTGGTCATAAAATGTGATCTGATCTTCATCTAAGTCACAACAATAGACAATCACAGTCTGCTTAAAGTAATAACACACAAAGAATTAAATGTTACCATGTTTTTTTTTTTTTTTAATGGTTTTTATTGAGTTTTGCATGTTATACATGAAATACAGCATTACACCATTGCGCTTTACAATATTACATTAAAGATTAATACAGAATTCTTGTTTCGACAATTTTTAACCTCAAAAGTGCTATAAAAAGCAGTGGTCCCGCAAGGGTTTATTAACTTCGATATCCATATATGGATAAGATGTATAACTAGAAAAATATAAAATATATAAAGAAATAACTTAAAAGAATAAGAAGGTGGGGGGTAGGGAGTAAGGAGGGGGGGGAAGTTTATCTACGGTCCGACCACCATGCGAACACTGTGAATGTAGTTGGAGTAAAATGGTTTATTTAACATTTTCCAATATCAGTTACCTTTAAACCATGTTGTCCAGATTTTCCAATTTTTATCAAACTTTTCTTTCTGACCATTCTTAATAGCTATCAAGGATTCATACACGTAATGGGTCTGAGTGTTTGTGAGAGCTTCCGATACATTTGGAGCTCTGCCTACCTTCCAATGTTTGGCTATTAGTGTTCTAGCTGCTAGAAAAATGTGGGTGATCACAGTTCTAAATTCAGGAGGGAAGGTTTCAATACCCACGTTTAAGATTGCTAAGCTTGGTTTGGGATGGGTCAGAATTCCGGTGATGCTTGAAATAGACCAGAAGACAGAGTTCCAAAAACTAGTTAAGTGCTTATAGGACCAGAACATATGTAGTAGGTTGCCTATGGAGCCACAATTTCTCCAGCATAGTGGAGAGCTATGATTCCCAAACTTTGAAATCCTATAAGGTGTAAGGTACCAGCAGAGTGCAATTTTCTGGGAGAGTTCCCAGTGGTTAACACATCTAGAAGCTTTATAAAGTGATCGAAATGCGTATTGCCACTGCAAATTTGTAATGTGCACGTCTAGATCTGTTTCCCATTTCTGGAAAGGCTGGGATTTAATAAAATCTAGTTTATACTGGAAAATATTATAGAACAGAGAGATACCTTTTGGTGGGGTGGGTTTCGTGGTGAGATATTTCCACGCTTCCCTAGGCAGATATATGTGATTTGATAGAGCGCAGAAGGTGAGCTATTTGATTATATTTATATTGGTCGGCAGAACAAAGGTTGTATTGGTTCCGAAGTGAAGTGAAGGGGATAAGGGAGTTATTGGAGTATAAGTCAGTGATTAGTTTAATGCCTCTGTCGTGCCAATCTCCAATATTGAGATTTGGGATGGCATGAGAAAGGATTGTTATGGGTATAGGAACGTCCTGTAGTTGGGATAGCGGAGTTGGGACCTTGTATAGGTCTCTCCACACTAATAGTGATGCTTGGATAGTGAGTTGAAGATTGTGGAGAGGATGAGGTTTCCAGATGTCTAAAAGTAGAAAACATTTTAGATTATTGGAAGGAGTTAGAGTTCGTTCGATACCGCACCACAAGTTATCAGGTGCCGGGTCGAACCACAGCCATTCTGTGTTTGACCAGAAGGGCTTTAGAGCATCTTGGTCTTTTAGATTGCCAAATATATCTAGTAAGTAAGGCGTTTAAGGCTCTGATATGTGTGTTGTGTATTGGGACCGCTAACGTTCGAAATATGTAAAGTATTTGGGGTAGAATCAACATTTTAAATGAGGCAAGACGACCTGTCCAAGTTAGTTCTATATTGGCCAGTCTGTTCGTTTCTTTGGTGAGTTTAGTAATTAAGGATGAGTAGTTGGCTTCTGCTAGGTTATGTGGATTTTTGGTCAGTGTGAGGCCTAGGTAGGTAATACTCGTTTTTCTCCATGTATAGGGAAAGGATGCATGTAGTTGGGATTTTAAGGAGGGAGTTATTCCTAAATCCAGTATGAGTGATTTCGTAAAATTAACTTTGTAATATGAGATTCTGCTAAACTCATTTAGGGTGTTGTGTGCGTGTCTTAATGACACGTTGTGTATTGGGACCACTAACGTTCGAAATATGTAAAGTATTTGGGGTAGAATCAACATTTTAAATGAGGCAAGACGACCTGTCCAAGTTAGTTCTATATTGGCCAGTCTGTTCGTTTCTTTGGTGAGTTTAGTAATTAAGGATGAGTAGTTGGCTTCCGCTAGGTTATGTGGATTTTTGGTCAGTGTGAGGCCTAGGTAGGTAATACTCGTTTTGCTCCATGTAAAGAAAAGGGAAAGGATGCATGTAGTTGGGATTTTAAGGAGGGAGTTATTCCTAAATCCAGTATGGGTGATTTTGTAAAATTAACTTTGTAATATGAGATTCTGCTAAACTCATTTAGGGTGTTGTGTGCGTGTCTTAATGATATGTTGGGTGAGGAGAGGAATAAAATTATATCGTCCGCAAACAAGTTTATGTTATGTGATTGTCCTTGTATGGAGAAGCCTGAGATTTCCGGGTGTGTTCTAATTCTTTCTGCAAGGGGTTCAATAAGTAGATTGAAGATTGAGGGAGAAAGAGGGCAGCCCTGCCTAGTCCCATTTGATATGGTAAAGGTATCAGATAGTAAATTAGAAGTGAAAACTTGTGCGCAGGGGGAAGAGTACAAGGCCAGTACAGCAGATAGGATGGGGCCAGAAAATCCAAATTTTTGTAGTGTATGGCTCATGTAGCCCCAATGTATCCTGTCGAAAGCCTTCTCCGCATCCAAAGAGAGGAGCAGAGAAGGCGTCTGACAGGATCGAGCATATTGCATAATATTAATGACTCTTCTTGTAGCATCGGACATTTGTCTTCCCGCCGTGAAACCAGATTGGTCGGGTTTTATAAGGGAAGGGAGGATGGGAAGTAATCTGTGGGCTAATATTTTTGCATAAAGCTTTACATCGGTGTTGAGTAGTGATATTGGTCTGAAGTTGGCCGGAGAGGTGGGCTCTTTACCGGGTTTTGGGATAGTTACCACATATGCTTTAAGCATTTCTGGGGGAAACGAGGCAGAGGACACCGCAGCAGAGTACACCGCCTGTAAGGTTGGAGTTAGTGTGGATTGGAACGTCTTATAATACCCATTTGGCAGGGGCATTAAGGGCCTCAAGTTGTGTTTGGGAGAGAGAAGGAAGATTGATTTGTGACAGGAAAGCCTGGATGCTCTCCTCTGTGGGCTGTGGTGTATCAGAGTCTTTTTTCAAGTTATATAGTGTTGAGTAGTATTAAGCAAACGAGTTTGCTATTTCTTTAGGGTTGTATATTTTGTGTTTACCGATATGGTGTACCAGAAAAGGGATTTTAGATTTGGTCCTGGCTGTTTTAAGCCTCTGGGCTAGAAATTTGCCTGCACGATTGCCTGAGGAGTAGTGGGACAATTTAAGATATTGTATATGTTTGTCATATCTTTCAATTAGAAGTAGTCTGAGATCAGAACGAAGTTGGGATAGTTTTGGGCATTATGAGGGTTGGGGTTTTGTTTATTCAATGTCTCCAGGGTTTTGATATCATTAATTAGTAAGTTCAGCTTTTGTGTCCTCTGCCTCTTCTCCCTTGCACATATCTGAAGCATCAACCCCCTAACAAAGGCTTTATGAGCGCACCACAGCACCGCCGCTCAGATACAGAATTGGTATTTACATAAAAAAATTCAGATAAATTCTTATTTATATTCCGAACATGCTGTGGTATTTGAAAGATATGTGGGTTAGCTCTCCAGATATACGCTGGACTTGGAGTGTGCCCCTCCACCACAGTGATAGACACAGGAGCATGGTCAGACCATGTTATGTCATGTATGGTGGAGGAGGACACAGCTTGTAGTAATATTTTATCTACCATAATCAAATCTATTCTGGAATATGAATTATGCCTAGCGGAATGAAAGGAATAGTCCTTTTCGTTTGCATGTTGGCATCGCCATATGTCGTATATGTTTTCTGAGTGTAGCAAGGGTTGAAGTGAAAGAGGAGGTCATTTGGCCTTGGAGGTAGTATCCAAAGAGTAGTCAGGTGATATGTTGTGGTCTCCACAAATAACCAGAGATCCTTTTTGGATAGTAGAGATTTTTCGGTAGAGTCTCCTAAGGAAACGGAGTTGGTGGGAGTTCGGAGCATATAGATTAGCAATGGTATAGGGTTTGTTATTAAGTTCTCCCAAGAGTATAAGATATCTTCTGGCTGGATCTACATACGTTTCTAATAGGTTGAAGGCCACAGAGTCCCTGATGGCGATAAGGAACCATTTTTGTTTTGAGGGAGCTGAAGCAAAGAACATATGGGGAAATTTCTTGTGTTGAAAGTATGGGGTGTTGCCAGTTACAAAGTGTGTCTCCTGGAGACATAAGACGTCTGCCTGGAGTTTTATTGCTTCCTTCCAAACCGAGGCTCTTTTGGCCGGGTGGTTGAGGCCATTTACGTTAAACGAGACTATTTTAAGCGCCATTTATGTGGTATAAGGGTAGGTGTGTACAATACCTTAGTCCCAGTAGAAAGCGGCCTATTCCATCTGCTCCGTGTCAACAGTCACTCCTTCCCTAGCCCCACCATCATGCACGGAGGAGTCCCCCGAACTATTCAACCACAGTGTCGGGTACATGCTGCAGGAGGATGCGCAGCAATTTGAAGGCTCCGATGATGATACCCAGGTTGAAGAAGGGAGTAACGTGAGCCTAGAAATAGGGGGTGCCCAAGAAGATCAAGAAACTGGCAGTCATGTTCCCCCAGTTACAGCATACTGCCAAGTTTGCTCCAGTAATGAGGAGGGAGGGGATGATGAGGTCACTGACTCTACTTGGGTGCCTGATAGAAGAGAGGAGGAGGAGGCACATCTCCAATGAGGCAGGATGCCCTCCAGGGGGTGGTTTAAGGGCAGCCACCCTATTGCATCACACCACAGAGCTAAGCAGGTGCAGGACGCTGCTGACTTCCCACATATTTTAAAAAGTTCTTTGGTGTGGGCCTTTTTTGACACATGTGCAGCAGATCGCACCATTGTTGTTTGGAATATATGTCTGAAGCGTATCAAGTGTGGCCAAAACAGCAGCCTCTTGGCCACATGCTTGACCAGACATTTGATGACCTCCCATGCAGTCTGTTGGCAACAGCACTTAAAAGAACCACATCAAAGAACAAGGCAGACCTCTCCTTGCTCCTCATCAGTTGGGATCTCCAAGCCCACTATACCTCCAGTCCTCTCAGAAACCTGCACTGAGAGGAATGAAGGTAATAGGTGTCCCAAGTAGGAAATAGGTGTCCCAAGTACTTGCGGCCAATCTTCTAATGGTACACCAACATCGGATTTTAGCAGGCAAATTTCCTACTCCAGTTGCTAAACCGTCAAATGAAATTTGGTCCCAGCCATCCACATGCTCATCGTCTGAATGCTAGCTTGGCCAAATTGCTAGCACTGCAACTGCTGCCATTTCAGCTGGTAGACTCTGCCCCCTTCCATGAATTTGTGGAATGTGCGGTACCTCAGTGGCAGGTTCCCAAACACCATTTCTTTTCATGGAAGGCCATTCCGGCTCTCTACCAACATGTGGAAGGCAATGTCTTGGCCTCGTTGGACAGGGCAGTCAGCAGTAAGATGCATATTACTGCTGACTCATGGTCCAGCAGGCATGGACAGGGATGTCACCTTTCTTTCACGGCGCACTGGATAACTCTGCTGGCAGCTGGGAAGGATGCAGGACAGGGTTCAGTATTGTTGGAGCTTGTTCCGCCACCACGCCTCCAAAATGCTAGTGGTGATTCTGCCACAGCTCTCTCCTCCACCCCTCCTCTTCTTCTTCCTCTATGGCCTCTTCCTCTGCAGATTTCTCCTCTGAACCAGCGTAGCTCCATAGGCGTTCAAGGGGCTGGCGCAGAAAGATGCCATGCAGTGCTTGAGTTGGTCTCCTTAGGGGACAGGAGCCACACTGGGGCAGAGATTCTGCCAGCTCTGCAGGGGCAGGCTCAGGGGTGGTTGAAGCCACGTCACCTTCAGCCAGGAATGGTTGTATGCAACAATGGCACCAACTTCCTCTCCGCCCTGTGACAGGGACACTTGACCCATGTTCCCTGTTTGGCTCACGTCCTGAATTTGGAAGTGCAGCAGTTCTTGAGCAGTTACCTGGGCTTACAGGATCTCCTGAGGCAGACCAGGAAAGTATGTGGTCATTTCCACGGTCATATAATGCCAGTGCTCGGCTGGCTGACATTCAAAGAGAATGCAACCTGCCCAAGAACCGCCTAATTTGTGACATGCCCACCAGGTGGAACTCAACATTGGCAATGCTGCAGCAGCTGCACACGCAGCAGAGTGCCATCAATGAGTACTTGTGTGAGTATGGCAGCAGGACAGGGTCAGAGGCTCTTGGTTTTTTTTCGCCACACCAGTGGCTACTGATCAAGGATGCATGCACTGTCCTGTCACCATTTGAGGAGGCTATAAAGATGGTGAGCAGTGACAGTGCATGCATCAATGATACTGTCCCTCTTGTCTTCCTGTTGGAGTACACGCTTTGTAATGGACAGGGCACATGAGGCAGAACAGCGGGAGGAAGAGGAGGACTTCCTTACCTCTCAAAGCCCCCTTTATCCAGATACTAGTATTCCTGCAGGCCCGCCGATCACACAGGAAGAAGAAGAGGAGGAGGAAGATTGGGTCAGCATGGTGGTGGAGGATAACACTCAGCATCAGCAGCAGTCTTCAAGGAATCGTTTTTAGTCCCCAGAAACCCATGGAGTTGTACGTGGCTGGGAGGATGTGGTTGAGAATCATGTGATCCTTAGTGACCCAGAGGACTCAGGATCGAATGCCCCTGCAAACCTACACTGCATGGCCTCCCTGATCCTGCAAAGCCTGCGAAAGGACCCTAGGATTCGGCAACAACGTGTTGCTGAGGCTTTGTGCAGTCACAGAAAGAGAGGTGGAGAAGGTGGCTGGCTGACCGATGCCTTCAGACAATTCTTCAGTCCTCAGCGCCCAGGTCTGATTGGTTCCAGTAACCATCGCCAGCGTCTGAATTAGATGGTGCAGGAATATATAGGGGCAAGATCAGACTTGGAGACCTTTCCAACAGAGCATCCACTGGGTTACTGGGTCTTGAGCATGGACCACTGGCCAGAGCTTGCTCAATATGCAATTGAGCGACTGGCCTGTCCTTGCATCCAGCGTTCTTTCTGAAGCACATTTAGTGCTGCTAGAGGCTTTGTAACCGATCACAGAGTGCGCTTGTCCACAGAGTCTGTTGATCAGCTCACATTCATAAAAATGAATCAGTCTTGGATAAGCTGGCTATCAAGCACCTGATGCTGATGTAACCGATTGATTTTTATATGGATGTGGGATCCCTTGAAGACTGCATATGCTAAGTGACTATCCTATTATGCTGAGTGACTATCCTATTCCTCCTCAATCTTAATGATGATAGCTTCTAGGAATATTTTCGGTTCAGGGCACCACCAACACTGCCTAAGGCCCAGTTTTTATGCCCCTGTTTAACAGAGGCGCGTAATTACAATTTTTGATCTAATATTTCACAGTAGGGCCCTTTCCTGCACTCAACAAAAGTATCTGTGAGGCTTTACAGTGTTATGCCACCACCACCACCGCCACCTAAGGCCCAATTTTTATGCCCCTGTCTAACAGGAGAGCGTATCTACAAATTTTGATCTAATATTTCACAGCAGGGCCTGTTCCTGCGCTCAACAAAAGTATCTGTGAGGCTTTACAGTGTTGTGCCACCACCACCACCACCACCACCTAAGGCCCAATTTGTATGCCCCTGTTTAACAGGGGTGTATAATTACAATTTTTATCCAATATTTCACAGCAGGGCCTGTTCCTGAGCTCAACAAAAGTATCGGTGAGGCTTTACAGTGTTGTGCCACCACCACCACCTAAGGCCCAATTTTTATACCCCTGTTTAACAGGGGAGCGTAATTACAATTTTTGATCTAATATTTCACAGCAGGGCCTGTTCCTGCACTCAACAAAAGTATCTGGGAGGCTTTATAGTGTTGTGCCACCACCACCACTGCCTAAGGCCCAATTTTTATGCACCTGTTTAACAGGGGCGCGTAATTACAATTTTTGATTTAATATTTCACAGCAGGACCTGTTCCTGCGCTCAACAAAAGGCTTTAGAGTGTTGTGCCACCACCACAGCAGGGCCCGTTCCAGCGCCCACCAAGAGTAACTGTGAGGGCTTACAGTGTTCTGGTACCACCAACACCTAAGGCCCAATTTTCCATATAGGGCAGGCCGTATAGTATATACAGGCGGTCTCCTATTTTCAAACATCCGACTTACAAATGACTCCTACTTACAAATGGAGGGAGACAACAGGAAGTGAGAGGAAATCTATCCCTAGGAAGGAAAATTCTCTCCTGTAAGAGTTAATATGGGAAAAAGGTGTCTCTGATGCTTTATCACCAATCCGTGTTTCTACAACAACCCAAAATTTTCAAAATCCAATTCTCATTGGGACAGAAAGTGAGGTGAAATCTTCTGAACAGGGGCACAGACAGCAAAACAAATGTTACAGGGGTGATGATAACCCTTCCCTATGTTATCCAAAAAGCTTAACAATAGATTTTTTGGCTGGAGCTAAACTTAGAAAATGTACCTGTTCCAAATTACAAACATATTCAACTTAAGAACAAACCTACAGTCCCTATCTTGTTTGTAACCCGGAGACCGCCTGTATACTGCTGCTGTTCAGAGTATATAGGGCCTGGGGGCCCCACGTCTTTTTTTTTAAATTTGGGTGCGGGGTTCACCTTAATATCCATAGCAGACCCAAAGGGCCTGGTAATGGGCTGGGGGGGCAACATTACATTACAGCCGCAAGCAGTTTTAAATGACTTTTATTCCTTTAGAAATGTCATTTTGTGCAGGGACTGTTCTAAACACTGGAAAACTGTGCCACTTTACAGGCATACCATAGACACCTCCCAGGCATGATATTTAAAGGAATATTTTACTTTTATTGTTTCACGTAAAGCATTATTAAAATCACTGCTCCCGAAAAAACGTCCCTTTTTAAAAAAAATTTTTGCATTGATTCATGTTCCCTGGGGCAGGACCCGGGTCCCCAAACACTTTTTATGACAATAACTTGCATATTAGCCTTTAAAATTAGCACTTTTGATTTTTCACGTTCGAGTCCCATAGACTTTAACGGGGTTTGCGTGTTAGCACAAATTTTTGGTCTGTTCACATGTTCTGCCGCAAACCGAATAAGGGGGTGTTCGGCTCTTCCCTACTGTTCACCCATCCCTAGTCTCCAGGCATTGTCAGGGACTAGGTGGGTAAGCCAAGCTGATGCTTGTAACTATCAGTCATTTGAAAATGAAGCCAGCAGGTCCAGGTTTTTGAGAATTTAGAGGAGGAATTATTTGCAACACTAATCAACATTTCTATTGTGTTTTATGTATGTGAGTGAACCATTCTGACACTGATGGTGCATGGGTCTTACCCCAATGCATGGGGATGCAAAGCTTAGCAGCGTTCACCATGTGTATCACAAGTTACTTAAAGTAGGTCTTGTGAGAAAGAGACATGTGATGTATGAGGGGTGTTTAAATAAAACCAGGACTAGCGTGTCAGTACTACATGCAATAGTAAGTGGCAAGTTTGTCCTTTCACTGATAGGACCCGCACATTTCGTGGTCCAGTCCAGAGTTGTTAGTGCATGCATGAAACAACTTGTGGTGATGAAGTTTGTGAACGAAGACAGGTGTTTACAGAAGGCTTGAAGTACACAACGGTGATGAGATGCTCCGCCACAGTAAGATATTTGAATTGTAAAGATGGCCGTACGTTCGTCAATGACAATCCTGGCCGTGGTGGTTCCCAGTCCACAGCAGTGATTCATGTGAGCATTCAGCGTTTGGAACACCTGATCCTGGATAATCGACGCATAACCTGTCCTGAAATGAATCAGATGAATCTTTCTATGGGAAAGGGGAACACAATCATGCACGAACATTTGCATTCTCGAAAAGCTAGCGCACGTTGGTTACCAAGACAGCTTTCCGCTTTTGACCTACACAGAAGAGGGAAGTCTGCACTGCGTTGAAGGACCATGTTCCCAGGGAAGGCCAGGATTTTCTGGATTGCATCATTACATGTGATGAAACCTGGGCACATCACTTCACTTCGGAATCAAACGAGCACCAAAGCAGTGGAAGCATTCAGATTCACCACCACCAAAAACATTTTGAACAATTGCATCTGCAGGTAAAGTGATAGCAAGTGTTTTCTTGGACAAATGTGGCGTTATTCATGTGAATTTTCTACCCCGTGGTGCCACTATCATTAAATATTACTGTCATGTTCTGAGTGATGTGCATACACATTTGCAGAAAAAATGGCCTGGTTTGATCACTAAGGGCGTCCTGTTTCTTCAGGACAATGCACAAGCTCATACTGCTCACCATCACGTAATGTCAGAAGGGGGCAGGGTCACCTGTTTACATCACCAGGGGGCCCCGCCCTCAGCTATACAGCCGCTGTCATTGCGAAGAGACTTCACTCAGCGGGAGACTCCCTTGGAGGCTGAGGTTTTTCTGTTTTGTTTTTTTTTTAAACGGGTCCACGGATGCTGTGATCGAAGATGAATGGACATCATGGCACAGTTTTTTATTTTTTTTTTAAATAAAGGACTTGTCTCAAGTTGTCTACTGTAATTTTTTACATTTTGACACTTTTTTTGGTGAATGAGTAGGGGAACAATGTACCCGCTACCCATTCACATATGGGGTGACATGCAAAGTGCACTTGAAATTGCACTGAAAGTGCACTTGGAAGTGCAGTCGCTGTAAATCTGAGGGGTAGATCTGAAATGAGGGGAAGCTCTGCTTTATTATCCAATCATGTGCAAGCTAAAATGCTGTTTTTTAATTTCCTTGCATGTCCCCCTCGGATCTACAGAGACTGCACCTCCCAGTGCATTTTCAGTGCAATTTCAAGTGCACTTTGCACTTGTAGTTTGCACTTGTAATGCAAAGTGGATTTGCCTTTCATAAATAACCCCCAATGTCACAGTTGAATGTACGTCCAGTATGGGAGAGGAGCATCTTACATTTGGAAAGTCACACCAGCCTGGTCAAGGAGCCTGCCATTCTGGTAGAAGTGATTGGCACATAAACTGTTTCTATGATTCTTGGTTGGTAGGAACGATTACGTAAGTCAGCTGCAACTTTCCGAAGGAGAGGCATATAGTTCCTGGAATATAGCTCAAACAGGCAATCAGTGAGCTGGATTCCCAGGTAGGTTATGGCGTCCTACTTCCATTGGAACGGTAAGTTCTTCTGGCATTGCGCTACTTGGGCAGCCAGCAGGGTCACGTTAAGTGCATGAGAATTGGAGAAATTGATTTTGAGGTTAGACATATAGTGAAATAGGTCAAAGTCCATCAATAAGTTGGGGAGCGTGATGTGTGGTTCAGTTAGGAAAAGTAAAATGTCATTGGCAAAGGCTGTCAACTTGTAAGTACAGCCTGCTACCGTCAAACCATTAATATTTAGATTAGCTCAGAGACAACAAAGTAATGGCTCTAGCATAAGGACAAATAGCAAGGGGGACAAGGGGCAGCCCTGTCTAGTTCCGTTACGGATGGGGAAGGCAGTCAACATGTGGGCATTGACGCGAATGTTTACGGTAAGAGCAGCGCACAAAGACATAATATAGTTGAAAAAACAGGTGCAAATTCTGATCACACGTAAGCCCACCACCATGTAGTCCCAGGCCAACCTGTCGAATGCCTCCTCAACATCCAAGGAGAGAAAAAAGCCTTGTTTATCTGAGAAAGTAAGCCAATGGTGTAGATTCAGCATTTTTCTTCATTTTCTCCTGATGATTCAGCTAGTAACACAATTCCTGTCTTAGAGTGACTCCACTCTATGGAGATGGTAACGTGTCTCTTGACATCAGCCCCATTTCCTCCCCTTTACCACTAGCACCAAAACCCTCCTCATGCTCATTCACAGAGATGGAGTCAGTGGTCTAAGGTTCCCACTGGCCATGTCCCTAATGCCTGGTCTATAAGGAAATGCAGTGTGTGCTCTAGGAGGAACACAAGGGACTTTATCGGTAATCTCTGCCATCAGATGCATTATGGAAGCCATACACAGCAGAGCTCTTACATATGGTCCTGTGGGGAGGTGCAGCCAGATTAAATAGGATGGCTGCTCTCTCCAGTCCACTGCATACTGCTCTGCCCTTGGGCAAAATCCTCCCTCACTGCTGTACTGCCCCTCCCTCAGAATTTTCCTCCTGTCCAAATGGTGGCACCCATGGACAGTTTGCCACCTCTTCATCTACCCCCTCTTTATTGCTGGAGTCCACTTCACAGTAAGTTTCAGCTCGTGTAACATTACTGGATCTTGCTGTTTCCTGCCTGATGTCCACTGACCTGTATATGGCTGAACTTTCCTCTTCATTTATGGTTATGGTACTATCCTCCTCGTTATCAATATCTGAAAGGAGACATGCTTGCACATTACCATGATCAGTCTCCTGCATGATCATCCTACATTACATATAAGAGACTCTCTGGGGACAGCCCATAAAAGTCTGTAGGAAACACCAGTGCAGGTGGGCCAAAGGCAAGAAGATTTAAACCACAGGATGTGAGGATTGCAGCAGTAAAATTGAGGTAAGTATGCCTCTGGGTTGGGGAAAGGTGGTTTTACTTTTGATTGGATGTGGTTAGGCAGTTAGAATAACTACTGTAAATTTTATAAAAGAGTTTAGCTATCCATTAATGCTCACCTATGAAAAAGAAAAACTCTGTCTAATTTATGAACTGCTTTTTCCCATCTGAAGAGAAATGTATACAATGGTACCAACCATGGGAGATAAAAACCCACAATTTAATTAAAACGGATTAGTGTATCAAAATAATTGCATTTAATAGATGTGATATAAATATTTTATTAATCTTTCACTTCATCCTTATGATCGTTTAATGTAACCATAAAAAATCTGATGGCATTTAAAAAAAGTGTACATGGAAATATGGTAATCACATATTTGCAAAGAAAATACAGCTAAATGAAAGTATTTTTCACTGTGTACTTTTTTTTTAATGTATCTCTGCATACAGATTGCTATGAAGCTTTTTCCCCAATTGACCTTTGGAGAGCTTATTTAACCTCCCTGGCAGTATTTCCGAGTGTGGCTCGGGGTGAATTTTCATTACCAAAGCGGTAACCCTGAGCCACACTCGGGATCGCATTGCAGGATCCAGGCAAAGATAGATAAAAGGGGATTTTGCGAGCCACAATGGTATATTGCCTCAAATGTGGAAATCACCTAGCTGCCCGCGCAGAACATGTTTCATATGCCGTGCAATATAATGTATACAAAAGATACGCTGCGCTTAGGTGAAAATATCAATCTGGAGATTATTAAAGCATATGAGGTATACTGAAAATACCGCATAAGCGGCTTATCCAGCCACAGCAAGGCACAAAGGATATATATATATATATAAAACAAGTGATTTTAAAGTGCAATGTGTAAATAATATACTAGATGTATACCATTAGAATGAGAGTAGCGATTACTGAACTACTACCTGTATATATAATGGATAAAAAAAATCATTTATATAGTCTGAAATTTACCGTGTAAAAAAAAAAATATATATATATAAATAAATATATCACAGTAATAAGTGCAAAATACAACAAAGTGCCAAGTGCCACACAATGAGTGTGAATATCAAATCCAAGATGTGGTACGTAATTATTAAAGTCCAATATATGAAAGAAATGCACATAAAGTCCATAAAAAACAGTTCATAAAAAATCCAAGGTGCGTGCATTAATCTTAGATCTTAGTGCTCAGAATTCCATGCTCAAGTGCCATCCAGTGACCCCCCGGGGACAGCCGCTCACCTTAGAGCCTGCGACTCAGTTGTGAGACTGAGTCTAAACACGCTTATGAGCCATCCCACGGCTCAGTGATGGAATCCAGATACACAGTATTCAGCAGCAACTCCACAGTTAGGCATAAAGGAATAATTCAGTGTTTCAAACTTTATCATACCCCGGATGTCTACTAGACTCTTGTTTGGACAGATTTAAGTGAGTTATTCCTAAGAATTACAGGCTTACAATATAAAATGCCAAATTTCCATGCAAAACAATGTACTGCTTTGAGCATCAAAAATCTGACCTAATCATACCACCAGGGAGGTTAAATACACACAAGGGAATGTGAAAATAGCTCTTTGCAGCAAGATCCTACTAGGTCATAATTATCCATAAATGTGACTTTATATATCTTTTAAGAGCTTGCGTTAGAGTTCCATAGCTGGCAGCAGGAGGTGCCATCTACATTGTTTCTGCAATCTCTCCCTAGAACTAATGACATCCACACACACAACATTTTTCCTGGCAATTTCAACCACTTTGAATCTACTTTCATCAAAATAATGATCAAATTGGTCAACCCAACCTGTTTATGCTTTATAAATATTTAAAATGTCTGTGGTAGGTTTCTTTCATACGTTTAGTTGTTTTGGTGATGACAAGTTGATGGGTGGAAAGTGGTTGAGATTTTTAGAAAATATATTGATCAGTGTTAGGTGCTCAGTGCTATTGGCAATGCCTCAATAAGAATATAGAGGTTGGGGGACTGGAGAGATCTTGTGCTCACTTTTCACTGCTGCATTTTATTGCAGCCCACTGGATGGCACCACATGTCACTGCATAGCAGCACAGCTCACTGAGTTGCTGTGTAGTGACATTAACGAAGTGTCACTTTGTGCGCTTTAAATAAAGTTTAGGAGAAAAGAGAAAAAAGAGGAAACTGTATGATGCGCTGAAACATGCATCACACTGCCCCTTAACTGCTGCTTACTCTAGCCGAAACTGATAGTTGTCTGTACATTAAACCACTTTAGTTTAGTGTGCAGGCAGTGTGAACCGTTTGTGGGTGGAGAGTAATACTTTTATTTCCTGAGCATTAGGTCTCCCCAATACATCACAACCGCAGAACTGTTTATTAGGCGTGTTTGGTAATATTACCCTTTCCGTGTATGATAAGCGATTTCTGCGTATCCTCTAATTCTATGCAAAAAAGACAATTTTACCATACTAGAAGGGACCCTTTGATTAATAACTTGTTGAAAGTGATTGATGTTATTTTTTAAGGATGAGCTCAATGTTCGTGTCGAACATAAGTTCGACTCGAACATCGGGTGTTTGCCTTTTCAATAAACAGCGAACATTATGGGGCGTTCATGGCAAATTTGAGTGCCGTGGAATGCCCCATAATGCACTGCGAGATCACAGTGCATTGCTGAATGATGTTTGACCAAAGCATGCACTGACCTGCATGCTTTGGCCAATCACAGCACACTGTGTGAGTCATGATTGGCCAAAGGCAGGGTGCCTTTAACCAATCATGACTCAGGGGGACTAAGTCCATGCCCCACACTATATAAGGCTGTTTAAATAGCGGCCACGTGTAGTGTTGTTGGAGTGGACATAGAGAGAAAGCTTGAGTTAGATTGAGCAGGCAGGTTATTTAGTTAGTGGAAGTGTATTTGATATTTGATTTGATTTGATTTTGTCTCCTATCCATTTGTACATCTCTACTGAACTGACTTTGCTGTAACATATTTTTGGTAATTGTCTCCTATCCATCTGTACATCTCTACTGAACTGACTTTGCTGTAACATTTTTGGTAATTGTCTCCTATCCATCTGTACATCTCTACTGAACTGACTTTGCTGTAACATTTTTGGTAATTGTCTCCTGCTGCCATATATTTAAACTTCTATATTTAATGCTAGCTCTATAACAAACACACTGCAATAGCAATATTACTGGTGATTGATTCTCAACTCCATGTGGCTTGAGTGATCAAGAGAGGTAATTAGCTTTATGACCCTAGCCTGTGTCTGTAGCTAGTCTGGTACTGGCCATCTCCTCCCCATATTCAGGTGTCTCACATCAGACCCAATAATGACCAACTGAGAAATGCATCCCTGCTTAGTCTACCTATAAATTTAAAGCAGCTTATGGGGTGGCGGAGACAGGGGCAAGGCACAGACATCATGACTCTGTCACGAGTGATGCGCAGTTTCACCGACGCAGTAAGCAGGATTACTAAAGCTGGATGAACAACAACAAAAACTCTGCTCCACTCTGCAAGATGACAAGCAAACCAGCTTTTGACATTTATTTTATATTAAGTTAGTTTCCCACTCTCTATCCACTAACATGCTCCTTATTCTCTTCCTTCTCATATTGTTGTCTTCTATCCTCAAATTATCTTTACTCTACCCCTCCTCTCTTCCCTGCAGCATGCACATATCACCCTCACTCCTACCCTCTCCCTACTATGGCACCCATCATCTCCTGCATTTGCTGCACCCACATGCTGACATAAACACCAGGGCCACTAGACACGTGCACTCATGCACATCCCACTCCCACCTTGCCTTCCTCACCCTCCTTCTCCTAGTCTCAGGTGACATTTCTCCTAATCCTGGTCCGCCATTTTCCAAATGCAAGCCACATATCCAATACCCCTCCCCCTCTGGCAACCACCACAATCCACTCAGTTTAATTTCTATCCCCCTGCTTCCTCAAAGCAGCCCACCAATCTCATGCACCCTTTGGAATGCCCGCTCCATCTGTAACAACTCTTCATCTCTCATGGCTTTAACATACTCGCCATAACAGAAACCTGGCTTCAAAATTTTGACTCAGCTTCTCCTGCTGCCCTCTCCCATGGTGGTCTCCATTGGACTCACTCCCCCAGACCCAACAGACAGAAAGGAGGTGGAGTTGGCTTCCTTCTATCCCCACAAAGCACCTTCCAAGTCCTTCCTGTCCCTCCCTCTCTATCCCTCTCTTCTTTCGAGATGCACTGTATTTGTCTGTTTTCTCCCATTTCTCTGAGGATTGCAGCAATTTATCGGCCTCCATCGCGCTTTCTTGATGGCTTTGCTGCCTGGCTACCCTACTTTCTCTCCTCTGAAATACCCACCATTATTCTTGGTGACTTCAACATTCCTGTCAATGTTAACAGCCCAACTACAGCTAAACTTCTCGACTTAACCTCATCTTTTGACCTAACCCAATGGACACATACTTCCACTCACTCCAGTGGTAATACCCTTGACTTTATATTCTCCCATCTCTGCAACCCTGGCAACCTCACCAACACCCCCTTTCCTCTCTCGTATCACAACCTCATTACTTTCACTGTATCCTTGCCTCCAACCACCCATCCCTCCAAGCAGCAAACAATTACTTGTAGAAACCTTCGCCGCTTTAACCCTTCTCTTCTCTATTCTGCTACTGACCACCTATATGACATAATCTCTCCTCTGTCCTGTCCTGACCTGGCCACCTCTGTCTACAAAAGTTCACTCTCATCATCACTAGATGCACTTGCTCCTCCAACCACATGCAGAATCAGACCCCGACCGTTACAACCCTGGCAAACTGACAACACCAGAAATCTCAAGAGACATTGCCATGCTCTTGAACGACTGTGGCGTAAAACCAAATGCCTGCAAGACTTCACCCTATATAAACCTGCCCTTCTAAAATACAATTTGTGCCTCCATGCTGCCAAACAAGCCTACTTTGTCTCTCTTAATAATTCCTTGTCATCCAGTCCCCGTCGGCTCTTCTTAACATTTAACTCTCTGCTTCGTCCCCCACCCCCTCTACCCACTAACTCACTTACTGCCCAAGAGATTGCCAATCACTTCAAAGACAAGATCGATGCAATTCGTGAGGACATCTCCACTGTGCGTATGTCTTCCCCACCCAACATACCTTGCCTAGCAGCACATTCAACACTCTCCTCTTTTGAATTGGCTACTAATGAAGAGGTTACAAAACTTTTCTCGGATGCCCACCTAACCAATTGTCCCTTGTATCCTGTTCCCTCACAACTACTACGGTCACCCTCCTCTTCTATCCTATGCTCCCTCACCCACATCTTCAATCTCTCCCTCTCTAGTGGCATCTTCCCCTCCCCTCTAAAACATGCTCAGATCACTCCCATTCATAAAAAGCCCTCACTGGACCCTACCAAGCTGAACAACTTAACCTCCCTGGCGGTATGATTATTTCGGATTTTAGGTGCTGAAAGCGGTACAATTATTTTGCATGGAAATTTGGCGTTTTATATTGTAGGTCTGTAAATCTTAACAATAACACACTTAAATCTGTCCAAACCAGAGTCTAGTAGATATCCCGGGTATGATAAAGTTTGAAACACAAAAACATAAATTATAATATAATAAATAAAAATAAATAATTAAAAAAAATTAAAAAAAAATAGTAATAAAATAAATTTCCCCACAATTCACTATCGCTCAATTCTGCAAGTGTTCTAATTTATTATCGCTGTTTTCTAGCTGGTCTAAAGCCACTTTTGACGTAAAGGGACACTTTTTGGTTGCTATGGACAATCTCCAGTTTCCAGGCAGAAAGAACAGTGTATATCATGTAAAACTGCATGCAGGGCATGGGCCAGAGCACTGGGGACAAAAGGGATGTGAAATCATTTCATACAGTACTGTAATCTGTAAGATTACAGTACTGTATGTGTTATGATTTTGACAGTTTTTTGAATTTGCCGCCAGGCTCCGCCCCCGTGCGTCACGCCGCTCGCAGGGAACGGAGCCTGGCACGGAGAGGCTTCGGAGGAGGACGGAGCCCTCGGACACTGCGGGGGACATGGCAGGATCCCGGGGACAAGGTAAGTAACGCCGCCCCAGGATCCTGCAATGCGATCCCGAGTGTGGCTCGGGGTTACCGCTAATGGTACTGAATTTTAACCCCGAGCCACACTCGGGAAAACCGCCAGGGAGGCTACGACCCATCTCATTGCTCCCATTCACCTCTAAACTTCTAGAACGCTTAGTCTACAACCGTCTTAGCTCCTACCTCAGTGAAAATAACCTTCTTGACCCCTTACAGTCTGGCTTTTGCTCACAGCACTCCACGGAAACTGCCTTACTAAAACTCACTAACGATTTACTAACTGCTAAAACCAACAGTCAGTACTCCATACTCCTACTACTTGACCTCTCTGCGGCCTTTGATACTGTTGACCACCCGCTCCTTCTCAATAAACTACATTCCCTTGGCCTCTGAGATTCTGCTCTATCCTGGTTCTCTGCCTATTTATCACAGCGCTCCTTCAGTGTCACCTACAACTCTGTCTCCTCCTCTCCATTGCCCCTTTCTGTGGGGGTCCCCAAAGGCTCTGTTCTTGGACCCCTTCTCTTCTCTATCTACACCTCCTCCCTTGGTCACTTAATAACCGCCCACAGCTTCCAATACCAATTATACGCTGGTGACACCCAAATCTATCTGTCTACTCCTCACCTCACTCCTTCAGTCTCCTCTTGCATTACTGACCTACTAACTGACATATCAACATGGATGTCGTACCACTTCCTTAAACTAAATTTCTCTAAAACTGAGCTATTAATATTCCCCCCGCCTGTTCCCCCCTCCATGACTTTTCAATCAAAATCAACAATGCAATCATCAGTCCCTCCCCTCAAGCCAGGGTAACAGGTGTAATCCTAGACTCTGACTTGTCATTTCAGCCTCAAATCCAATCGTTGTCAAAAGTTTGTAGAATTCACCTCCATAACATCTCTAAAATTTGCCCCTTTTTAACAAATGAAACCACCAAGCTCCTCACTCACTCCCATGTTATCTCTCACCTTGACTATTGCAACTCCCTTCTCATTGGCCTACCTCTCCATAGGCTATCCCCTCTTCAGTCTATCATGAATGCTGCTGCCAGACTTATCCACCTTACCAACCGCTCAGTGTCTGTCAACCCTCTACTCCAATCCCTACACTGGCTCCCAATCACCCAGCGAATTAAATTCAAAATACTAACCACAACATGCAAAGCCATTCACAACTCTGCCCCGAGCTACATCACCAATCTTGTCTCCAAATTTCACCCAAATCAACCTCTCCACTCTTCTCAAGACCTCCTGCTTTCAAGCTCTCTTATCTCCTCCTCCCATGCTCATCTCCAGGATTTCTCCAAAGCCTCTCCCATCCTCTGGAACTCGCTACCTCCATCTATCCAGCTATCCTCTACTCTTGCTACCTTCAGGCGATCCCTGAAAACTATTCTCTTCAGGAAAGCCTATCACGTCTCCAACTAATCTCCTACCACTTCCAACAGCTCATTCCCCACAGTTACAACCTTTTGTACCACCTGCCCCACCCTATTAGATTGTAAGCTCTTCTGAGCAGGGCCCTCTTAATCCTCTTGTATTTTATTGTATTATAACTGTATTGTCTCCCTTTTACAATGTAAAGCGCTGCGTAAACTGTTGGTGCTATATAAATCCTGTATAATAATAATAATAATATAAAATCTGAATTTACCCCTAAAGTAGAAATGAAATAGTGGCGCTGGCCAGGTGAGTGACGGGCACGGAGCGAGGGTCAGTGGATGAACGTGGAGGACTGTCTGCTGCGGGCTGGTGAGACGATTGTCGGCGTTCATACTCCCTGGGTCCTCCGTGGTCGTGTGTTGCTGAGTCATTGTCTGCTGCATGTTTTGCTGTGATGTTATCTGGCTGCTATGAACCGATCTGCCTATTGTTTTTATCCACCATGTGAGTGTATTAGTATTTGTTTTGGTTTTGAATAAATCCTTTTAAACGGTATTACACTATTGGAGCATTTCTTCTTATTTCTTATGTGAAACACCATCCCAAGGAGAGTGTCCGGATTATATAGTGGTGGATAACATTAGTCGCTTATTAACCCCTATAAGAGTGGGTTGAGGCTTATTTTGACCAAACACGAGAGTGGGAGGCCTTAACAGCTGGTGAGTTTGAAATTCACAAGGGAGTGGAATTACGTCACTGAGGTGTGGTGGACATTTGGATTCCAGCACTGTGGAGTGGAGACACTTTGATTTTTGGAATTTCCTTCCCATTTTCTCACATCATATGTGGACTCTCATTTTTGTATTTTTTGCACTTATATATTTTTTATTCACTTTGTTTTTTTTCAGTTTTTTTCTTTACTTTATAGTTTGTTGCTTTGAGATTTTCTAGTGCTGGTATCACGATACCAGTACACACATTTATCACGAGGTGTTAATATTATTGATGTTTCACTTGTATTTTGAGTTATGGTATGTGTTATTATCACTGTTCATATAGTCTCTTGATTTTGGTGCTAATTTTTACCAAGGGTCATATATATCACTACATATATACATTTTGGTGTGTGCAAGTTCACACTAAGGTGTGGATGTAGATTTGTTTGGTTATTTGATATGCACTCATTTTTGATTTATTCATTTCATTTATTATGATTTAATACTGCTTAGAGTGCACCTTTAGCACATTTCACGTCACCAGTGTATGTGCCATCATTTGCCTTAATGCCACAATTAGTGGGACGAGCGCCACTATTTCATCTCTACTTTAGGGGTAAATTCAGATTTTATATATTCGCTATTTTAAAGTGGCAGCTTTTTATTTTTATTTTTGTTTATTTTTATTTTCATTTTCATCTTTTTCCATTTAGAGTGCAGTGGTGGTAGGATGGGTTTGGGTGGTATATACTTGTTCACCTACAGTTTTTCATAATAATAATAATTTTTTATTTTTTTTTTTAAACATATTTTATTGATTTTTCAGAAATAAGTTGACAGGTATATAAGGAGGTATATGATGTTACACAAAGAAGCGAGAGTGCGGGCGCAGCCGCCAAGGTTGTATGGTAAAGCAGAACAGTACAGTCACAAAAGCTTTCATAAGGCAAGGTGCGTGTGATAAGTATTGCAGTTACCGTACATTGCGTGAAATATGTAATATGTCGTGGAAGACATAGTTATTTAAGTTGTTTTGTCTGGCGAGGATAAGCGGAGGTCTTTATATGTGTTTGTGGATGTGTAGCTCAGTATTAGCTCCGTGGTTACAAGGTAAAATGTATCTCGTTCGTTGGCGGGTTAGCGGGTGTGTAGAATGGAGTTCAAACATGGAAGGGAAAAGTAAAAAATGAGAAAGGAAAAAATAGAAATATGAGAGATAAACAATGGGGGGTGAGTGGGGGTAGGAAACGTGAGCGGGAAGGGAAGGTTGGTAAGCCTGTGGGGTGACACTATGTCAGTACACGATTATGAGCGAGTCGCAAACTAGTGCAGCCAGATGGGGTCGGTAGGGTGCTTGTGGTGTGGTGATGACAGTTAGGTCATTAACATTTTATATTCGTTTGTAGTGGTGAAATGTATCCAGCATGTCCAAATTTTTATGAATTTAGTCTGTGTATCTTTGGATTGGTGGATGAGGTCTTCCATGACCTTTGTTTGTTGAATGCGGTGAAACCAATCTCTTATGGTAGGTGGTTCCGTGGAACGCCATTTACGAGGAATACACATTTTTGCAGCATTCACTAAGTGCATAGCTAGAGAGTGATTATATGCCGGTGGTCGTGTCTTAGAGTGGTGTAGGAGGAACATTTGGGGTTCAAAGTCTAGGGAATAGGTGGTTATTCGTGTGATCAGTTCGTGGACTTTCATCCAAAAAGGTTGGAGTTTGGTGCAAGACCACCAGACGTGTAACATGGAACCAGCAGGTAGAGGGTATTGTTCGGTCGAATTGGTGTAAAAGAAGTGGTGTGCGGTACCAGCTAGAGAACAATTTGTATGCGTTTTCTTGGACTTGTACGTTCATCGAACCTTTGTGGATCAGTGTGTATATGGTAGCCCACTCTTGATCGTTTAACTGAATGGAGAGATCTTGTTCCCATTGGTGGTTGGTCCAGTGTTTCGTATTGGTGTGATCAGTAAACAGGAGGCTATAGGTTTGTGAGATCAGGTGGGTGAGTGTTCCCTCGGTTAAACAGAGGTTTTCGAACGGGGTTGAGGGTCGGGACCATTCCGGTGCGGGGGAAGGTTTCTTGAAGAAGTTCCGTAATTGTATATATGTCCAGAATGGGAACTTGGCTATGTGTAGCTTAGATGCTAATTTAGGTTAGGATAGGAGGCTGTCCCCTTCAAAGAATTGATTCGCTCTGATAGTTTGATGGGGCCATATGTCTGTCAAAAAGGAGGTATTCATGCCCGGTGGGAATTCCGGGTTGTGGCGGATCGGTGTCATCGGGCCTTTGACTGAGGAAATATTGTGTTTAGTACATGCGGTGCGGAACGCTAGTAATGTAGGGTTGATCAGCGGGTGTTGAGAGTATGCCTGGGGTAAGAATGTGGAAGTGATCCAAGGTGTGTGATGGATGGGTATATGTGAAAATGATTGTTCTATTTGAATCCAGGCTTTCTGTTTGGTGTGGACGTTCCAATCAACGATCCTAGCCAGGTGACAAGCTATTTGGTATTTGTGTATATCAGGAAGCCCTATTCCCCCTAAAAGTTTGGGGGCTGTCAGTCTCCTGAAGCTGAGACGTGGGCGAGTTTTCCCCCAGATGAAGTTCGTGCACGCTTTTTGGTACGTGGAGAAGAATGTGGGAGGTAGTTTAATTGGGATTGTTTGCAGGGTGTATAAAATTCTAGGTAGGATATTCATTTTGATAATTGCTGCCCTGCCGAACCAGGAGAATTGTCCCGTTGACCATTTAGTTAGGTCTCGTTGTATTTTTAGTAGGAGAGGGGAATGATTTTGAGCGTATAGGTTCGATAGAGAGGATGGTATTTGAATGCCTAAATATGGAATTGAGTGTTCGTTCCATGTGAATGGAAAAGTACGTTTACATTGTTGACATATGTCTGAGGGTAGGGAGATATTGAGAGCGGTAGATTTTGAGAAATTGATTTGAAGATTGGAAAGGGTGTGGAAAGTTTTGAAGTCTTTTAGCAAATTTGGGATTGTTGTAAGCGGGTCAGTTAGGAATAAGAGAATGTCATCTGCAAATGCCGCTAATTTGTACGTGCGGTCTTTGATTTGAATCCCCTTAATGTCGGGGTTTGCATTGATACATCTGAGGGTAAGGATGAAGATTAAAGGGGACAGCGGGCATCCCTGTCTTGAGCCATTCGACACAGAGAAGGCATCCGACAGGTGGCCGTTAATTTGGACTTTAGCTGTGGGGTTAGAGTAGAGTGCTGCAATGTAGTTTAGCATCGTTTGGGGAAGACCTGTGGCTTTGAGGGTCTCCCTCATGTAGTCCCATGCCACTCTGTCGAATGCCTTCTCCGCGTCGAGCGAGAGCATGAAGCCTTTATTTTTGGTGGACGTGAGCCAATGGTGTATGTTAATAGCTTTAAGCGTGTTGTCCCTTGCTTCCCTACCGGGGACAAAGCCCACTTGGTCAAGATCAATAAGTTGGGGGATCAGTGGTAGGAGTCTGTTGGCTAAGGTTTTTGCATACCATTTAAGGTCAACGTTAAGCAGTGATATAGGTCTATAGTTGGTGACTAGTGAATGATCTTTGTCTGGTTTGGGGATTACTGCAATATGAGCTGTGAGGAGATCGCGTGGAGGGTGGACTGGTTGAGCAAAGGAGTTAAAGGCCTGCAAGAAATGGGGTGTGAGTAATTCCGCATAAGTTTTGTAGTAGCTGGCAGTAAAGCCGTCAGGTCCCGGGCTTTTACCTGCTTTCATTTGTTTTAGCGCGTCTGTGACTTCTGTGTGAGTGAGAGGATTGTTTAAATCTTGTGTAATGGAGTCTGGAATGGGGTTTGGGCTGTATTGTTTTAGAAATTCAGATAACATTTGGAGACGTGTATTATTATCAGTGGTGGGACCGGGGGGGGCTAGGTTGTATAATTTGTTGTAGTATTGCACGAATTGACGAGCTATTTCTGAGGACTTGGAGATTTTGCGTCCCGAGGGATCAGTGATATAGTGTATAGTCTTGTTGGAACGGGATACTTGCAGGGCTCTCGCTAACATTTTACTGGCCTTGTTGCCAAATTCATAGAATTTTTTTTTGAGAGTGTATATTTACGCTGTATCTGCGCGTCTAGGAGGTCTAGCAGTTCTTTTCTAGCCTGTATTAGGTCATTAAGGGCGGTAAGTGCTTGTGAATGCTTGTGCAGACCTTCTAGTTTGCGGATTCTGTCTATGAGGTCTGAATGTTGTTTCCGTCTTTCCCTGTTGCGTTTTGCTGCTGCTGCAAGGAAGGTACCTCTGATCACACTTTTGTGTGCCTCCCAGTTGGTAAGATGAGAGGTGTCCTCCGGGTTATTGTCTTGGAAGAAGTTTAGTATCGTGGAGTGTACTTCAGTTGTGACGGTGGGATCGGAAAGTAGTGAAGAGTCTAATCTCCAGATTCTGGAGCGTGGCGTGGAATCGGAGATTCGAAGTGTCATAGATATGGGATTATGGTCAGAAATAGCCATGGGTTCGATGGAAGTGTGATAGAGTAGGGGTAGGTCGTTTTGAGTTAAGAAAAAGTAATCTATCCTAGAGTAGCGGTCGTGTGGTGTAGAGTAGAAGGTGTAGTCTTTTGTATCTGGGTTCAATGTGCGCCATGTATCGTGGAGCAATAGTTGTTGGAGTAGAGATTTAATTTCTTTGAGAGCTTTGTAAGGTAGGATTGACGATTGGTTGGACGTATCTTGGATGGGATTTAGGGGGACGTTAAAATCACCCCCTAATACCAGAGTACCATCTTGAAAGTTTGTAAGGGCGGTTGTGGTAGATCTAAAAAATGGGACTTGGTGTTTGTTCGGGGCGTAGACATTCGCCAACGTTATAGTTTTATGGTGGATTGAACCTTTTATAAAAAGGTATCTACCTTCTGGGTCTGCGAGGGAGTCTGTAACTTGTAGCGGGCAATTTTTAGCGAGAAGGATCAATACTCCTTTAGCTTTTTGGTGAGGGTTGGTTGCGTGTATAGCAGTCGGGTAGTGGGCATTGGAGAGTTTAGGGGTGCAGTCTGAACGGAAGTGTGTTTCCTGTAAAAGCACTATGCTGGCTTGGAGTCTGTGCATGGTAAGGAGAAGCTGAGAACGTTTTTCTGGGGTGTTGAGTCCCTTCACGTTGAGGGAGACTATTTTAATACTGGGTATGGTAGCGTTGTTCGCGTTCGACACCATATTGAGGTGTCTATAGGGTGTCTCGTTAAGGAACGTAAGTCTGGGCAGGGGGGGTGTTGGGGAGAAAAGGGCTCTGGAGGGAAGAGTTGAGGAGAGGGTGGTGGGGTAGTTGGGGGGGTGACAAGGGGTGGGGGTAAACGAAACTGGCAATATGTGGCTATTAGAACACCAGAGCAGGTGTTCTACGCCACTAAAGTTATATTTGCCAGTAAAATTCAATGGGTGTACTGATTTTAGAGTGCTAAAGATGGATGGGATATGAATACCACTGTGTGGGGGTTGACTTGTCTGTCGAGAGATTTGAGAGTGGAGAAGTAAGAGTGTGGTAGGGATCCGAGAGGTCTATCCCACCTTCAGCCTTGATATGTAGGGGAGGGGGATCAACAGTGTGGACTGAGGTTTAAAAATAAATGGAGCAGTTAGTATCGATGGGTGAAGCATGTGTAGGAGGTATGAAAGGCAGTTGGGTTAAGGCCAGTATTTTGCAATGTTTAAGATAAATATGATAAATCCCTCAAGATATAGTATTGAGGTTTATTGTGTGAATTTCGGGGTTAGGGATGATAGTGAGATATTTGTTGGGGGTAAAGTATCACAATTTTGTATAAGGTGATTCCTGTCGTTATATGTAGACAATAAACCAGTTAAGGGAGGTATGTCATGCATCGTACATAACATTCAAGTGTATAGAGCCTGTTGTTCGAGTATGTAGTTTGTTTACCACATTGCTTTTAACAGAAACAGAGAAATATGTAACTTAAGACCACATAGTCAACATAAAACTGAGTAACGCTTCGGCAGTAGATTAGTAGTGAGTTTGCTGTCTGCAGAACCGATAAGGGGAAGGTTGGTGTGATATGGGGGAAGACCACTTGCGAGTTGCGGGTCTGGGTCATGGTATAGGTGTAAACCTTCTAGACGTAGGTGGGATACGGGGTGGGGGGGGGGGTAGCGGGTGATTTGTTGCCCAGGGGTATGGTGCGTTAAGCATTATGGGGGTTGAATAGGGTACTAGGGTCAGCACTCCTGTTCTCGTAGGGTAGGCAGTGTGGGAAAGGTACTGCAGGAGCATCGTCACTACGTCACTACATCTTGCAATATTCCTAAGCCGATCACCAAGAGTTATGCTGGGTGAAGGGCGTCGGTTTAGGCGCGCCAATAGGGTTCCAATGACTTCATCCCTTGGCGCCCGACTCTGGCGTTAATGTAAAAAATAGCGTTAAGCCATCTAATCTAATCGAACTATTGTAAAACTGTAAATGAAACGTCGCAGAGATATTGAACCTGTAAGAGAGGTTTAAGGCCTGTCAGATTTCCCTTTCCAGGCGGTAGCATAGCCTATATAGTGGTGTATATGATATATGCACAATAAACAGCATCTATACCTGACCGTAGTCAATTGTATTGGGGAAGGAGGTCAGTCTGAAGGTAGTCCAGGGGGTTATTCGTTCCGGAGGTGAGTCTCATCGGGGACATGACTCTTGGTATTCCGAGGGTAGATGAGATGATGCCGGAGCCTGGACGTCTTGCTGTGGGTATGCAGGGAATCTGGGGAGCTTGCCACGGAGGGTTGAGTGATCGGGGGCAGATGTGGAGGTTACCCATATGTAACCAGGCTCAAGGAGGAAGGAAAGTCGTTGGAGCCTGTGGGTGGAGAGAGTTTGCTGCTGTTGCAGGGGTCATTTATCTAGGGTTCCGGTGGTAGAGGCGAGTGATCGACGACTCGGTGTGCCATGTCTTTACATGGATCGTCGGTGGTTTTACGGCAGTCATTTTGTAGGTCAGGCAGCGGTGGGGGAGTTATGGGGGAAAAGGAGCGGTGTCGTCTTACAGGTACCTTATGCGTGGGTCATCAGCGATCTCTGCGGGCTCTGCGAGGAAGAGGTGCCGTCATAGGGCTGGTCGGTGGGTAGCGGGAGCCAGGCGAGGATCTGTGGGTGGAAGGAGAACGCCGTCTATGGTAACTGGAGTTATGGGCGTCCATGGGTTCTTCTCCGTGTGAGGGTCTGTTTGGTTGCAGTGCATTGAATTCGGCGTACCAGTGTGGAACCGGAGTGTACGGGATGTCCAGTGTGCGGCAGAAATCATCCAAGTCTTCCGGTACTCTGAGGAGAGCAGAGCGGCTGTGGTGCATAGCCGATAAACCGAAGGGAAACTTCCAGCGGTATCTTATTCCTTTCTCTTTCAAGACGTCCAGTAGGGGGCGCAGATCTTTACGATGGCATAGCGTTATGGCTGACAGGTCCTGGTAAATGTGGACGGGTTGTCCATTATATTCCAGTACCGCCTTTTTGCGGGCTTTTTGCAGGATTCCTTCTTTGGTGGAGAAGTCATTTACATAACAGATTATGTCCCTCGGGGGGTCTGAATCTCTCCCTTTAGGGCGGAGGGCTCTGTGAATGCGCTCCATAGCAATCAGAGTGTGCTCAGGGCGGTTTAAAACATGGTTAAAGAGGCCTGTCACAACCGCCGAAATTCTGTCATGTTCCACTGCTTCGGGTATTCCTCTTACTCTGAGGTTGTGCCTGCGGCCTCTATTGTCGAGGTCTTCGACGTGTCTTTGAAGGTCCCTCAATTGCAGTGTGTGGCAATCAACTTTATGGTGGATCGTTTGAGCATGAGAGGATTGCCTCACGGCGTCTTCTTCCACCTTTTGTATGCGGCCTGTGATGGCTTGTAATTCACGGCGCAGGTCCGTGATGGCTGAGAACAGGGTGTCCTTGATGTCGGCCGCCACTGTTTGTAAGTCCTGCAAGCTGGGCTGGCGCTGTGATGGTAGCGACTGGGGATGTAGAGCAACGCCGACATCAGTGGGGATGAGTGTTATCTCCGAGTGGGAGAGAGAGGAGCTCGAGGCGGTAGGTGCGGACGCCATTATTGTCCGTTGCGTCCGGAAGATCTCCGGTATCGTGTGGCCTGTGCTGCTTGCAGTTCCTCTCGGGGATCGGGATCTGCTCTGAGAGGGTCCACGGGAAGATGTTCCCATCGTTGAGGGATGTTTTGGAAATAATAGATCCCGGTTAAGGCGTTATGTAGGCTGAGGTGGGAGAGAGCTAATCGTTCAAGCGGCCATCTTCTCTCCAGGCAAGCCACGCCCCTCAATAATAATTATATATTATAATATATACAGTATCTCACAAAAGTGAGTACACCCCTCACTTTTTTGTTAAATCTTTTCATGTGACAGCATTGAAGAAATGAAACTTTGCTACAATGTAAAGTAGTGAGTGTAAAGATTGTATAACAGTGTAAATTTGCTGACCCCTCAAAATAACTCAACATACAGACATTAATGTCTAAACCACTGGAAACAAAAGTAAGTACACCCCTAAGTGAAAATGTCCAAATTTGGCCCAATTAGCCATTTTCCCTCCCCGGTGTCATGTGACGCATTAGTGTTACAAGGTCTCAGGTGTGAATGGGGAGCAGATGTGTTAAATTTGGTGTTATCACTCTCACTCTCTCATACTGGTCACTGGAAGTTCAACATGGCACCTCATGGCAAAGAACTCTCTGAGGATCTGAAAAAAAGAAATGTTGCTCTACATAAAGATGGCCTAGGCTATAAGAAGATTGCCAAGACCCTGAAATTAAGCTGCAGCACGATGGCCAAGACCATATAGTGGTTTGACAGGACAGGTTCCACTCAGAACAGGCCTCGCCATGGTCGACCAAAGAAGTTGAGTGCACATGCTCAGCATCATATCCATAGGTTGTCTTTGGAAAATAGACGTATGCCAGCATTGCTGCAGAGGTTGAAGGGGTGGGGGGTCAGCCTGTCAGTGCTCAGACCATACGCCACACACTGCATCAAATTGGCCTGCATGGATGTCATCCCAGAAGGAAGCCTCTTCTAAAGATGATGCACAAGAAAGCCCACAAACAGTTTTCTGAATACAAGCAGACTAAGGACATGGATTACTGGAACCTGATGAGACCAAGATAAACTTATTTGGTTCAGAGCGTGTGTGGCGGCAGCTACATGAAGAGTACAAAGACAAGCATGTCTTGCCTACAGTCAAGCATGGTGGTGGGAGTGTCATGGTCTAGGGCTGTTTGAGTGCTGCTAGCACTGGGAAGCTACAGTTTATTTAGGGAAGACTGGGCCGCAGGGCAGTATTCCAACATGATAACGTCCCCAAACACACCTCCAAGACGACCATTGCCTTGCTAAAGAAGCTGAGGGTAAAGGTGATGGACTGGCCAAGGATTTTTCCAGACCTAAACCATATTGAACATTTGTGGAGCATCCTCAAAGATAAGATGGAGGAGCATAAGGTCTCCAACATCCAGCAGCTCTGTGATATCGTCATGGAGGAGTGGAAGAGGAGTCCAGTGGCAACCTATGATGCTCATGGTGAACTCCATGCCCAAGAGGGTTAAGGCAGTGCTGGTAAATAATGATGGCCACACGAAATATTGACACTTTGGGCCCAATTTGGACATTTTTCACTTAGGGGTGTACTCACTTTTGTTGTCAGTGGTCTAGACATTAATGGCTGTGTGAGTTATTTTGTGGGGACAGCAAATTTACACTGTTATACAAGCTGTACACTCACTACTTTACATTGTGAGATACTGTATATACAGTCTAGTATACATCTATATATACTCTGCATTCAGTGCAGCCTATATATACAGTGCATACACTGTGGTGCACACTTCAGGCGGTGTATTAATATGTATATAAATATACAGTCTAGTGTGTATATATATATATATATATATATATATACTCTGCATTGTGCACAGTATATATGAAAAATAGCATATCCGAAAAAAATAGAAAAAAAACCTCTGCCTCTATGGGAGGCGTCCCGCAGACTGCTGTCTCCTGGCTGTGACAGCTGTTATATAGGCAAAGGTGGGGCCACCCGGTGACATAACAGAGTGACCCCATCCCTTCTGTCGTCATGTGTTGTTGGGGGGCGGGGTCATCAAGTTATGTCACCGGGTTTTTAATAAAGGACTTGTCAAAAACTGTTTATTGTGGTCTTTACCCCCCCACCCGCAGACCCCCACAACCACCAGGCAAGGGTTGTGGGGGTGAGGCCCTTGTTCCCAAAGCACCCCCTTTTCCTGCAGCCTACCAGGTTGCATGCTCAGATAAGGGTCTGGTATGGATTTTGGGGGGACCCCCACTTCATTTTTTTTAAATTTTGGTGCAGGGTTCCCCTTAATATCCATACCAGACCTGAAGGGCCTGGTATGGACTGGGGGGAAAACCCACGCTGTTTTCAATGATTTTTTATGTATATTGCTGAGATCTAGGAAAACCTTACAGCCGCGAGCAACTTTAACTGACATTTTTTCCTTTAGAAATGTAATTTTTCTGCGGTACTTTTATAAACATGGGAAAGATGTGCTACTTTACAGGCAGATTAAGGGGACCCCCCAGACATGATATTTCAAGGAATATTTCATTTTTATTGTTTCACTTTAAGCATTATTAAAATCCTGCTCCTGCATTGTTACATGTCCCCTGGGGCAGCACACAGGTCCCCAAACACTTTTTATGGCAATAACTTGCATATAAGCCTTGAAAATGAACACTTTTGATTTTTCACATTCGTGTCCCATAGACTTTAACGGTGTTCTCATGTTCGCACAAATCTTTGTCTGTTCGTATGTTCTGGTGCTAACAGAACTGGGGGGTGTTCGGCTCATCCCTGTTAGCTTTCCACTCTACAAATTAACCATTGAACGTGGGATGAAACCAAAGCTGTTTGATAAAATTTGGTATTGTCGGATCTCTAGTCCACTTAATTTGACTTCTCTGGATCGAGGATAATTCTGTTGCTATTCCATACCTCCCAACTATCTGAGATGGCAAGAGGGATACCTTTTAGCACAAAGTGTGTACGCAAAGGACACACCTCCTGCCATGTCCTCAGTTACAGATCTATGAAAAATGAATAAGCAAAAAATTATTGGCTAAACCCAAAAGTTTTTTTTTTGGCAATATGTTTACTTTATAGTGGATTTTTAACACAATAATGTGCTAGTTTAAAAGTTTCTGTAAAAGGTTTAGTTTAGTGTAGTAATTTTAGCAGGTAAATATTGTATTTATTATAGAGGCCTAAACATCTGGTCAAAATGAGGGATAACCGAGGCGGTACGAGGGGCAGAGGAATTTGGTTCCCAATGAGGGCCAGTCCCTCCAAATGAAGGACAGTTGGGGGTTATGATATTCTGCTGGTTTACCCTGTTGTCTGCTTGCTGGCCTTGGTGTAATATATTCAATGTAAACTCCAGTTCCTTTTATTTATGCAATGCATTGTAGTGACTTGAGAGAATGTATAGGCCTGTATAGGCCTGTATAGGCCTGTTCTTTTAATCTGGATTTTTTTGTATTGTATTGTTTTTATTGTATATAAAATACCATTAAATAAATATTTTAAAAAACAATTGGATAATGTGTGGGCAAATACTTTGACTTGGCAAATTTGTCGAATAGAGCCACACCAACCAGCTTTTAACTAAAAAAAAAAAAAAAAATCAACAGTACACTGTATTTAAATCACTGAAAAAAGCAACATATTATAGTGGGAATTTTGTCAGCCTTTAAATGCTTTTATTAAACACTAAAACCCAAATCTATCTGACAAAAAAAAATTAATGTGAAATGAAAAACCACTCCCAAAAAATAAGACAAGATGGGGAGTCCAGGAGCCAAAGAGAAACTGAAATGTTGCTGATACATGTATAGTATACCGTAAATCTTTGCAAACACTCTGTGATCTCCCACAAACTACTCTTATGCCATGTACACACGGTCAGATTTTCTGACAACAAATGTTCGATGGGAGCTTGTTGTCGGAATGTCCGATCGTGTGTACAGGGCATAAGAGTGTGCAAGACACTCTGGGGTTGATTTACTAAAACTAGAAAGTGAAAAATATGAAGCTCTGCAGCTTCCAGTTTTTTTGTCAAAGCTTAATTGAACAAGCTGAAGTTAGAAGGCTACCATGCATAGCTGCACCAGATTTTATACTCTCCAGTTTTAGTAAATCAACTCCTCTGTGTCTGTGACCTAATGTACCTATAGACATTTTTATCAGTAATCAGTGGCAACTCTCTCTGGAAACACTATTTTCTCCCTAATCTGCTATAATAATGTATAACACACTGTTTGTATATCAGTGACTCAGTGTAAATGTAGATAGATGTTTTAGCATCCAGCACAAGCATTAACACCTAGCTTTCCCTGTAGTCTTGTATCTTTCTCTAACTACCTGATGTCTGCTCCAACACACACTGAACGAAGGCTGCTAGAAACTTTGACTTTTTAAGGAGGCAAATAAGAAAAATTCCCATGATTGTCCCTTTTAAGCCATATGGGAAAGAAGGGAGGGCGCACCGACCTTGTGTATTACCAAAAGTAATTTTAATCAAGGTATACAGCAATGATTATACTCACATACAAACATGGTATACAGGCTTATCAATGCAACAGCAATAACGAGCAGTATCTCTACAGTCTGCAACTGTAACTGGAAATGCTCGGAGGATCAGGTGGTATTGCGGGGTGGCTTGCACATTACGAGGGAGAAACCTCTTCCTCAGAGCCAAATTGATTCATATGTTTCAGCTTCAAGGACTCCCATGGTTCTGAGGAGGGCAGCAAGACCAGTGACTTTCCATTCCATACAATATTAAGGGTTGACTGCACCACACACCTATAGACTCGGCACCCAAGCGCAGGAGAATTGTTTTGTATATTGTTTTGGCCCTTCTAATCCACCTGACCATAGTTTAGATGTCAGGAAGTGCATTGTTGGTTTCTATGGGTGTGCACAGCTACATTAGCTTGCTATTTTGTTGAAACACAAATGACCTGGGTTCAGTTCAAACTCATGGTCATCCTGAACCTAAAGCTCATCCTTAGGGCCTTATATCCAAAAAGGTCATTGCTGCTTAGTTGTATGGCATTGACATTATCTTGGAAAATGCAACAGTGTACAAAATGAAATTCAAAAGGTTCCAGCTTGTTAGCTTATAGATATCTTTTGTCCAGTAGCATATCTGGACATATACTGTAACATATACTGTAAACACCATAGCCTCTTTTTGACTTCAGATGTTACTCACTAAGCATTGCACACCATTCTTTTAGCATATTGAACATTGAAAACATAATTTTTCTCATTCACTTTGCATTAAATATCAGAGTGTAGAATGTTGTTACACAGAGTCACATAGCATATAATTTGTGATATGTCTCTGGCATTACTTATGCAATATTGACCTTTATTTTTAATCAAATATATTTGAAAAGGAAAAAAAAGACTTAATATGAGCCTCCAGCAGGCAATAAGTGCTCCACAACACATAAATATCTAGAGAGCATGCGGCATGCTCCTGAAGTTTAATACAAGTTACAGGAATATAAAATGAGGCGCTAAGCACTCTTATGATGAAAAATAATGTCACTCCAGATAATCTTGCTGTTTATGAACATGCCTCATCTTTATTGGGAGCACAACAAGACGGCAAAGCTTTCCAGAAATGCTTGAGAGTAAACAGGTTTGTGTATGTCTTAATCTAACCAAGACAATTTATCTGCTGCAAAATGCCCTTTTCACAACTAAATTATATAAAGTAGTATTATTTATAACTAGAAAAATAAATAACATCAATGGCAACAAAGCTAACAACAACAATAATAATAATAATATCTAATAAAAAAACTTTTTTTTTGCAATAGACCACTGAGTATAGCCGTAAGATCAAATTATTCTAGGCTAGATGTACTTACTCAAACATTTTATGCAACTGTCAATATGTTTGAAAATATGTTTAAAAAATACTTTAATTTTGCAGCTTCATTTGCCAATAACTCCTTGCCTAAATTGTCTACCTAAATAGGTTTGAAATAAGTTTTTAAGGACCTATAAAGCTTTTAGTCAGTACAATAATAAATTGCCTTCTAATTTATTTTCATAGTACTAAAAGGTGACAAATGGACAAAACTATAAAAGGTGGTGCATTTGTTTTTATTTTATGCATATTAGTTCCTAAATGGTAAGTTTGACTGCAATCATTTACAACCAAATGTGTTTCCCATTTTTTTCCACAGATATAGGTTATTTTACTACATGTAACATTTTTGTATTATTGGGTGATGAATATAACCTTTTTTCATTACTTTTTACAGTATGCAGTTTCTTGTTCCATGGTTTGAATACAGTGGTTATTGCTCACAGAAAATTGCATTCCAATAAATGGTACCTATTAATAAAGAGTAAATGCAAGTATTGTTATAAAGCAATGCTTTGATTAACTTTGTTTTTAAATATTTATGCAGTCTAATCAATTAAAAAGTAGATGTATTAAATTAAGTTACAAAAACTGTACAAACCTGCCAACCCATATACACATAAACACACACACCCACCTAAAATGAATCAATAAAATAAATAAATAGAATAAGAAATTAAATGAGCAAAATTAAATTCCTGAAAGCTATAACTATAATAACTATTATATCATACAATTATTCAATACATCATATTAACATTATATTAAATAAGAATAATAATTAATTATCCTACACAATTAACCAACCTACAATAGTTGTAATCTAAAAAATATTATGATTATAGCATACTTGCCTAAGGATAAATAACGATTTTCACATTCTTAATCCATCACATATCCCAAAAATGAGATGATTATTCCTTATTTTAGGATAGTGGATGAAGACATGCAACTCATTCAATTTCACCCCAAAAGGCAACCGCATTAGCTAGTGTATAGTACAGTAACAAGCTAATATTATAGATCCATTTATTCCAAACTACATCTGGCTGTTTCAGGCTTTTTTTCTTTTTTTTCAGACTGAAATAGCTGTATGTAATTTTGAATAAATGCCTCTATAACAATATTATTCCGTATCTCTACATTACCAATTCTGAATGTACAATTGGGCACTGGGGCAAAAAGCAATGATTTGTAATGCCCTACCCAGTATCCTGAAACAAGGAATAATCCTCTCATTTGGGGCTTTGTAACAAAACAAGACTTTTGAATACTTTCTTTTTAAGAAGGTTCTACACCTATGCATTGGTCCAGTGGAGGGCTGTTCAATTTTTAAATTGAATGCTGATTTTCCAAAGTGTGTTTACACATGAATGTTAATAATGAGGGGAAGTTGTATAATATTTTTGTTGATGACTAACATAGTGAAACATTTTTATTTTTTCATCATTATTATAGTTTTTTTGTTAATTGGTGAATATATGATTGCAAGGGAACCCGTCAAAATTTTTTATGAATATTAATTGTAAAGTGTATATACGCAACACATAGTTCTTAATTAAGCAAGTATTCTTTGGGTTCGGTAATTCTGCTTCCTGTGCCATCTTCCTGATGCAAGCTTTCTCATTAGACAATAAATTAGCATCAACCTTTGTTCATTGAGAAGCTACTGGACAAACAGGAGTATGTGTATCACAAGAACAAGAGATTCCAACTGAAACATAAAATGTACACCGGGCTTTTACAGCAAACAATGGTAACCATCCAACCTATTTCTTACTAAATATATAGATATTATACTTTAACAGTATACAACAATAACAATAGACTTCACAGTTAACACAATTTATTCCGGACATTCAAACTAAGAGGCACAATTTCAGCTGTAGCTTTAGTAAACATATTGAATTTTCATGTTCATACTTTATTCAAACATGAATAAAATATAGTTTCTGAATTGGATATTATATTCCTGGAATGCTTAGAAGCTTAAAACATTTACATCAATTTTTAAAATTCAGTCTTCTGAATATGACAATATTTTTGAATTGAATGCAGTATTATTGTAGCTGTCATAATATCTTTGTTTAAGCAGAAAAACTCTCAGCTCCAAAGACCTTAAAGCGTTCCTTAACCACTTGACCTCTGGAAGGTTTTATCCCCTTCATAACCAGGCCATTTTTTGCTATTCAGGACTGTGCTACTTTTGCTGGCCATTGCATGCAACACTGTACTCAAGTGAAATTTATATAATTCTTTTTACATAAATAGAGTTTTCTTTTGGTGGTATTTGGTCACCACTGGGTTTTTTACTTTTTGCTACGTAAACGAAAAAAGCCAAAACAATATTTTCTACTTTTTGTTATAAAACATAGCCAATTCAATCAAACTTCTTCATAAATTTAGGCCAAAATTTATTCTGAGACAGGTAAAAAAAAAACCAAATGTATATCATTTGGTTTGTGTGAAAGTTATAGCGCCTACAAACTATGATATACATGTTTGAAAATTGATCAATCCTGATGTACTGATGACTCTTAAAATGCCATGACAGTAAAAATATCCCCCAAAAGACCCCTTTTTTTGGAAATTAGACACTCTGAAATATTTAGTAAGAGGTATGGAAAGTTTTTTTTGAAGTTGTAATTTTTTGTCACCATCTTTTGGAAATTAAATAAAAACATTGTTCACTTTTTTTTTACATACTGTCACCAGTGCAGTACAGTGGCATCATGTGATTGGTGTGACAGTGATCAGGGATACTGACTGGTATGTAAAATAAATAAATACATACATTTTTATTCAATATTTTAAACTTTTTTTAAACTTTTTTCTTTTTTAACATTTTTTTTTATTATATCCTTTCATCAGAGTAGCTCAGTGTCACCATAGTGATACTGTACTACTCTGGGGGGGAGGGGGTGATCAAGGATTTTTTTCCTTAACAGCATTGTTTTAAACTGTCATGATTGGGTCTCATGCATAACAGCTGTGATTACTACTGTGATCTGTAATTGGCCTACAGCTATCACATAGTACAGGGTGCTGTGATTGGCCCAGGTACCATGTGATAGCTGTGGGCCAATCACAGCATCACAGTACTAAGCACAGCTGTTATGAATGAAATTAGTTAATAACAGTTGTGTTTACATTGGGATCATATGAACACATAGCGATCACATGATGCCCCTGTCTCTCAAATCGGCCGGGTACTGGAAACTGCAATCTGCTGTGTCCAGAGGACACAGTGGTCACAGGAGCGGCATGCTGCACGCCCCAGGGGGGCATGTACTGGGCAACATAGAGATACATCGCCTAGCTTGTAGCTGCTGCCTGCCCAGAGTACAATCACTGGGGGCATGTTTAATATAACAAACATGTTATACTTGCCTGCTTTTCACTTTCAAAATATTTTATTGGATTTTCACAAGGAAAGACATTGTACAATTAATGCATTGTACGTCGTGCAACGACGTTTGATTGTATTTAGAACATAAGTTTGGAAACATAAACTATGTATAATATCCAGCAGCTTGTCATTGAAACATATTCCAATAAAGTAGTTCAGGAAAGGGAAAAAGAATAAAATGAAATTAAAAAAAAAAAAAGAAAAGAAAAAAAAAGAACACAGAGCATTAGTTGTTTGAACAAAAGTATTTGACCCTTTCTCCCAGTGCGGCACCCCTAATGGAAGCTATTTGTGCCGCAAAGGTAGAAACGATCCAATGTGTAATCATTAAGAGTAGTAGCTCATTCTTAAATTGAGGGTTTAGATCTCTACTGTAGTCCTAGTGGTAACATCGAATAGATCATATGATCAGCATATTGCTCGGTCAAGAAGGTGTGTAGGTGTTTTTGAGCGTCTGAGTGGGAGGTGCAGCATTGGACCAATTTGTCCAAGGAAGCCATTGTTTAGCTGTTTTTGAGGCCCTTCCATTGCTGGAGGCCATCATTGTTTCGTAGCTGAAGTGTAGTGACACCAGGTCTATTGTTTGTGTTATGTTTGGTGAGCTATCCGACTTCCAATGCCTAGTTAGGTTGAGTCTGGAGGCCAGGAGGACATGGGTTGTTATATATCTTAGGGCTTTGGGTATGTTTTCTATGTTTAGGTTTAGAAGTGCCATTGCGGGAGAGGGTGGAATAGGGATTTTGGTTATGTTGGTAAGAAGGTTAAATGTGTCTGTCCAATATTTCTAAATGGCTGGGCATGACCAGAAAATATGAAAGATGTCACCTTTGTGGAATTTGCATCTCCAACATATATTGGGGTTGTTGGGGCTGAAGGAAGCCATTTTAGCTGGAGTCAAATACCATCGGAGCGAAATTTTCTGGGTGAGTTCCCATAGTGCCGAACATTGGGTAGCTTTGTACATCGATTTGAAAGCAAGTTGCCATTGTTCTGCAGAGAAAGTAGTGGAAAGGTCTGCTTCCCATTGGTGATGTGGGGGCATTTTAGTGAAAATTCTTTTCCCCTGTATGATGGTATAGAAGTAAGATATTCCTTTGGTTCTTAGAATAGGATTCGTGAGGAAATCCCAGGTCTTTGGGGGAATGTGGTAATTGGGGAGAGGTGATTTACTTAGACAGTGGCGTATGCGGAGGTATGTGAAATGTTCAGTGGTGGGCAAATCATATTCCTGTTGTAGGTGGGAGAAGGATTTAAGTGTGTTTCCTTGTATGAGGAGATGTAGTGAATGTATACCCTTGAGGGTCCATTGGGAGAGTCTAAGATCCGGTGAGAGGTGGTGAAGAGTTTCTAGGGGTACGTTAAGGAGTGCCGTTGAGGGAATGGAGTCGGAAAGGGTGGCCAATTTTTTCCAGGCATATACTGAGGCCCTCATGGGTGGAGAGATGGAGGGTGAGATACGTGTGCCCAAGGGGATGCTTAGTAACCAGTGTTTAAGATTGGAACCGATAATTAAAGATTTTTCTATCAGGGCCCAGAGAGATTGAGTGTTAGGTTGGAACCATACCGGTAGCTGAGCAAGTGTGGTCGCCAGGTGGTAGTCTCTAAAGTCTATGGAGCCTGCGCCTCCTGCCAGTCTATGTTTAATAAGTTTTGCATGGGCACATCTGGGTTTTTCCCCTTCCATAAGAATTTGTTGAATAGTGATTGAAGGGACCTGAAAAATGAGGAGGGTATTGGGATGGGCAACGTGCAAAAGAAGTATAATATTTGGGGGAGGCATACCATTTTAAAGGCCGCCATTCTACCCGACAAGGAGAGTTCGTGTTTCGTTATTTGTTGTGTGTCACTGTTGATTTTGTGCAGAAGTGGGAGGAAGTTGTAAGAATAAAGTTGTCTGGTTGATTTTGTAAGATGAATTCCTAAGTATGTGATATCTTTGTCTGCCCATGTAAAGGTGTGCTGTTGTTGAAGCAAGATTTTTGTTGTGGCGTCTATGTTAAGGTCTAGAACATATGATTTGGTTTTGTTTAACTTATAATACGAGACCTTGCTGAACCAATTTAGTGTAATTTGTGCCTCTGCCAGGGAGGATGTGGGGTTCGTGAGTACTAGTATAACGTCGTCCGCGAAGAGACTTATTTTGTGGCAAGTATTACCTATCGTTAGACCAGATATTTTCTTATTGGAGCGGATGTGTTGTGCCAGGGGTTCCATTAGTAGATTAAAGATAATTGGGGATAACGGGCAGCCTTGACGCGTGCCATTTGTAATAGGGAATGGTTTTGAGAGCATACCTTCCGTGAATACCTGGGCTGATGGAGTGATGTACATTGCCAACACAGCTCTAAGGATGTGATCCTTAAAACCAAACTTCTGGAGGACCTTTTTAAGGTAGAGCCAGTGGACCCTGTCGAACGCCTTCTCTGCATCTAAGGATAGGAGCAGAGAAGGCGTTCCGGTGGTCTCCGCATGGTGTATCAAATTTATCATTCTTCTGGTGGCATCTGGCGCTTGCCCTCCCTTTGTGAAGCCAGTCTGGTCTCTATGAATGAGAGTGGGTATGATATGTAGTAAGCGTGTGGCAATGGTCTTGGCGTAAATTTTTAAGTCAAGATTTAAAAGGGATATTGGTCTGAAATTTTTGGGGGTGTTGGGTTCTTTCCCTGGCTTCGGTAGCGTGACTATTAATGCAGTTAAGTAGTCATTAGGAAATTTGGAAGAGGAGGCAGCGTTGTTGTAGAGCTCCGTGATGTGGGGAACAATTATTGATGAGAATTGTTTATAATATTCGGGTGTGAGGCCGTCAGGTCATGGAGCTTTCCCGTTAGGAAGGGAGTCAATTGACATTTTGACTTCTTGTTCTGTAAATGGTTTGTTAAGGAATTCTAGTTGTGTCTTAGTTAAGGTTGGTAATTGTATGGAGTGGAGGAATTTATCAATCTCGTCTGGAGATGGCTGTGGGGTGGTAGGGTCGTGTTTTAGATTATAAAGGTCACTATAGTAGTCACTGAATGCATTGGCTATGTCTTGAGGGTTGGACTGGGGGGTATTCGTGTGGGGGTGGAATATCTGAGATATTTTTGTTTTGGTTCTTTTACCTCTAAGTTTCATTGCTAAAGATTTCCCTGCTCTGTTAGAGGTGGCATAAGAAGTAGCTTTTAATTTACGCTGAAGGAATTCGAACGAATGTAGAAGTAATGTTTTCAGCTCTTGTCTGAGGGATATTAGCTGGTGGGTTTGTGGAGTACGGGGATTGGATTTGTGTTGTTGTTCTAGGGAGGTAATTTGGGAGGTTAGTTCGTCTATACGCTGCGTCCTCTTTTTGTGAAGTGAGCTTAGTTTTATTAACGTAACTCTCATGTAGGCCTTATGGGCACTCCACACCACTCCATGGTCAGACACCGATCCTTTGTTTATAGCGAAAAATTCTGTGAGATGATTGGAGATCTCTGTTGTGTAGTTTACATTTTGCAGTATATAATTGTTTGCACGCCAGAGAAACGTGGGCTAGGATCTGTGATCGAAATAGATATTGGAGCGTGGTCTGACCATGTCGTGGCGTGTATCGCAGATTGACATACATTCTGTAATAGCCATTTATCTGTTGCAAATAAATCAATCCTTGAGTAAGAATTGTGTCTGGGGGAAAAGTGAGTAAAGTTCTTTTCTGAACCGTGATGACAGCGCCATACGTCAAACAAGTCCTGTGAGGATAAAAAATTCTTCAATGGTGATATTCGCCTCTTCGCTGGTGATGTGGTGTCCATGTTGTTGTCAGGGGCAATATTAAAGTCTCCACATAGGATTAGGTGACCCTTCTTGATTGGTTTGGCTAAGCGTACGACTCTATGTAGGAATTTCATCTGGTGTGTGTTCGGGGCGTAAATGTTAATAAGCGTATAGGACACTTTGTTGATGGTACCCACTACTATCAAATATCGACCTTCAGGGTATATTAGGATCTTGGATAGTTGGAAGTCCACAGTGTCTTTTATTGCTATCAGGACGCCTCTAGATTTGGTAGAGTGGCAGGCTTGGTAGATAGTAGGGAATTGGTGGTTTTTGCATAGAGAGGAATCTGACATTGTCAGGTGGGTCTCTTGTATACAAAGAATGTCACTATGTAGAGCTTTGGCGGTTCTCCATAGTGAATGGCGTTTAGCCGGGTGATTCAGGCCATTGACATTAAGCGATAATATGTTGAGCGGCATTGTGAGGGTGTAGAGTAAAGGGAGTAGTGAAACAATCACTTACTGTCCGTCGGTTTGATCTAAGATGTGGAGGGTCCTGGACTACTGGACTGGTGATGAGTGGTCTGTAGTCCTTGGGCTTGACGAAAGTTAGATCAAAATGGGCTGCAAATAGAGCAAAGCGTTAATCACACTAGAGAGTAGAAGGGATAAAGAAACAAAAGTAACAAAAAAGTCAATGATCAGACTGCTGGTAAAGTAACTCTGCTGAATTAAGGACAAGTAGAGGTGGTGTAACCTACACCGTTTCAACCTCTAAAAATGGGGTATAAACAGTTAGTAACGAAGGGAGCTGAGATCTTAAGGGATCATTTCGTCACATTCCAGGGGATATTGCCAGGCGTTGTTAGGCCAACTGTCGTAGGATCGAGCCTCATTTTGGCCTTTGCTGGGCTGTTAAGCAGGTAATCTCCCTCCGGAGGGTGCGGGGGTAGTGTTGGGGGGTCGGATGGCACATTATCTACCAGGATTTCGTCCGGTAGATCAGTGTAAGAGTCCCGCGGCGCGGCCGGGCCGGCGCCATCTTGGAAGTCACTGACCTGCTCCGCCGGCTTGTAAGAGAATTCGGTGAGTTTCTTTGGTTTATATTCTGGATTTCTCTTCCTAGACCCACTGGCCATGTTCTCTGGCGTTGTAGGAGTGAGGATGGCTCCGGATTGAAGTAGCTGTGCAGCCTGTGTAGCTCTATAGTTTCCCCTGTGTGACGAGCTGAGAGATCAGGCGTCCATCTTCAGCTCCGGTCGGCCACGCCCCCCCACTTGCCTGCTTTTCCATTGCACGGTGCAGCCCCAAACCTCCTCTTTTTGGGTCCCCTGTCAGCATTTTCTTCTCCTTCTCTTCTGTGTCTGCCCCATAGCAAGATGCTTGACATGCATGCTCGCTCCCAAGCTGTGCTGTGTGTGTCCATAGAAACACACAGCACAGCTTGGGCCCACCCACCTCCCTCTGCTCATGGGATTTCATTGACTCCAGCTGACAGTTCTCTGTTCTATGAATGTAGGGAGAGAGGAGAGCACTGCTACAGATGAGAACAGTGCTTGACCAAGCAAACCAAATTGATGTTCTTTTTTTCCCACAAATAGAGCTTTCTTTTGGTGGTATTTGATCACCGCTGCATTTTTTATTTTTTGCGATATAAACAAAAAAGAGTGACAATTTTGAAAATAAAACTTTTTTTTACTTTCTGCTATAATACATATCCAAAAAAAAATATTAAAAAAAATGTATTCATCAGTTTAGGCCAATATGTATTCTACTACATATTTTTGGTAAAAAAAAAAAAATCACAATAGGCGTATATTGATTGCACAAAGGTTATCGTGTCTACAAACTATGGGATAGATTTAGGGGCTTTTATTATTTTTTATTGTTTTTACTGGTAATGGCAATGATCATCAATCACTGGGAACAGCAGATCTGTCAGATGTCCCCTGTCAGAATGGGGATCTGCCTTGTTTACAATGGTAGATCCCCGTTCTGCCTCTATATACAGTGATCACGTGTGGGCAGCCGAGCGGCCGGCGGACTCTGAGTCGCCCGGACCCACAGAGCATGAATGCAGGGAATGCATTAGGGTAAAACATTTTTGGCTTTAGAACCACTTTAAAATACAGATTTTGGCTGACCATAAAAGGATACCTAAACAACAGACATTAATGTTGCATTAATGCTGGGTAGTTCATAGATAAGGTCTTCTGGAATTTATTTAAATAGTGTTTATTGAGTTTTTTTGCTTAGTTTACAGAGTACAAAAAAGTAACATTAAAGAGGAAGTGAACTCTTCCACTCTGATCCTTCTTTTCATATAGTCCATTATATTAAGTAATTATCAAACTATAGCCATTTTAGTTCAGCCCAAATCGCATATTACTAACTTTTATTTTTAAACATCAAAAGTTTATTGAAGTCATATTAAGTTTTACAAATCAAAACGGATAGCAAGGACAGTATAACCGCACAGTCAAGCATCTTAAGGTGTTCCATGTTAAAACATATTAGGTAACAAGAATGGTTATATAACGTTGAACATATAACTCAATGTAACATCACTTTATGTTCAAGGGCATTTTATCTTCATAACAGTCTGAGGTTGAAGCAACTTTTAGCTATATATGATGGTTGAGTCGGTTAGCACACTCATTTAGTAATGCATGTTGATGTATCTACCTTTGATGTCATAATTATCAATAGATATAGAGGGCTAGAAAAGGTAAAGGAAAGATAGAGGAAAGGAAAGTCAAGAGATATAAAGTCTTGTCCTGGCAAGACTCTCTTCACATTTATTTGGGTTTTTCTGTAGGATAGAGATTATACTGCTGGTGTCCTGGAGGTGGATCAGCTAAGTTCTCTACTTTTCGGTTATTGATTCTTCAGGTTTTCATGGGCAACTGAGACTTTAAAGGTGAACCATGGAGCCCAAGTTTTATGGTATCTCTCCACTTTGTCTGAGGTTTGGGCTAACGTTTCTTCCATTTGGCAAACCTCTTAGACTTTCCTCAGCCAGTTCTGTATAGATGGGGCCCGGGTAATTTTCCATAGGAGCGGTATTAAAGTCTTGGCCGCATTGAGCAAATGCTTGGTCAAGGACTTTTTGTATTAACTGAGCAGGAAGTTAGTGATGTGAAGCAGGCAACAGGCTGCATCTAATGTAAGTCTAGTCTCCGTGATTTGTCCTATGGTCTCCCTGACTTTGCTCCAAAGGCACTCAACACTGGGCAATGCCACCATATGTGTAGGAGGGTGCCTGTCTCTACTCCACATCTCCACATCTCCAACAACTGTCAGAGGTATGGGGGAACCATCTTTTTAGTTTGGCCGGGGTGGCGTACGAATGCGTCAAGAGTTTGTATTCTGTCTCCTGTGTTTTAATGCTAATGGAGCATTTGTGGGAGAAGATACATGCTGTTTTCCTTCCATTGACTGTGATATCCATCTGCAGAGCCCCTAACCATTCCCTCCTGAATCTATCCCCACTCACGGCTTTAGAGTTTTGTAACCAGGCATAGGTGACTGACGTCGCCCTTTCAAAGTTGTCGCCTCTAGAACATGCTGATTCTAGATCGGTCAGTACACTAGAAAAAAATGGTTTCCTTGTCTTGTCATTAACAAAGCTACAAATTTGAAAGTAGGACCAGAGAGGTAGACATGTAAGGCTGTGGTCATCTTTTAACGAGACAATGTCCTTATTTTGACCATTGTAGAGGCAGTCTCTTACCGTGAGTGGTTGTTTAGGGTCTGGGGTTTGGAAGGCTATATTCTCAGTTCCCGGGGTGAAGTCAGGGTTGTTCCTCAGTGGGGTTAGTGGGCTGAGTGAATAGGTTAAGTTGGATTTTTGGTCACAGCGTGAAACACACTTAAGGTGGCTCCTGTCAATGGGTGTTGTTATATGGATTGGCTATGGCTTTTCCATGGAATCCAGGGGGAGAACTTCAGAGGAATTGGGCTCAGGGATGTCTCTAGTGTGACCCAGTCTTTGTAGTTGCCATGGCAGTGCCAATCAATCACTCTCATTAGGTGGGAGGCTAGATAATAATTGTGGAAGTGTGGTAATCCCATAGCTCCATGTTCCATAGGTCTAGTGAGTAATGAAAATGTGATTCTGGATTTTTTGTGTCCCCAGAAAAATTGCAGAAGCGGGGATTGTAACGCCTTAAAAAAACTTTGAGGGAGTTTAATTGGTGACGTTCTTAGAAGATATAATAATCTGGGGAGGATGGTCATTTTGAGGATAGTGACTCTTATGAACCATGAGAAGTATCTAGGATGCTAGGCCTGTAGGTCTTTCAATGTCCCCTGCAGTAGTTGAGGGAAGTTTCGTTTGTAGGTGGTGGTTAACAGTGGGGTCAACCATACTCCTAGATATTTGAGGGCCTTCATCACCCATCGGAATGGGCAGTTAACCTTAGTTCTATTCAGGTTTTCTTCTGTCAGGGTAATATTCATGGCCTCAGATTTTGAAAAGTTAATTTTAAGGTTGGGTATATATCCATAGTGCATAAATTATTTTACCAATTTGGGTATAGTGGTGTGTGGTTTGGTCAAGAAGAATAGCAGATCATCAGCATAGGCTGCAATCTTGTACTTTCTGTCTGATACCTCAAAACCTGTAATTAATTTGTCACTGTTGATCACTCTGATGAACGGTTCTAGGGATAGAATGAACAATAGCGGCAATAGGGGACACCCTTGCCTTGTTCCGTTTGTTATCGTGACCTTATCCGATAAAGTGCCATTTATCTTTAACCTAGCAGATGGGTTTTGATAGAGGGCGGAGATCCACGCCATCATGTGTGGGCCTAAACTGACGTGTTTACAGGTGGCTAGCATATAATCCCAGGAGACCCTATCGAAGGCCTTCTCAGCATCCATAGACAGGAGAAGGCCTTCAAAGGTCTGAGTATGTGCAGCGTGTGGAGGGCCTTGATCACATTGTCTTTCGCCCCTCTCTACCCGGCATAAAGCCGACTTGTTCCGGGCCTATCAAGTCAGAAAAGAGTGGTCTCCCCAGCTGAACCTTAATTCCCAAGGCTGTCAACAAGAATGGGTCACAGTAGGTTCATTGCTACATCGGTGCATCACAAGGAGAACAAGAACCAAACCTCTACAGTCAGCTGTCACAGTTTCAGGCTTGAGGAGTATTTTGTATCAAATCTGGGTAATCAAAGGTGCTCATTTACTCAGCTGAGTGAGACCAGGAAGGGGTAGATCGTGAGGTGGGGGTCCCTACATGTGAACCACCGCCACGACTGTGCTTCTTTTTTTGGACTGTTATTTTTCCGGGGTGGAGAAGGAAGAGCTGGGAGGACTTCTGGTGGGAGGTGGTAAGGTGAACTCTTGGTACCATTCTGGGAGGTCTATTAATTCCAAGTCTAGGGCCTCACAGAATTCTGGTAGATCAGTAGGAGAACGTAGAACATGTTGTTTCCCGATGGTGGTGACAACCAGGGTGAAAGAGAAGTGCCATGTGTATGTCAAGTCTCTTTCTCTAAGTTTGTCCAAAAGGGGGCGCAATGCCCTGCGGTTTTTCAGAGTAATTTGGGAGAGATCCTGGAAAACCATGATATTTTCCCTTTTAAAAACAATGTGGTTGTTTCTGCATGCTTTTCTCATGATGTCCTCTTTAAGCGGGTAATTCTGCAAACAACTACGGTAATTATATCCCTCAGGGGAGCAGTGTCAGGGCCCCTGACTCTGAGGGCCCTGTGAGCTCTAACAAATTCTATTTCTGAATCTTCCTGCCATTCCAATATGCTATTGAAAACTCTCCGTAAAGCAGGGATGATTTGCTCATTGTCCACAGTCTCAGGGATCCCCTTACTCTTCTATTATTTCTGCATCCTCTATTGTCAAGATCCTCTAAATGTCTGTTCATTTCAATGAAGTGAGAGACATGAGAATCTGCTATATTCTCCAGCCTGTCTAATGCTCTGTCCCTGTGTCTGCCCGTGGCTTCCACTGTCTCCATCTTTTCTAGCAGGTTTGATTTCAAATCAGTAATGGCCTCTGAGATTGTCGATTTGATATCTGAGGCAAACCCAGACATGTCTGCATAGGTGAGGGGTTTGTTAGAGCGTGTTCGGCCCCTACCTGTGTCCTCTGCAGCAGTCTGGGAGTCTTCAATGAAATCCTCCTCTTCATGCTGGGCCCATGCCATCTTGTGCCCTGCCGCATTGCCTCGTGCTGCTGGCTGAGCTTTAAGCAGATCGGAGATGCTCCTGGCTGAGGATGAAGCCAGACCATGACGGGATCTGGAGTGTGGAGTCTGTTGAAGCAGTTTGCCAATTTCCAGGTCGGAGCAAGCAGGGTGTCAAGCTTTAGGCTGTGTCAATCACGGAGCTTCATTAGTGTGCTTCCATTCCGGCCACTCGCTAAGCCACGCCCACCGCATATTACTTACTTTTTAAAGAAACTTGTTTCCATGGCTAAGGCAGCACCATCTTAGGTATTGTTTTCTGATTCCACAGTAGAGTGTATTCCTGCCCTTGCATGTAGCCCTTCCTGTACTGTTAACCAAGCCTCCTTCTCGATCCAATGTTTCTATGGCAACCCTGCTTCCCTGCTCATAGCCAACTTGTTTTACTCCACAGTATTTACTTGTGCCGATTATCTAGTGTTTGCCTGTGTCAGTGTTATCAGCTGCAGCTAATAAGACTGCAGTATGCAGTCCGATGCCCAGGTTTACACTCCATGTGATGTCACATGGGGTGTAGGAGGAAGCTCTGAATGATTCTGCAGTCTCGTGGGATTTGATTGTTGTGCTGCAGGGAGTCCTGTTAATGGACAGATAATCACACTGAGTGTGCTGTGAATCAGGGGAGATATGAACATGCGCCAATGACGTCATTCTAAAGAACAAAACGGATTACAACAGTAAGGAGTCATCTACAAGCAGTGTTCATTAGGGTTTTTCATGCTGATTTAAATGGGATAAAGTTGTGGGGGAGAGCTTACAACCACTTTAAAAGAGGATTTACAAAACAGCATCAGCACAAGTGTTGCTCCCTACACAAAACAATGGTAATCATACATTTCAGATTTACACCCAAGAAGTCCAATTTAGAATGACAGAAGTACAACTTTTTATTACTGAATGATAACCCAAAAAGTAGATTTTTCTTTAAAAATAAAAAGTCAGCAGCTACAAAAACTGTTTTTACTTGGTTTCAAAAGAACAACTAGGATTGCTTCATTCAAGGAAGGGGAAGGACCCTAAACTTGTAGGCCTCATTAATACAGCTAAGAGCTCCAGGAGGAGAATATTCCCATAGGTTTAATATATTTATCCTGGTAATCGGTCCGCCCCTGGGGCCTTGTTATTAGATATACCATATGCTGTCTGTAACTCTGGTATGGTAATGGGAGAGTCTAGCTTGGTTTGGAGAAGAAAGACTAGGCAGGGAAACAGAGTCCAGAAAACGTATTAAAGCATCTTCTTCATAGGACACTTTACTACTATAGAGGTCCTGATAGAAGGAACCAAAAACCATAGCTACATCAGGGGAAGATGATACCCTACACCCAGTGGCATTAAAAGTTACTAACGAAAGCCAAAGGATGTGTCTCTCGTGGTCTGTTTTAGCTATCCTGATTGTGTTCTTACACTTCTTATTGCATTCCTTGTAGTGTTGGAATGCTAACAATGACCCCTCTGCCTTATATTTTTAATGGCCATTTTTTTTCTTTAATATATCTTTTTATGTTAAAGTTTAGCCACCTAGGTTTAACCTTAGCTCTTTTATATTTATTGCCCATTGGAATACACAGGATACCTTTATTTAATATGTTCCCATTTTTCCTCAGTGTTCAATGTTTCTAAGATTTGTAGTATCTTGTAGCATTGAGCGCAGTTTTAGAAAAGTTGGCTCTTTTGAAATTTGGTGTTCTTGCCCTACCCTCGTGCCTCCTTCTCCTGTGATTTATTCTGAATACAAATACCCTATGATCGCTATTTCCCAAGTTGTCCCGCATTCTTTCTATTCGGGGCATCCGCCAATTGGCAAATGAAGTTGTCCTGTAAGACATGTAGGAAATGACAAGCCATTATTGAGTGAGCAGTTCCTTCTGCCCAGTCAATATTTGGATAGTTGAAGTCCCCCATTATGATAATGTTGCCCTACCTCGCTGCCATTTCTAACTATGATAGGAGATCCAACTTCTCCTCATCCTTCAGGTTAGGGGGCCTGTAACATACCCCCAATATTAAGTTCCCATTTGTTCCTTTCCTTTGAAGTTTCTCCCACAGGGACTCCACCTCTATCCTTGCCCCATTTTCAATGTTATCCCTCAAGTTCACCAGTAAATAGTTTTTGATAGACACACCCAACCCCCTCTTCTACTCTCCCTGTCCCTGGGGGGAATACAGGAGACGGTAGTGAGAGGTGGAGCCCAAAGGAAACTATACAAAAGTATAGTTATTCCTTGACCCTGTTACCGACCCCACAGTAAGGCTTACTGCAGTGGCCACTGGTGGCTTTACACACACTCCTGGCAGATTGGCTTTACACACACTCCACAAGCTGACTATTGGCTTTCTAATGAAAGTGGTCTGGGGGCTGTACTGATCCTTTTCTGTGACCCCTGGAGTGCACTCCCCTGGCTTGACCCCCCCATCATTTATTCTCTGTCGGCTGTCCCACCTGTGGGTGATCTCGTTGCACTGGTTTCAATGGAAGGCAGATGAGACTTTTTTTTTAACGACCCCATATATTTACAGCAAACAAGTCAATTGAGACCAGATCCAAACCCCCTAAGCAGCTATGAGCAGCTGATAACGTCTAACTGCTGGCTGCAACCAGCAAGTAATAGATCTGTATAGCAGTAGTCTATTGCTGTAGTAGGAGGCTGGAGAGTGCTGCAACAGTTCTATCTAATCCTCCATACTGACAGAAGGTGTGGTGATGTTACTACACTACTAATATAAACACTATGGGAAAGCATAGTGTTTACTTTTACTTCTACAGTTCACTCTTATGGATTGATTTGTAGTATCATTGGATGCCCAGGAGCTGACTATTTCAGCTACAAGCTTAGTGTTGGATGCCAGCTGTCACATCCAGCTAAGAATTCCAGCCTGAACACCTCCTGAGACCTGTAGGAGCTGCTGATTCCTGGTTCTATTTTCAAAAGGCACTGAGATGAATAGCAGCTCTCCCAGTGCCATTTTTTAGTTTTAATTCCAAATGGTTTGACCATAAGCAATTTGTGACTAAATCAAATTGGGATGCCTAGCATTGAACTGAAGTCTGATCTTTGTGTGTATTAATAGCCTTTTGCAGTAGGCTCTTTACCCATTCCCTTTTTTTATTTTACTGTGTACTGAAAATAAATTCATGCTTCTATATCATTATATAAAAAAAATATATGGCTGCATTACAGTTTGAAATTCTCTGCATTCATTAGCAATCAGGGGAGTGATTAGAGATCACAGAAAGGAGAGGGCATTTGATATGGCTTATGGTATGAATTATAAACACTTGTGGAATGGAAAGGTTCACTTGAATGATTTATTGGTTACAAGTGTTGTTTGGGCTATATAACATTGCTGTATTTAATATTGTATTATTTGCATTCACATCTGTGTAGTTCACATATGCGGATGTCACAGATTTCACAAAGTGGATCTCACAGAAGCGCGGACAGGTGAGTATAAAACTTTGGGGGGGGGGGGGGGTGCCGGGGAAGGCAGTGAGAGGTGGAACTTAACCACCTGAATACAGGGCACTTTTCACACCTTCCTGCTCAGTCCAATTTTCAGCTTTCAGCGCTGTTCCATTTTGAATTGAGCGGTCATGCACCCTGTACCCAAGTGAAATTTTTATCATTTTTTCCCCACAAATAGAGCTTTCTTTTGGTGGTATTTGATCACCAATGGGGTTTTTATTTTTTGCGCTACAAATAAAAAAAGAAAAAAACAAAACACAACCCCATATATTTACAGCAAAAAAGTCAATTGAGACCAGACCCAAACCCCCTACACAGCTATGAGCAGCTGATCACTGGCTGCAATCAGCCAGCAATAGATCAATATAAAAGTAATCTATTACAGTAGTAGGAGGCTGCAGAGTGCTGCAACAGCTCTGCCTAATCCTCCATGCTGACAAGAGGTGTGGTGATGTTACTACACTACTGAAATAAAAAAAAGTTCACTTCCATAGATTGATTTGTAGTATCATTGGAAGCCCAGGAGCTGACTATTTCATCTACTGGGCTTAGTATTGGATGCCAGCTGTCACATGCAACCAACAATTCCAGACTGAACACCTCCTGAGTTCCACAGGAGCTGCTGATTCCTAGTGTTATTTTCAAAAGGCACTGAGACAAACAGCAGCTCTCCCAGTGCCATTTTTTTGTTTTAATCCCAAATGGTTTGGCCACATGCAATTTGTGGTTAAATCAAATCAGGATGCCCAACACTGAACTTAACACTGAACTTAAGTCTGATCTTTGTGTGTATTAATAGCCTTTTGTAGCAGGCTCTTTACCTGTTCCCTTGTTTTTATTTTACTGTGTAATGAAAATAAATTCAAGCTTCTATGTCATTATATAAAAAAAATATATGGTTGCATTAGAGTTTGAAATTCTCTGCATTTATTAGCAACCAAGGGAGTTAATAGAGATCGTTTAAAGGACAGGGCATTTAATATGGCTTATGGGGTGAATTATAAACACTTGGGGAATGGAAAGGTTCACTTGAATGATTTATTGGTTATAAGTGTTGTTTTAGCTATACAACATTGTTGTGTTTAATATTGTACTATGCCATGGTCTCTTCATGGAGCAGTGCATTGTACAGACAGATTGTCTGTCAGAACTTTTTACAACTAGTGTATATTCTGTGCTTGATTGTTCACTGTGAAATCCCATTTGCAGGTTCTGTGGAGCTGTCAGATAACAGGATGACCAGGTAGCACATTGATTATAATCTGAGAAAGAAATAGGACAAAGAAAACCTTAATCTTAAAGCTGAACTCCAGCACAGAGGAATACAATATTATTAGCAAGAAACATCCTACTACATGCCAAAATGCTCTCCCTTTTTCCAGCCCATTTTTACCCCCTTTCTGTTTTCTAAACAAGTTCTTTATGTTCCCTGTTTCTTCTATCCTTTATCTATCTTCTATCCGGTTTGTGTGACCAGGCCACACTGTTCCCTCTGTATGGAGAAATAGCTTCTGGTGACGGAGAGTGGTCATGTGCTTATGATTGTACTTATTCCTGCTGTAAGCAGGTATGATCACCCAGTACTCAGTCGTGGCTGGCCCACATCCGAAATCAATCACCATAGTGTTTTATTTACAAGTGAGGCACATAGCATGTGCACTGACAGTGGTGTGCAGTTGGCTATGTAGGTCCTTATAATCAATGATCAACCCAGGACTCTGGCTTGCCCAATGCATCAGTAAATTCCCATGGTCTCATGAGAAATGTTGTTTTTTTGCGCTGCCTGCTTTGATCCTCCACCCAATAAGTAAAGCATTATTTGTAAAAATATGAAAGCATTTTTGTTATACAGACAGAAAGGAAGCTAAGCATCAAAAATAGGCAGCTTTAGCTACTGTAACAATGCTGTAACAACTGTAACACATAGACAAATTAAACCTGTTGATAAATGAAAAAACAAATGCAACAAAATAAGGGACCTAAGGTAGATATGAAGTGTTGTGCATAAACCCTAACTGATTTCAGTGCAAGGCATGATAATGAAAACTAAGGCAGCCCATACATGTCTCCTTTTTTTTTTGTTCAACTAGCAGGTTGAACAAAAATAAATGACCCGATTTCCCATTCCACACACTGGATGTGAATAGGGGAATCTTCCCGGTGAGTTATTGTATTCTGACAGAGGGAGACTTCCCTAGTTCTACCAGCTATAGCTAGCGCCACTGAGAAAAAACCCAACAGAGTTGTTGTACAGAAGTTGATCGGTAGATCAACTTCTGTGCAACCAGCCTGCCCATTTATGGATCAAAATTCGTCCAGTCCCTTCCAAATTTTGATTCATGTATGGCCGGCTTTACTGGACGTAGTCCATAAGGCAGAACAAAGATTGAAGTGAGAAAACCCATAGCACCTATATAGTTTAGTTGCTGCAGCTGAATCAGTGAAAAATGAAGTCTAATTATCACTATGGGTTACCATCAGTGCTAATATTACCAATCCCTCATGCAACACATGTGCAATAACAGTTATTATTTTTACTTATGAGGTTGTTATTTTCAGCTCTCATTACTGAAAATAATGATCAATATGACAAATTGTGATGGCGTATTGTGAAATTGTCCAAGTAAAAACAAGTCAGCAACCATATGTGCGAAACAGAAAAAATCTTCTTTATTGCACACCCTTCAAAAGTGAAAAGGGAACTAATGTACAAAAGATGCTATTGAGCTAGAATCTTTTGTGTATTTGATCCCTTTTCCCTTTTAATGGATATGCAATAAAGAAGATTGTATCTGCTTCTCACACCTGATTGTCTGGCTGTGGTCTTGACACAAGTGGGAATGTCCCATATCATATTTGGACTTTAAGAGTTGCAGCACTACTCTTCTATATTATGGACATTGTACATTTAAGTACATGATGGTGAGGTTTTGTTGTGGCTGCTTAGGTGGTTTAGTTTAAATGTGAACTCTGGGCAAAAAGCTAAATATGCAGTTGAAGTATATATAAAGAAGCTATTTTATCTACCAACAGACACAGGCTGGAGGTGTGTGAAACCAGCTGTGATTGGCAGAACCTCCCCTAGATAGCCCACACCATGTTTTTGCACAAAAATAATGAAGATTTGAATTCAAATACATATTTGTATGACAATTTAAATCTTTTATTGGATATTAATTATATATTTTTTCCTTTGTATTTAGGAGGCTGTTTTTTTTTTCAATATGTGACCGACAGGAGAGGGTTAAAAGCTCCTCCCACCAATGTTTCCCCGCAGATGGGCTGGGAAAGAGCTGGGTCACATGATATCTGTATATCGATTATGAAAAAAGGTACTTAGATTTTTTTTTATATTAAAATAAATACAATGCCATTATCCATATATATAAAAAGAAGGGATAATGTAAATTAAACAATGTGTGCCTTTAGTATTACTTTAAGATTATAGGAGGTTAAGCTATAGTATGTGTGATGAAGAGATAAAATGTTGGAAAAGGTTAAGTGTTATAGGGAAGACAAGAGTTAATGCCCAATTTCATAGCAACTTTAAAATAAAAAAGACCTGTCTGCATTATTTACCTTCTAACCAACACTTCCCCTCGAAGATTTACTGCTCACAGTCCAGACATCAATTCTTTTTCTGGACTGAATGACATCCAGCGTCATTCAACCCACTTCCTTTAAACCCATTGTGGATGCACTATCACACTGGTTAGGGCTTACAGTAGTCATGGACAGTGACATCTGCCACTGAAAAAGAGGAAGGACCTATGACACCACTCTACCATCCTAAGGACTGTCAGATTAAAAATTTGTATTAAGAGATTAAAAAAGCAGCAAGAGTCTTTGAGGAAGTTGAGGGGGAGTGTGGTGTTTGGACTTCAGGACATTATTTCAGAGATTAGGCTAAATGCAAAAAGTTCAGGTAGAACAAGGTTTAAAATCATTGGGGAGCTTTGTTAGGTGTTAGGTACTTTTTAGGCTTTAGACAGTTGAGGAAGATTTTTTATTTTTTTATTTTTCTTCACTTGCTTTATGTAGCGCTACCCCCGTAGGAGCCGCTGGTGAATAGGATCCCCCACACTGCACAGCCAGGCACACCGCATCTTCCACAGCAGACAGAGTCAGGAAACAGTCCGAGCAGCTTTGTTTGATTAGTTTTATTTGAGGATTTAAACTTGGATGGGGATGGGGAAGATGGAATGCCCACTTGATCAGTGTAGTAAAGTCTTCAGGGACAACTATATACACACACAGTATATACACTCCTCTGCCTCCTCAATAAACTTGCTAGCAGATCTCCTTCAACTCCTCCAGCACAACTCTTGCTTGTAGAACTAAATTACCAGTGCAGGGTCCACGGGCCCCTTTGGTGTAGAAAAGTTCCAGTGCTCAACTGTCCTATCTGTGGCTACTGCTCCCAGTTAGGGATGAGCCGAACACCCCCCTGTTCGGTTCGCACCAGAACATGCGAACAGGAAAAAAGTTCGTTCGAACATGCGAACACCGTTAAAGTCTATGGGACACGAACATGAATAATCAAAAGTGCTAATTTTCAAGGCTTATATGCAAGTTATTGTCATAAAAAGTGTTTGGGGACCTGGGTCCTGCCCCAGGGGACATGGATCAATGCAAAAAAAAGTTTTAAAAACGGCCGTTTTTTCAGGAGCAGTGATTTTAATAATGCTTAAAGTCAAACAATAAAAGTGTAATATCCCTTTAAATTTCGTACCTGGGGGGTGTCTATAGTGTGCCTGTAAAGGGGCGCATGTTTCCTGTGTTTAGAACAGTCTGACAGCAAAATGACATTTTGAAGGAAAAAACTCATTTAAAACTACCCGCGGCTATTGCATTGCCGACAATACACATAGAAGTTCATTGATAAAAAACGGCATGGGAATTCCCCAAAGGGGAACCCCGAACCAAAATTAAAAAAAAAAAATGACGTGGGGGTCCCCCTAAATTCCATACCAGGCCCTTCAGGTCTGGTATGGATATTAAGGGGAACCCCAGCCAAAATTAAAAAAAAAAATGACGTGGGGTTCCCCCTAAATTCCATACCAGACCCTTCAGGTCTGGTATGGATTTTAAGGGGAACCCCGCGCCAAAAAAAAAAAAAAAAAACGGCGTGGGGTCCCCCCAAAAATCCATACCAGACCCTTATCCGAGCACGCAACCTGGCAGGCCGCAGGAAAAGAGGGGGGGACGAGAGTGCGGCCCCCCCTCCCTCCTGAACCGTACCAGGCCACATGCCCTCAACATTGGGAGGGTGCTTTGGGGTAGCCCCCCAAAACACCTTGTCCCCATGTTGATGAGGACAAGGGCCTCATCCCCACAACCCTGGCCGGTGGTTGTGGGGGTCTGCGGGCGGGGGGCTTATCGGAATCTGGAAGCCCCCTTTAACAAGGTGACCCCCAGATCCCGGCCCCCCCCCCTGTGTGAAATGGTAAGGGGGTACATAAGTACCCCTACCATTTCACGAAAAAAGTGTCAAAAATGTTAAAAATGACAAGAGACAGTTTTTGACAATTCCTTTATTTAAATGCTTCTTCTTTCTTCTATCTTGCTTCATCTTCTGGTTCTTCTGGCTCTTCTGGTTCTTCTGGTTCTTCCTCCGGCGTTCTCGTCCAGCATCTCCTCCGCGGCGTCTTCTGTCTTCTTCTCCTCGGGCCGCTCCGCACCCATGGCATGGGGGGGAGGCTCCCGCTCTTCTCTTCTTCTCTTCTTCTCTTCTTCTTTTCTTCTTTTCTTCTTTTCTTCTCTTCTTCTTCATTTTCTTCTCCGGGCCGCTCCGCAATCCATGCTGGCATGGAGGGAGGCTCCCGCTGTGTGACGGCGCTCCTCGTCTGACAGTTCTTAAATAACAGAGGGGGGCGGGGCCACCCGGTGACCCCGCCCCCCTCTGACGCACGGTGACTTGACGGGACTTCCCTGTGACGTCACGGGGAATGCCACAGGGAAGTCCCGTCAAGTCACCGTGCGTCAGAGGGGGGCGGGGTCACCGGGTGGCCCCGCCCCCCTCTGTTATTTAAGAACTGTCAGACGAGGAGCGCCGTCACACAGCGGGAGCCTCCCTCCATGCCAGCATGGATTGCGGAGCGGCCCGGAGAAGAAAATGAATAGGAAGAAGAGAAGAAGAGAAGAAAAGAAGAAAAGAAGAAAAGAAGAGAAGAGCGGGAGCCTCCCCCCCATGCCATGGGTGCGGAGCGGCCCGAGGAGAAGAAGACAGAAGACGCCGCGGAGGAGATGCTGGACGAGAACGCCGGAGGAAGAACCAGAAGAACCAGAAGAGCCAGAAGAACCAGAAGATGAAGCAAGATAGAAGAAAGAAGAAGCATTTAAATAAAGGAATTGTCAAAAACTGTCTCTTGTCATTTTTAACATTTTTGACACTTTTTTCGTGAAATGGTAGGGGTACTTATGTACCCCCTTACCATTTCACACAGGGGGGGGGCCGGGATCTGGGGGTCACCTTGTTAAAGGGGGCTTCCAGATTCCGATAAGCCCCCCGCCCGCAGACCCCCACAACCACCGGCCAGGGTTGTGGGGATGAGGCCCTTGTCCTCATCAACATGGGGACAAGGTGTTTTGGGGGGCTACCCCAAAGCACCCTCCCAATGTTGAGGGCATGTGGCCTGGTACGGTTCAGGAGGGAGGGGGGGCCGCACTCTTGTCCCCCCCTCTTTTCCTGCGGCCTGCCAGGTTGCGTGCTCGGATAAGGGTCTGGTATGGATTTTTGGGGGGACCCCACGCCGTTTTTTTTTTTTTTTTTTTGGCGCGGGGTTCCCCTTAAAATCCATACCAGACCTGAAGGGTCTGGTATGGAATTTAGGGGGAACCCCACGTCATTTTTTTTTTTAAATTTTGGCCGGGGTTCCCCTTAATATCCATACCAGACCTGAAGGGCCTGGTATGGAATTTAGGGGGACCCCCACGTCATTTTTTTTTTTTAATTTTGGTTCGGGGTTCCCCTTTGGGGAATTCCCATGCCGTTTTTATCAATGAACTTCTATGTGTATTGTCGGCAATGCAATAGCCGCGGGTAGTTTTAAATGAGTTTTTTCCTTCAAAATGTCATTTTGCTGTCAGACTGTTCTAAACACAGGAAACATGCGCCCCTTTACAGGCACACTATAGACACCCCCCAGGTACGAAATTTAAAGGGATATTACACTTTTATTGATTGACTTTAAGTATTATTAAAATCACTGCTCCTGAAAAAACGGCCGTTTTTAAAACTTTTTTTTGCATTGATCCATGTCCCCTGGGGCAGGACCCAGGTCCCCAAACACTTTTTATGACAATAACTTGCATATTAGCCTTTAAAATTAGCACTTTTGATTTCTCCCATAGACTTTTAAAGGGTGTTCCGCGGCATTCGAATTTGCCGCGAACACCCCAAATTGTTCGCTGTTCGGTGAACTTGCGAACAGCCAATGTTCGAGTCGAACATGAGTTCGACTCGAACTCGAAGCTCATCCCTACTCCCAGTACGACCTCTTTAGGCACTGCCAGCCCACCTGGCTGCAGCTGTCCCTTTCTCCTGCCCAAACCATCACAGTCCTCCTGACTGATTCTACATCCATCCCAGACTGCTCTCACCCAGTCCTCTCAGGCTGCCTCTCAGTCTTCCCCACTGTGTCTCACTCACCAGCCCACCTGGCTGTCTTCCTCCCTGGATATTTGCAGTGTCCTCCTGCTGTCCTTCTCCTTGCTCCCATGCCTCCTGTTCAGGACCTCCCTGCGTGTCTTGAAGAGGCCTCCCTTCCTCACCTGAGCCCAGGCCTGCGTTTACCCCCCCCAGACTAGGGGGTTACTCTCAAAGACCTCCAACAGCTAACATTCCATCTCCAGCTTTAACCCGAACTTCACATTGCCCCAGCTGGGCTGACTCTGAGTATTTGAGGGGGCCTGCCCCCTGCCAATCCATTTGTTGAGGATTGGTCAGGGCCCTCAGAACACTTCAGGCAGCTCCACCTTACTCCCCCTCCCATTCTTCTAGAAGTTCCCAGTAAGTTCTATAAGTAGGGGGGATGTCTCAGTGATGCTGCCTGTGAGTCATTCAGCCAGAGCTGCTGTTAGAAATCATGGGGCCCCATACAGCCTACCTGATGGGCCCCCTTGACCCCGCCCACAACCCCACCCATGGCTCCACCGTTGATCCCGCCCACAACCCACCTCTGGCTCCGCCCCTGCCCCCACACTGTCAGGGAAGGTGTCTGGTGGCAGGAGCTGGAACATGTAACATTTACAGCACCACACCAATCATAATTGGATCTGAATGGGAGAGATGTCAGTCTTTTGACATCTGTGCCCATTCAGTTTGTGTCTGCATACACCACAGACTTGTGTCCATTTACATCAGGCTACCTCTGATCTGTCACATTTAGGTCAATTCATATCTGTAAACCGACATGGAGCCTTCAATCAGGTCTGCATGAAAAACTGACAGGTGGACCTGATTGCAAAGCTTGGGTGAAAGGTTGTCAAAGGGGAGTGGTTTGGGGGTGGTAAAAATGCATATTGGCTGTGTGTTTTTACTGTCCCTACCCATTACATGTGTAAAGTAGCATCTCACTATGTGCTCATAGTCATTATTATTATGATGATCAGAGCACAACAGGTGCTCTATGGCTCTGTCAGTGTAACATGACTGTGTGGTGCTGACTTTGTTATGGCTGTACTGTGTTATAGTCTGTAACACAGTACAGCCATATATCATATATCATATATATTTTTTTTTTAGCTAGAAGATAAAAGATGCTCAGCCCCCCTTCTGCTGTCCGGGCCTGGTAAAAACCTGTGTGTTTTTCTGGGTTGGGCAGAGATCTAGGGAGAGCTGAATGCAGGGCCGCTGATAGGGCAGTACAATCAGCCCTGTTGTACCAGGCCCGGTCAGCAGGGGGGGCCTGAGAATCTTTTAACTTCTAGCTAAAAAAAAAAATATATATGATATATGGCTGTACTGTGTTACAGACTATAACACAGTACAGCCATATATCATATATCATATATATATTTTTTTTTAGCTAGAAGTTAAAAGATGCTCAGGCCCCCCCTGCTGACCGGGCCTGGTACAACAGGGCTGATTGTACTGCCCTATCAGCGGCCCTGCATTCAGCTCTCCCTAGATCTCTGCCCAACCCAGAAAAACACACAGGCTTGGCTGCCAGCCAAGCCTGAACAAATTTACCTACACTAAACAAAAAAACGAATCTAGCACACTAGCAATACTAGGGGGTGCTACATTTAAGTAACAAAAAAAAACTACTAAAAAAAACTACTAACTGAACTCCAATCTCCATATATTAATGAGTAGTGTACTGTAGCAGTCTTCCCCAGAAATGTCATGGTAAGTATATATATATATATATATATATATATATATATATATATATATATGGTTGTGTTCAAAAGCTTGTATACCCTGGCAGAAATCGTAAACTTTTGACTTTGATATTGAAAATGCTAATCATGCCAAAACAACTTTCTTTTATTTAAGGGTAGTGATCATGTGAAGCCATTTATTATCACATAGTTGTTTAACTCCTTTTAAAATCATAACGATAACAGAAATCCTCCAAATGGCCCTGATAAAAAGTTTACATACCCTGGAATGTTTGGCCTTGGTACAGACACACAGGGGGACACACACAGGTTAAAATGCCTGCATCTGTGGCTTTTTAAATTGCAATTAGTGTCTGTGTATAAATAGTCAATGTGTTTGTTAGCTCTCATGTGGATGCACTAAGCAGGATAGATACTGAGCTATGAGGAGCAGAAAAGAACTGTCAAAAGACCTGCATAACAGGGTAATGGAACTTTATAAAGATGAAAAAAGGATATAAAAAGCCTGAATATGCCAGTCAGTACTGTTTAATCACTTAAGAAGTGGGAAATTTGGAGATCAAGCCAGGTAGACCAGTAAAGAGTGCAGCCACAGCTGCCAGAAGAATTGTTCAGGATACAAAGAAAATCACACAGATAACCTCAGGAGGAAAACAGGCTGCTCTGAAAAAAAAATGATGTGGTTGTTTTAAGAAGCACAATACAACAATACTTAAACAAAAATGAGCTCCATGGTCAAGTTGCCAGAAAGATGCTTTTACTGCCCCAATGCCACAAAAAAGCCCGGTTACAGTATGCCCGACCACACCTTGACACACCTTACAGCTTCTGACACACTGTAATCTGGAGTGACGGGGACAAAATGAAGCTTTATGGTTACAATCATAAGCACTATGTGTGGAAAGGGGTAAACAAGGCCTATAGCGACAAGAATACCACACCCTCTGTGAAGCATGGTGGTGTCTCACTGTTGTTTTGGGGGTATGTGAGCTCCAGTGGTTACGACAGACAAAGCTGAAGGTTCTGAAGTCCCCTGACCTTAATATCATCAAACCTCTCTGGGGAGATCATAAAAGTGCAGTTCATGCAAGACTTTGCATGACCTGGAAACATTTTGCCAAGACGAATGGGCAGCTATATCACCTGCAAGAATTCAGGGCCTCGTAGAAGCATATTACAAGAGTTTTACATTTAAACCACTCTTCTAGTGACCACTCAGTTGACTCACTTTGCTGGAGCTATAGTAAGCAACAGGCTTTCTACAACAACGTAAAAAACCTGTTGCTTTTTACATAAATATAATATGTGTATGTAATATTTATAATCATAATATTTGTATATAATAGTTCTTATTTACTTGGCCTTAAAAGAAAGTATTTTTAATATTTGTATTTTTGGGGTATACTAAAGACAAAGAATATCACAGTAAAAGAAAAAAAAAAAGATAATAACAGTAAAGCCCAGTAGGTAATTGCGTCCAGCCAATTACAGTATATAAAGCCTTTCATTAGAACAGATGCATTAGTTAAATTACTGGTTTAATCAGCAAAAGATTGCAGCAACTAAAAGTAGGCCTGTGAGCAAAAGAATAAGGCTGCATTGATTCCTTTACTATATCAGCACCATTACTATATCAACTGTACAATGAAAATGAATAGGCAGGTATTTATTGACAGGGATTTTTGGATCCAGTACCCATTTCCAGTTTACATTTATTGGTAAAATTAGTGAATTCATTTATTTGCTTCATGTGGGTAGTATTTTGAAAATCTCTATCCAGCGATGTTGCAGGAGAGACTCAGTTGCCTGGGACTCTCCTCCTCATTGCCTGAGACAGCAGCGGAGCGCCATTGGGCTCCCATTGCTGTTAATCAAAGTCAGTGAGCCAATGAGGAGAGAGAAGGGCCTAGTCAGGTCATCCCTGTCTGAATGGACACACAGAGCTGCGGCTTGGCTCGGGTGCCCCCATAGCAAGCTGCTTGCTGTGGGGGCACTTGTCAGGGGGGAGGGGCCACAAACCTTACCTTCTTGTGGTAGGACAAAAAAATCTTCCCAATGGAGACACAAACAACAATAACACACATTTTATTGGATTAGGGAAGGCTTAGAACAAAGATTTGTTTTAATATCTGCATCCCATTGGGAAATTTTGCATCTCTTCTTGTCTTTGGTGTCAACACGAGAGAAAGGGAGGAGACATAAAATGAAAACCCTTCCCACACTATCCAAACCTAAAAAGAAATTTTGAGAGGAGATGGGTTTTCATTTTTACAGTGATATAATCATGACTTAAGAAAAATGATAAAACGTTTAAAAGGGTATCATCACTTATGCATTGGACAATATGAACTCTAAATACAGAATTAATTGTAATATTGCTTCTACTAAACAACAGGTGATCTGCCTTCCTAAGATTTTAAAAATAAGTAAAAGCTCATATTTTGTTTTTTTGTTTTCTCATAAAGATAATACCAATTTGCACCATTTAGTAAACTATAACAATGAATCCATAATTATTCGTTTTTCATAATTTGACTTTAGTAAACTAACATCTGATTGGTTGCTATAAGTTACTGTTTGTTTCAAATTGTTAATACTCCTTACACTGCTCTATTAAATAATTAAAGCAATGTTTATAAAAATCCTAAATCACAAAACTGCAGCTAGACAATCAAACATGTGAGACTAAAATCAGAAAGCACTAAATCAAATATGATCACAGTGATACTTATCAAAAGGTTATCCATTAGTTCAGTATTATGAAGTTATGCCATTCCTTAATAATATTTTTAATTAAACTGAGGAAGGTGATGACCCCAGACAGACAGTTCTGCACCATTTATTGAGTGTTAGCAGATCATAAAATGTTTCAGACAGTCAGACCTGTGTGTTTTTTAGGTTACAATAATATGTTAAGTGCTAAATAATTTAACCACTTCCCGCCCGGCCTATAGCGGATTGACGGCCGGGCGGTGGTTCTGTTATCCTGACTGGGAAATCATATGATGTCCAGCAGGATAATATGCCGCCGCGCGCCCGCAGGGGCGCGCATCGCGGCGATCAGTGGAGTGGTGTGTCAGTCTGACACACCGCTACACAGATCTTGGTAAAGAGCCTCTGGCGGAGGCTCTTTACCACGTGATCAGCCGTGTCCAATCACGGCTGATCATAATGTCAATAGGAAGAGCCATTGATCGGCTTTTCCTCACTCGCGTCTGACAGACTCGAGTAGAGGAGAGCCGATCGGCGGCTCTCCTGATGGGGGGTCTGCACTGATTGTTTATCAGCGCAGCCCCCCCTCAGATCACCACACTGGACCACCAGGGATCGCCACTAGGACCACCAGGGACGGGGGCAACTGTGGATGGCCAGGTATGTACCCCATGGCCATCCACATGTGCCCAATGTGTCCAATCTGTGCCAATCAGTGCCCACAAATGGGCACTGATTGGCACCATTATATAGCAGTGATGCCCAGCAATGCCACCCTTAGGGGCATCGCTGCCATCAATCAGTGTCATCAGTGCCACCCATGAGTGTCTATCGGTGCCACCTGTCATTGCCCATCCATGCCCATCAGTGCCCACCTATCAATGCCCATTAGTGCCCATCTGTGCCACCTATCAGTGCCACCCATAAGTACCCATCAGTGCCACCCATAAGTACCCATCAATGCCACCTGCGAGTGCCCATCAGTGTCGCCTATGAGTGCCCATCAGTGCCACCTATGAGTGCCCATCAGTGCTGCATACCAGTGCCACCTATCAGTGCCCATCAGTGCCACCTATCAGTGCCCATCAGTGCCGCCGATCAGTGCCCATCATCAGTGCCCATCAGTGCCACCTCATCAGTGCCACCTCATTGGTGCCACCTCATCGATGCCCATCAGTGCTGCCGTATCAGTGCCCGTCAGTGCAGCCATATCAGTGCCCATCATTGAAGAAGAAAACTTACTTATTTACAAACATTTTTAACAGAAACAAAGAAAAACTTGTTTTTTTTCAAAATTTTCGGTCTTTTTTTATTTGTTGCGCAAAAAATAAAAACCGCAGAGGTGATCAAATACCACCAAAATAAAGCTCTATTTGTGAGAACAAAATGATTAAAAAATTGTTTAGGTACAGTCTAGCATGACCGCGCAATTGTCATTCAAAGTGTGACAGAGCTAAAAGCTGAAAATTGGCCTGGGTGGGAAGGTGTCTAAGTGCCTGGTATTGAAGTGGTTAAAGACTGAGTTAAATCTAATTTAATGTTTGCAGATCTTGCTATTGCACAGCAAAACCCAATAACTTTAGAAGTGTAAATTCTAAGAAAAGCCCAGCTTGTACCTGGATTCCTACGCTTGTTGCAAGACATGGGCAGTTTATCAAAAGAGTTTCCAACTTCTATTATTTTTTAATGTTTGCATTGCCTAAGGACCCCTCACATATGAGTATTACTGCTCACATTTTAACATATGCATTATGGCAGCCTAGCTAAGAACATTTTTTTCAATATTGCACACTTCTGGTTCCCATCTACGCCTTGTAGTTCAATGATGCAACATAATGGGGTTGTTTACGAAAGGCAAATCCACTTTGCACTACAAGTGCAAACTACAAGTGCAAAGTGCACTTGAAATTGTACTGAAAGTGCACTTAGAAGTGCAGTCGCTGTAAATCTGAGGGGTAGATCTGAAATGAGGGGAAGCTCTGCTGATTTTATTATCCAATCATGTGCAAGCGAAAATACTGTTTTTTACTTTCCTTGCATGTCCCCCTCGGATATACAGCAACTGCACTTCCAAGTGCACTTTCAGTGCAATTTCAAGTGCACTTTGCACTTGTAGTTTGCACTTGTAGTGCAAAGTGGATTTGCCTTTAGTAAATAACTACCAGTGTGTTTTTAGCCCCATAGACTTCAATCAGGGTGCATGCATTAAAAGTGAAGAATGCATAAAAATACATGAAAAATGCATAAAAAAATACAGGACAATACAGACACACACATACAAATGCGAACCTAGCCTACAATTGCAGCTTGATTCATAAGTTTCTCCCTCTGCTGATCTAAAGTAGTACTACAACATTGACAAACCTGCCCCTGACAACTCCTTAACTTTGCATCTGTTTAGGGTACAGTTACACCATACTGCGCTGGATCACAACACATGCATTTTTGTGCAATGACACATGTTTTGGTGGACTGCATTACACAGCCAATTCAAAGTGAATAGACTGCAATGCTCCTGAATACACAGAAATGTAGTACTTGTTACATGAATGTAGTGCATTGGAGTGCAGATACATTGAGGAAGTGGTTATTTTAAATGAATGACCCGGCAACAACTCAATTCAGTGCCCTTACATTGCTATTAACATTACTTAACATTTGAATGCGGCGCGGGTATCCATCCCTGGCTTGTGAAAAAAAAAAACATTCCCTCCAACTATGGGTCATTGGTTTGTGAGGTTGAATTAAATTAGATCTATGGAAAGGCATTCCAGGAGACGTGGTGTCCTTTGACAGTGTACACATGCTCCATGCAGTACCTGGACTTAATGCCAGCTAACCCTGGGCCCGCCTAAACCCTTTTGGCATTGTTTACTGGGTGTTACGGTCTGTCTCTGTGCACTGGATGTTTCTCCGGAGGGGAGGGAGTAGATGGAGTGGAGGAGCATTGCAATTCCTTGCCCCTCCCACCCCCTGGCTCCACTCCTGGTCCCATCTTCACATTTACTTCTCTTTCCCTCAGCCTACCACCACATCTCCACTTGTCCTTCCTCCCACCTTTTTTTTTTTTCTTTTGACCTCTCTGTTGAGGCCCTATGAGTGGATGTGGCTCAGTGTTCTTCCCTTTTTTTTTTTTTTTTTTTTTTTTACTTTTTTTTCCCTGAGCATCTGTTTTGACATATTTCCCTGTTGCCATTGTTTAAGTGAACAAGGTGGTTTACCACATTAAACTGTTAAAACTCAAACATTGTGATTTTGGGATCATTACCTCCCATTTCCAGCTTATTTGTTTGGTATCTTACCAGTCTTCTACATAGACATTATATATCACTGCTAGGTTGTGCTCTTACAAGCTATTGCTGGTTCATTGTTGAGCTCTTGCTCACATGCATTGTTGATTGTAGTGCAGGCACAATCTTTTGTAAATGCACAATGGCTAACTAAAAAATGTAATGTTTGAGAATAGGTTGATCGAGTAAAACTCTGTGTAATGAATGTGTGAATAGGTCCATAGCATAAAAGTCTGTCTCAGCATGTGTGAATGGGCCCATAGAATGAAATTCTGTCTCGGCCTCAGTGTTAAATCTAACCGAGACCTGTAAAAATCTGTCTTAGTTGGCATTCCCGCAGCAGTGGTCGAAAATGCACAAAAACTGCATATAAGAGGCAGCATGGTTCACATCTAATTGTGTCACTAAGTTGCTTCATAAATGTCCATCTAGGTGCATGGAGGTGTAGTTCTGAGGGCTGAACATTGTGCAGAATAGGATGTAGACTAAGATATATAATGTGGGGTTTCTGACTCACTGGAAAAGACAAAATCAGCAGTTGGTTCATTTTATTTGTTGCCCTCAGTTGTCCTTTAATTGGTCACAGAGATTGTCAAGCATGCTTTAAAATCTCTTGGAACAGTAATGCACACTTTTGCAATCACTTATTATCTATACTACCTAATTAGCATTGTGGCCAGCGATCCCTGGATCAGTCACATCGTTAGCAAACGTTTCTTTTGGAAAATACGTTAGAAAACAAATGAAACATAACACAACAGATGCCAGAAATAATGACTCTACACCTCGGAATCTTTATATAGGCTATGATTAGCAAGGAAACAGTTTTTGGCATCTTAAACATAGAACGCAGCAGCGTTCCCTAGGTCATTCATTAATTACTATTTGCAGAAACATGCTGTGCCCTGACAAGGGTGAGTGACATTAGATGGCTGTGTAATGGGGCAGCAGAGGCAGCCTAATTCACATACTGACTTATGAGCACCTAGTGGGATGACACATTTGGGCATAAGGGACCGTCGCTATTTCCATTTTATCAGTACATACAGAGTGTAATTTTCCACTGCAGAGAGCTGCAAAGACAATGCTTGTTTCCGTTTAATGCCGCCTGTGTATTGCTGTCCAGGATAACATACTAATTATATTGTGTGCAGCTAAGAGATATAACTATGTATACTAATTATATTGTGTGCAGCTAAGAGACATACCTATGTGTATAACAGACACACACTATATTACCAAAAGTATTGGTATGCCTGCCTCTACACGCACATGAAATTTAATGGCACCTCAGTCTTAGTCTGTGGAGTTCAATTTTGAATTGGCCCACCCTTTGCAGATATAACAGCTTCAGCTCTTCTGGGAAGGCTGTCCACAAGGTTTAGGAGCATGTTTATGAGAATGGGCGACCATTCTTCCAGAAGCACATTTGTGAGATCAGGCACTGATGTTGGACAAGAAGGCCTGGCTCACAGTCTCCACTCTAATTCATCACAAAGGTATTCTGTCGAGTTGAGGTCAGAACTCTGTGCAGGTCAGTCAAGTTCCCCCATCCCAAATTCGCTCATTCATGTCTTTATGGACCATCATGCTTTGTGCACTGATGCACAGTCATGTTGGAACAGAAAGGGGCCATCCCCAAACTGTTCCCACAAAGTTGGGAGCATGAAATTGTCCAAAATGTCTTGGTATGCTGACGCCTTATGAGTTCCCTCCATGGAACTAAGGGGCTAAGCCCAACCCCTGAAAAACAACCCCACACTATAATCCCCCCTCCACCAAATGATTTGGTCTGGTGTGCGAAGCAAGGTTCATAAAGACATGCATGAGCGAGTTTGGGGTGGAGTAACATGACTGGCCTGCACAGAGTCCTGACCTATACCCGATAGAACACCTTTGGGATGATTTAGAGCGGAGACTGCAAGCCACATCAGTGCCTGACCTCACAAATGCGTTTCTGGAAGAATGGTCAAATATTCCCACAGACTTACTCATAAACATTGTGGACAGCCTTCCCAGAAGAGTCAAAGCTGTTATAGCTGCAAAGGGTGGGCCAACTCAATATTGAACCCTACAGACTTATGCACAGTCGGATTTTCCGATGCAAAATGTTCGATGGGAGCATGTTGTCGGAAATTCCGACCGTGTGTAGGCTCCATTGGACATTTTCCATCAGAATTTCCGTCACACAAAATCTGAAATCTGGATCTCAAATTTTCCGACAACAAAATCCATTGTTGTAAATTCTGATCGTGTGTACACAATTCCGATGCACAAAGTTTCATGCATGCTCGGAATCAAGCAGAAGAGCCGCGGTGGCTATTGAACTTCATTTTTCTTGGCTCGTCGTATGTGTTGTATGCCACCGAATTCTTGGCGTTCGGAATTTCCGAAAAGATTTGTGTGACTGTGTGTATGCAAGACAAGTTTAAGCCAACATCCGTCGGAAAAAACCCATGAATTTTGTTGTCGGAATGTCTGATCGTGTGTACGAGGCATAGAAACAAAAGGGGGGATTTTCCGGCGCTCCGCAACATGTGATGTCTAAGGTAAATTGTACAATGGTAGCTATAATAGCACATTAAAATAAGGCAGGTAAATTCTAGAATGAGGAGGCAGCCATCCTCAGAGGGTGTCCATTACCTCTGTTGATAATCAATGTTGAAAAAAGGAGGGGTGTGGAGGCGCCAACTGTGGTAGCTTGTTTATGCAAAAATAAAAGTTAGTGTAACAATTACACTTACTGGTTCGCAGGGTGGAGGTGTTTCTTTGAGATTTAAAAGTGTCCTGGGATGTGCTGTGATCTTGTTTCCGGCTTGGATTTCATTCCTTCAGGCGTCTGGGTGTGGAGTCTGTACACAGGCTGAACCACTGCATCCAGTGCATGGAAAGCTCCACGCTGACCACTCTGGAGTGCAGAAGAGGAAATGACATCACTGATGCACGGCAAACGTCCAGGCTGGTGTTGGGGATAATGCAGGGATAGTACAGGCTACGCGCTCGGGGCTCACAGCTCCTTCTACAGGCCAGTAGAAGGAGGAGAACCCTGTCAGCTCGCACTATACGTCACTATCTGAATGAAAAGGGACCCAGGAGCACTCCACTGCTGACACAGAAACATAAAAAAGCCAGATTGGAGTTTGCCAAAACTTACCCGAGGAAACTAAAATCCTTTTGGAAGAATGTGCTGTGGACAGATGAAACAAAAGGAAGCTTTTTGGTAAAGCTTATAATTCTACTGTTTTCTGAAAAAGGCCTTTAAAGAAAAGAATACAGTCCCTAACGTCAAACATGGTGGAGGTTAAATGATGTTTTGGGGTTGCTTTGCTGCTTCAGGCATTGGATATCTTGACCGTGTGCATGGCATTATGAAATCTGAAGGCTACCAAAGAATTTTGGGGTGTAATGTAGGGCCCAGTTTCAGAAAGTTGGGTCTCAGTCAGAGGTCATGGGTCTTACACCAGGACAATGACCCAAAGCACACGTCAAAAAGCACCCAGAAATGGTTTAAGACAAAGCACTGGAGAATACTAAAATGGCCAGCAATGAGTCCAGATTTAAATCCCATAGAGCACCTGTGGAGAGATCTCGAAACATCAGTTGGGAAAAAGAACCCTTCCAATCTGAGAGACCTGGAGCAGTTGGTGAAAGAAGAGTGGTCCAAAAGAGAGAGAGGTGTAAAAAACTAATTGATGGTTACAGGAAGCGATTGATTTAAGTTATTTTTCCAAGGGGTGTGCTACCAAATATTAAAATGAGGGTGCCAATGCAAACAAAAGAAATAAACATGAGAATGCCTAAACATTTGTAATTGCAACAATTTTCTGGGCGAAGTGGTGCATTATCTGACAAAAATGCAGGGATGCCAATATTTCTAGCCATGACTGTATATATAGGATATCTGTGACAATATTGATGCTGCTTTCTGAAACCATATATCTCAAGAACCAAATAGTGTAGTCATGCTAAAAATAAAAATGTATTTTATATTTTCTGCCACTGCATGATACTGTATAGAATTGTTGCTGATGAGACTGAGCAGGAAATAATAAGATTGTGTCTGTACACAGGTAACCTCTTGTGATCTGCTTCAGTAGTTTCTAATCTATTGTACATTGTGGCATACCTGACAAATAAATTGTCACATGACTATATCTGACCCAGCAGCTAAGCACAGAGATAAAGTTACGAACATTTTAAAAATATATACAGGGGCACTTTAGAGCTTAGCTGGTGTTTTAAAAGGAAATCTGCTTTCAGCAATATTTGTATCAAAACAGGCTACATAACATAACTCTGATGGAATTTAAGAAAACATACAAGGTATGGATAAAAAGTGCCATTTATAAAGATGATTTTCAAGCCAAACACTTGTGGATGAAATACAAATGTTAACACTTGTACAGTATGTGGAAGCTTGCCTTGCTTGGAAGTCACAGCTGTCAGTGATGTGGGTAGGCACAGAATGGCTCATACTCCAAATGGTCTTGAAGTGGACCTAGCATCACACATCTGTTTCCATGTTAAAGCGGAGGTAAACCCAACAATTTAACAGTTTCAAAAACTGTTACATTCCCGGCATGCCAGGAAGGCTAACTGTCACATTGGTTGTGCTCTCAACCAAACTGTCAAACCATGCAATGGCTGGTGTCATAACTGATCACACGTGCAGCACCATGGCAGATGGAGATCAAACAGAGCCCAAGATGGCAGCTTCCTTAGCTGAAAACAATAAGAGGGTTTACTTCCACTTTAAATGCATGCCAAATAACGTGTAAATGTAAAGCTGGCCACAGATGGATCAAAATTAGACTGGTTCAGCAGGGACCAGCTGAATTTTGATCCATCTATGTCTGTGCCCATTCTAGAAAAGTCAACCTAGTGATCAACTCCTCTTGAACGGCAATGTTGGGAAATTTGCATTTGATCAGTGCATGCAGCCAATCAGCTTGGATCAGTGTATTCTGACAGCAAATATGCCCTGCTGTTAGAATACAATAGCAGAGCAGAGAAGTTTCCTGTATCCACCTTGAATGCGTGGCTGGGGGTATAAGTTTGTTTGTATTTTTTTTTATCATCCGACAGCCTGATCAAAAAAAAACGAATCATCTATGGCCAGTCTAACTCTTATGCCGCGTACACACGATCGGACATTCCAACAACAAAATCCTGGATTTATTTCTGACGGATGATGGCACAAACTTGTCTTGCATACACACGGTCGCACAAATGTTGTTGGAAATTCCGAACGTCAAGAATGCGGTGACGTACAACACATACGACGAGCCGAGAAAAATTAAGTTCAATAGCCAGTGTGGCTCCTCTGTTTGATTCTGAGCATGCGTGAAATTTTGTGCGTCGGAATTCTGTACACACGATCGGAATTTCCGACAACCAGCTCTCAAATTTATTTTGTCAGACAACAAATGTCCGATGGAGCCTACACATGGTCAGATTTTCCGACAATAAGCTCACATGGAACATTTGTTGTCGGAAATTCCAACCGTGTGTACGCAGCATTAGAGGTATTTTTTACCTCTCACAGAGATCACAGTACTCTATCTGGCAATGTCTTCTTCTTCTACTCCAGGAGGAAAGCATCATCTTTATCCAAGCATTACCCTGTGTCAACATTTACTTCCTGGAAAAAGATGCTTGTATAGTGATGATGCAGTAATTTAAATGCAGTTCTTGTCTGTTTAAAAATGTCTGACACAAATCAGCTCTCTGTTGCAGACACAATTTTAGCATCGCAGTCTAATCACCGGGGGGAGAGGAGACTTGCAAATGTATTATTATTTTCATACAGAATTCATATAGCGCCAATAGTTTGTACAGCGCTTTACAAAATGGAGGGATACAGTACAATTACAATACAATTCAATACAAGAGGGATCAAAGGGCCCTGCTCGTTAGAGCTTATACTCTAAAAGGAAAAGTCAAGTGATACAAAAGGTAATAAATAAAATAAATACATCTTCTTGCTTGCAACAGACTAATGACATCATCTCCCTGTCTTCTAACAACCATGTTGCACCCTTTCTGTCCATTCAACTTTCAGCCAGGAGCTGGTATTTACAAGCAATTTAAACAGCCCTACCCTCAATCCCACCCTTGGCCCCACCCCTGGTCCATCCCCAGAACCCATCTTGAAACAAAGTGCAGGTTTGTCTTCAAGCGATATTTATCTTTTTCCTAACAAATGTAATGTGTGTAATATGTGCTGCTTTTACTAATAGATCTGGCTGTTTTTTTTCCTGCTTTGCAGAGAGAACAAATAACCAGATTGCTGCCCTGTGTGCAGAGCACAGGACTTTGTGCTGTGATTGGCTACAGCCGATCAGCATGTCTTGGCCATAAACCATTGGCCAGGACCTGCTGACAAAATTCTGGCGTAGCCAGTGACAGAGTGGGTTAGCAGCAGGCACACGCATGCACTTCCCTAACCCAGAGCAGGCTGAATGATGTACATGTATGTGATCCAGCCTGCACGTGCCACCCTGCCATAGTAATTGTACAGAGAGTGGGCGGCAAGCAGTTAAAGGGGAGTGGTTGGGGGTGGTAAAATTGCAGTGTAAAGTACCATCAAACTGTGTTTTATGATCTTTACCATTAGGCTCTTTTTATGCAATAGGTCTAATCAGGTCCGCCTGTCCATTTTTCACTACTATAGAGCAATGGATTTAAAAGGATTTGTTTCTATTTACACCCACCTACCTCCAATCTGATCCGCTAAACAAAATGAAAAATAATCTGTGCCCCTCCATTTAGTGGATTGGAGGGCAATCGGGTGTAAACGGACAGCCGGTTTGTTTACATCAGCCACCCTTAGAGCAGAGTGGGCTGTGTCCATGTCGTCTGCCCACTCTGCTCAGCGGGGGGATCTGCGGACAGATCCCCCTGCTGAACAAGCAGATTCCACTCTGTGTGAAAGAAGCCTTGATAACAAATAGCAACACAGGCAGGTTAAGATCATCAGCATTATGATAACACACAGGCAGCAGTCAGGAGGTGCTCTATCATGGCTGACTCCATCACAGTGTGTTACAGCAGGGGTAGGCAACCTGGGGCCCTCCAGCTGTTGCAGAACTACAAGCCCCATCATGCCTCTGAGAGTAATTGTAACTGCCAGACTTACAATGCCTCATGGGAAATGTAGTTCCACAACAGCTGGAGGGCCCCAGGTTGCCTACCACTGTGTTACAGGACATGGCTGTTGGGTGCTGCTCTTGTTCGCTTCTGACCATTAAGTTAACAAAATCAGCACCCAACAGCCATGTCATATGACACACTGTGAACCTGCTGACTGCTGACTGTGTGTTACATCACCATCCAAAGTAATGTGCTATGCAGTATATCTTTATATTCAGCCCCAGGCATCCCTGTGCTGCAGCAGCCACGATGAAGTCCGGCTCCGCCTCTACCCCTGGACCCTGTCAGCTGCCTGCCTCTGCTGTTGCTGCCTGCCTCACACACGCTTCTCGCTCTCCATCTCGGGCTCGACTACTGAGTGTGGAGCTGAGTGGAGGAAGATCACTTCACCAGGGAAGGCAATGGGCAGCTGCAGCAGCAGGTGGCCGGGACTTAAGCAGCCAGAACATGCGGAGCGGCCGCGGAATGCAAATGCACCAGAAACTGAAAGTACCCCCACTACTCCCACCAGCACATCATCAGAGAGGGGCCCAGAAAATAGTAGTAATACACCCCCCTAAGATAGTAGGAGCGGCCGAGCAGGGGTATAATTTAGAAAGCCCTTTTTTCTATTATGCACTGCCTGTGAAGCTGCCCAGGCCCCCCTGCTGAGCTGAGGATCCTGGGCCTGGTACAACAGGGCTGGTTGTACTGGCTTATCAGTGGCCCTGAGTAAGTTGTATACATTGTACAGATGAACCACTTTACAGACAGGTTAAGGGCCTCCTTCAAAATTTGCCCATTAGACAAGAAACTAGAAAATTGCTTTGTTTTCAATGATTTGACTCCCATTGACTTAAATGGGCTATAGTAAGGTTTGGTGAACTGGCCAGAACAAAACCTAGGTATGTTCGACTTATCACTAATAAAAACTCCTGTTGGGTTGTTACTACAATCCAGGGTTCCATTAGAGAATTCCCTTTACTTAATGGCCCAGTGACAACATTTCTCACACAGGAAGTTAAGAAAAATGGTCACTGTGACCATTATGTGGGAGCACTTAAATCTCTTTAATAGATCATTGGATACATGTAAAAACCCAACAGATGTTCTAATCCTTCTCTACTCTATACAAAACTAAAAGAAAGCATTTTGGCTGGACATACTGTACACTTTAAAGCAAAAGTTCTCTGTACTTTGCTTTCCAATGATGCAGCATCTATCACCAGCACTTACATCTTTGCCTGGTCTTCTTCTGAGTTTGATGTCTTTGGCTATCTATATTGGTTGGCCAAGGATGACATAACTCCAGCTCATTTGCATAGAAGTTAATTAATCCCAGCATCAAAGACATGCCAAGAGTTTGCAATGAGCTGTTCATGCCCGCTTCAGTGTTCATGCTGAAGAAACATTCTAACAGGCATGTAAGAAGCATTTATTGCAGAAGAGCCATGGAGATCAAAATAGGACAAAGTAGCTCAATGGTAGCAAACATTGGGGTTGATTTACTAAAGGCAATAGGCTGTTCACTTTGCAAAGGAAGTTACACTTTGCAAGGTAATTTTCCCCAGAACTTAGTGAAATTGGTAAACTTTCACTTTGCAAGGAATATCCAATCATGTGCAAGGAAAATAAAAAACATTTTTATTGCACATGATTGGATGATGGAAGTCAGCAGAGCTTCACCTCATTCTCTTTGGGGAACATTCCCTTGCAAAGTGCAACTTCTCTTGCAAAATGAACAAGCTATGTGCCTTCAGTAAATCAACTCCAGTGACTTTATTGGATCTATTACCTTGGACTGAGTGTCCGGTTGGTGAGAACAATCTATTCAAATAGTGCTCTTTTGTCATCCCTCTTGGTTTTTGTTGAAATATGAGACTTTTTTCCTATGTAAATTACATATTTTGTGTTAAATAATTTTGTGTGCCCCTAGCCACAATTTATGCGTGTAGCAAACAATTTTAAAGCCTGGAGTTCTTTGGTAAATTGTTCAAGCCTTATTCTGTTCCTACATATATTTTTATGCCTGATTCATTTCATCTAAGCTATCACACCAGATAGAAAAGAAAAATCATATACAGCAGAGTTTTGCAAACTCAGAGCTGACCCTCTTGTTTTGACATTTTCTGTTGGATCACACAGTACCTCAAATAGTAGGATTAAAGGAGATCTAAAGTCACAGCATACTTCTTCATTTTTTTAACATTTTTTAACATCAACAATGCAAATGATGGTTCTTTTTAACTATTCAACATAAGCTTATTTGAAACATTTCCTTTCATGTTGTGAGTTTTGCCTGTCTGCTGACCATCTCTTTCCACATCTTCTTGGATTCCCTGCATGCTTTGTAGCTTCTCCTCTGCTCAAGCATCAGTTGCCTCCTTTGCTATTTTTGCTATCTCCTTGAACCACAAAGAAAGGTCCATCTTTATTCTGAAGAGGTTCACTACCCATATTAACCAGATTAACTTCCAGTTCGTCTAGAACCAGTCTTAGCCAGGCAGCAATATCAGAGTAATTTGAAATATCATTCGTTAGAGCTGACTTATTACAGTAATAGAGAATGTTCACTTAAGGTACTGAATGCTTTCTTTGCAAAGTGAATGTTCACTGACCCTGACCTTGGAGATGAAGTTGTGTTAATTTAAGCTATCGAATCATATGCTAACAAAAATTCTTTTTTGTAATCATATTACACCAGCACCAGCTCTAACTTCCTAATGTCTTCATTTTTGTTAATAATGTGCAATGCTAAAGGTGTTACAGATCTCAAGATAGATCCAGACATTAATTCAATCACCTACTTTTTTGTTGCTTTCCACTGGTTTAACATGTTGCATTTTGGTTTGTGTATCCCACTTCAAATAATTACCTGGAATTCAAAATAATTAAGAGCAAACTATTGCAAAAACTGCAAGTTCCAAAGTATTAACTAAAATGTTTATTACTGAACAAAACCATTCACACTGTTTCATATGTTTAATGTATATACATGGATAAAAACTTCCAGTGATCTCATTAAAAAACAAAATTAAAGAAGCTTAAGGCAACTGGAGAACTGCCACTTTAGAGTGATACTAAAGGATAGATAGATAGATAGATAGATAGATAGATAGATAGATAGATAGATAGATAGATAGATAGATAGATAGATAGATAGATAGATAGATAGATAGATAGATAGATAGAGCAGGTAAGTACAACATCTTTTTTATTTTCAAACCAGAAAAAAATTTAAAAAATATTTTTTTTTGGTTTAAAAGTAAAAAAAGATGTTATACTTACCTGCTTTGTGCATGCTGCTCATTGCCTATTCCACTGGCAGTCCTCCACCAGTGCTGTCAGCTTCTCCCTACTCCGGGTTCCTCCTTAGCAAACTGGATGCCTATAGATACACACAGCTCCGGTAAGCTATGCCCCTGCTCCCTCTTCACAGGAGTTTGACTGACAGCAGCAGAAACCTATTTGCCCTGTTGCCCTCAGTTTCTCCTGTGAAAACAGAAAAGTGAGGGAAGTCGTGCTGGAGTAGTGACAGGAGCCAGGTAAGTGTTTAGGGATGGAGGTGGCTTAGGCAGGTAATGGGGAGTTTTTTATCTTAATGCAGAGAATGCACTAACGTTAAAAAAACAGTTCAATTTTGGAACTACTTTCAATCAATATTTAATGGGGAAAGGGCCTCAGACTATACTGATAAGTGGAAAGAACACCCCTTTACATTGCTGGTCACTGGGGGAAGAGTCTCCCCCTTGATATTGGTGGTTAGTGGGAAGAAGAATGGACTACACATTAGCAGCCAGTGGGAAATATATTACCCCTTCAACTGTTGGTCAAAGGAAGCAAGAGGTTTCTTTACATTGATGGTCAGTGGGAGGAAAATGTCCTTTACATTTATGCTCCTTACATTGGTGGCTAGTGAGGAAGAATGCTTCTTCTTTGGAGGACAGTGCGAGGAACAATACCTCATACATTGGTGGTCAGTGGGAGGAAATAGGTGTCTTACATTGGTGACCAGTGAGAGGGAAAATTCCCCTTACATTGGTGGATAGTGGAACAAAGAATGCCTCTTACATTAGTGTTGAGTGGGAGGAAGAATGCCCCTTACATTGGTGGTTAGTGTAAAAAAGGAATACCCTTTATATTGAGGTACTATCTCAAGTTTTAGTACAGGGCTAATCTACGCATTTCAAAATGCCACTTCCACTTGCTTTTAGCCTGGGATGCTGGAGAAGAGTCTTATTAATGTAAAAGGATGTCTTGTATCGAAGCACAGCAAAATGTGCGTTTTCTGGTGTTTTCATCACAAACTATCAGGAAACCTTTCCTTCGGTGCACTGGAGATTATTTGTAGAGGAAATTAAATTGAATGGAAGTCTTTGACCCAAGACTAGACTTGGTAACAACCATAATGAAGAGTAAAGCTGGTCTGTCAATGTTTTTTTGGGAAATGACACAACAAGAACAGTGCAAGTTCTTGGCAGTTTAAATAAATATTTTTATTCACCTCGAAACAAAAACAACTTCAAGTTTGTAGTAAAGCAGCTAATAATTACCATCAAATTAGATTTGTTTTATATTTACTATAGGTTACTATTAATGGGTATGTAAGTGCAAAAAAATATGCAATACATCTCTACAACACATTAATATTTCCCTGTTTTATCTCGTCAAAGATTCTGCAAGCACAGAATATTACATGTTGCTCTTTCAGAAATGCACTTACTCATTAATAACATTTGTGGACTGTCAACACAGTTCCTGCTTCAGTGAAATAGCAAGGAATGGTGGCAGCCTGCTAGGTTTTGCCAAACTACAGAATACCTCCACCTCTGCTTATCTCCAAAACATAGGAAGTATTTTATAGTTCAGGATAAGAATATGCTGATTAGAATACTGGGGATAACACAGGCAGAGTAAACAGGACATAGAACTGCTATGGATTTCTGACAGGATCGACAGATATTTTTGCACCAAATAAAACAAAATACTTCCTTTGACTTATTTAGTAGACCAAAAAGGTAGCAAATAAGAGTTATCTGTTTATATACACGTTAATGTAATTCATGAATCTCTGCACGTCAATGCATAGCAATAATGTGACATCTCTGCTTCCTCCATGCTGTGATGTTAGAGTGGCACCTGGAAATCATTTACCTTGACACCAAGCAAATAAAAGCATTTAGCAATTTTTTGGAAATGCCCTTTTCTTCAGCAGATGATCCAAATGTTCCCCTTCAAGCCGCATTACCTAGGGAGTGGCTATATCTCTGAAAATAAAAGTAAAAATTATATCCCAGATAACAAGGATAACTTGCCACAAATTAGTGGCAGTTAGGGATGAGCCGAACACCCCCCCAAGGTTGCGTTGACAGCAGAACATGCGAACAGGCAAAACATTTGTACAAACACCGTTAAAGTCTATGGGATGCGAACGAGCAAAATGAAAAGTGCAAATTTTAAAGGCTTATATGCAAGTTATTGCCAAAAAAAGTGTTTCAGTTACATCAGCATCAGATGCTTGATAGCTACTGATCCAAGACTGATTCATTTTTATGAATGTGAGCCTATCAAAGGAGTCTGTGGACAGGCAGACTCTTTGATCTGTTACAAACCCTCCAGCAGCACTGAATGTGCGTTCAGAAAGCACACTGGATGCAGGACAGGCCAGTAGCTCAATTGCATACTAAGCAAGTTCTGGCCAGTGGTCCATCCTCAAGACCCAGTAACCCAGTGGATGTTCTGTTGGAAAGGTATCCAAGTTTGCTCTTGCCCCTAGCTATTCCTGCACCATATAATGCAGATGCTGGGGATGGTTGCTTGAACCAATCAGAGCTTTGCGGTGAGGACTAAAAAATTGTTTAAAGGCATCGGTCAGCCGGCTACCTTTTCCACTGCACTTCCTCTGACTGAACGAAGCCTCAGCAACGCGTTCTCCAGCACCAGGAAATGGTAACCTTTATTTAAGGCCTCCTGAAGATGTTTCATCTTCTGCTCCCTCTCCAAAGGGAGATGAGTTCTGCAACTTTACCCTTGTAACGTGGATCAAGAAGGGTTGTCAGCCAGTAATGATCCCTCTCCTTGATACCATGAATTCTAGGGTCCTTTCGCAGGCTTTGCAGTATCAGGGAGGCCATGCAGTGTAAGTTTGCAGAGGCATTCAATTCTGAGTCCTCTGGGTCACTAAGGATCACATTATCAATAACTACCTCCTCCCAGCCAGATACAACTACTTGGGTTTCTGGAGACTGAAAACCATCCCTTGAAGACTGCTGCTGAGTTCTATCCTCTACATCCATGCTGACACAACCCTCCTGGCTTTGTATGACCAGTGGAAATGATCACAGACTTTACTGGCCTGCCTCAGGAGATCTTGTAAGCATGGATACCTGCTCAAGAACCACTGCACCACCAAATTCAGGATGTGTGCCAAACATGGAACATGGGTCAAGTGTCCCTGTCGGAAGGCAGAGAGAAGGTTGGTGCCATTGTCGAATACAACCATTCCTGGCTGAAGCTGGCGTGGCATCAACCACCTCTGAGCCTGCCCTTGCAGAACTGACAGAAACTCTGCACCAGTGTGGCTCCTGTCCCCTAGGTAGACCAACTCAAGCACTGCATGCCATATTTTAGCCTTACTGCTTGCATAGCCCCTTGACTACTTATGGAGCACTGCTGGATCAGAGGACAAACCTGCAGAAGAGGCCATAGAGGAAGAAGAAGAGGAGGGGGTGGAGGAGAGAGCTGTGGCAGAATCACCACTAGCATTTTGGAGGCGTGGCGGTGGAACAAGCTCCAACAACACTGAACCCTGTCCTGCATCCTTCCCAGCTACCAGCAGAGTTACCCAGTGTGCCGTGAAGGAAAGGTAACGTCCCATGCCTGCTGGACCACAAGTCAGCGGTAATATGTACTTTACTGCTGACTGCCCTATCCAACAAGGCCAAAACATTGCCTTCCACATGCCTGTAGAGAGCCAGAATGGCCTTCCGTGAAAAGAAATGGTGTTTTGGAACCTGTCACTGAGGTACCGCACATTCCACAAATTCACTAAAGGGGGCAGAGTCTACCAGCTGAAAAGGCAGCAGTTGCAGTGCTAGCAATTTGGCCAAGCTAGCATTTAGATGCTGAGCATGTGGATAGCTGGGACCAAATTTCTTTTTACGGTTCAGCAACTGGGGTAGGGAAATTTGCCTGCTAAAATCAGTTGTTGGTGTACTGCTAGCTGTAAGTACTAAGGACAACTAGTGCTATACCTTCATTCCTCATGATCCTGATGGCAAGTCATCATATGTCTGGTCAAGCATGTGGTGCCCAAGCGGCTGCTGTCCTGGCCACGCTTCATCTGCTTCAGACATAGGTTGCAAACAGCAACAGTGCAATCTGCTGCACACATGTTGAAAAAGGCCCACACTAAGGAACTTTTAAAAGTCAGCAGGGAATCAGCAGTGCCCTGCACCTGCGGAGCTCTGTGGTGTGATGCAATAGAGTGGCTGACCTTAAGCTGTCACCTAGAGGACATCCTGCCCTGTTGGAGTTGTGCCTCCTCATCCTCCTCTCTTCTTTCAGGCACCCAAGTACAGTCAGTGACATCATCATCCCCTCCCTCCTCGTCACTTGAGCAAACTTGGCAGTATGATGCAGCTGGGGGAATATGACTGCTAGTTTCTTGTCCTTCCTTGGCACCCCCTCTCTCTAGGCTCACGTTACTCCCTTCCTCAACCTGGGAACCAATATCAGAGCCTTCAAATTGCTGCGCATCCTCCAGCAGCATGTACCCAACACTGTGGTCCAATAATTCTGGGGACTCCTCCGTGCATGATGATGGGGCTACGGAAGGAGTGACTGTGGACAAGGAGCCAGGGAATAGGATGCTTTGGCAGCTGTGTGGGAAGGCAAACTACTCTGAGCCTGGGTGACAGAGGATGGGGAGGATGAGGACAGCTTTGTTATTTAATCCACCAACTCTTCTGCATTTTGTGGCTCAATAACATGGGCAGCAGCAGAAAAAAAGGACAAGCGTGCCCCATGTCTACCTGCAAAGGATGCACCATATCCACGACCACCACTGTTGACTGTAGATACATAGGCTGCTTGCCCACTTTTAGTGGCCTGTGAGCGTCTGCCTCTCTTTGGTGGTCTTCCGGACATGATTTTTTTTTGCAACACCACACTACACTGTATTAGATACTGTGTAAACCTTCCGAAGTGTATTAGAAACTGTACACACTGTATTAGATACTGTATACACCACCAGAAAAGTAGTAGAAACTTTACACACTGTATTAGATACTGTGTACACCACCTGAATTGTATTATAAAATGTACACACTGTATTAGATACTGTGTACACCACCAGAAAAGTAGTGGAAATTGTACACACTGTACTAGATACTGTGTACACCGCCTGAACTGTATTAAAAACTGTAAAACGACTGCACTGTAGTGTATACTGTGTACACCTCCAGAAGTGTAGTAGAAACTGTACACACTGTATTAGATACTGTGTACACCGCTTGCACTGTATTAGAAAATGTATAACAGCTGCGCTGTATTGTATACTGTCTACACCATCAGAAGTGTAGTAGAAACTGTACACACTGTGATAGATACTGTGTACACTGCCTGCACTCTTTAAGAAACTGTACTATGGCTGCACTGTATTGTATACATTGTACACCACCAGAAAAGTAATGGAAACTGTACACACTGTATTAGATACTGTGTACACTGCCTGAAGTGTATTAGAAACTGTACAACGGCTGTGCTGTATTATATACTGTGTACACCACCAGAAGTGTAGTAGAAACTGTACACACTGTGTTAGATACTGTGTACACTCCCTGCAGTGTTTAAGAAACTGTACTATGGCTGCACTGTATTGTATACTGTGTACACCACCAGAAGTGTAGTAGAAACTGTACACACTGTATTAGATACTGTGTACACCAACAGAAAAGTAGTAGAAACTGGACACACTGTATTAGATACTGTGTACACTGCCTGCACTGTATTAGAAACTGTACAATGGCTGCACTGTATTATATAGAGTGTACACCACCAGAAGTGTAGTAGAATCTGTACACACTGTATTAGATACTGTGTACACCGCCTGCACTATATTAGAAACTCTACTATGGCTGCACTGTATTGTATACTGTGTACACCACCAGAAGTGTAGTAGAAACTGTACACACTGTATTAGATACTGTGTACACCACCGGAAAAGTAGCGGAAACTGCACACACTGAATTAGATACCGTGTACACAGCCTGCACTGTATTAGAAACTGTACTACGGCTGCACTGTATTGTATACTGTGTACACCACCAGAAGTGTATTTGAAACTGTACACACTGTATTAGATACTGTGTACACCGTCTGCACTGTATTAGAAAAATGTACTACATCTGTACTGTATTGTATACTGTGTACACCACCTGAAATGTATTAGAAACTGTACACACTGTATTAGATATTGTGTACACTGCCTGAAGTGTATTAGAAACTGTACACACTGTATTAGATACTATGTACACTGCCTGAAGTGTAATAGAAACTGTATACACTATTTTAGATATTGTGTACACTGCCTGAAGTGTTTTAGAAACTGTACACACTGTATTATATACTGTGTACACCACCAGAAAAGTAGTAGAAACTGTACACACTGTATTAGATACTGTATACACCGCCTGCACTGTATTAGAAACTGTGCAATGACTGTGCTGTATTATATACTGTGTACACCACCAGAAGTGTAGTAGAAACTGTACACACTGTGTTAGATACTGTGTACACTGCCTGCACTGTTTAAGAAACTGTACTATGGCTACACCAGAAGTGTAGTAGAAACTGTGCACACTGTATTAGATACTGTGTACACCGCCTGCACTGTATTAGAAACTGTACAGCAGCTGCACTGTATTGTATACTGAGTACGCCACCAGAAGTGTAGTAGAAACTGTACGCACTGTGATAGATACTGTGTACACTGCCTGCACTGTTTAAGAAACTGTACTACAGCTGCGCTGTATTGTATACTGTGTACACCACCAGAAAAGTCGTGGAAACTGTACACACTGTATTAGATACTGTGTACACCGCCTGAAGTGTATTAGAAATTGTACACTCTGTGCTAGATACTGTGTACACAACCAGAAAAGTAGTAGAAACTGTACACACTGTATTAGATACTGTGTACACTGCCTGCACTGTATTAGAAACTGTACAATCGCTGCACTGTATTATATACTGTGTACACCACCAGAAGTGTAGTAGAAACTGTACACACTGTGTTAGATACTGTGTACACTCCCTGCAGTGTTTAAGAAATTGTACTATGGCTGCACTGTATTGTATACTGTGTACACCACCAGAAGTATATTTGAAACTGTACACACTGTATTAGATACTGTGTACACCGCTTGCACTGTATTAGAAAAATGTACTACATCTGTACTGTATTGTATACTGTGTACACCACCAGAAGTGTATTAGAAACTGTACACACTGTATTAGATAATGTGTACACCACCTGAAGTGTATTAGAGACTGTACACACTGTATTAGATATTGTGTACACTGCCTGAAGTGTATTAGAAACTGTACACACTGTATTAGATATTATGCACACTACCAGAAAAGTAGTAGAAACTGTACACACTGAATTAGATACCGTGTACACCGCCTGCACTGTATTAGAAACTATACTACAGCTGCTCTGTATTGTATACTGTGTACACCACCAGAAGTGTATTTGAAACTGTACACACCGTATTAGATACTGTGTACACCGCCTGCACTGTATTAGAAAAATGTACTACATCTGTACTGTATTGTATACTGTGTACACCACCAGAAGTGTAGTAGAAACTGTACACACTGTATTAGATACTGTGCACACTACCAGAAAAGTAGTGGAAACTGTACACACTGTATTAGATACTCTGTGCACTGCCTGAAGTGTATTAGAAACTGTACACACTGTATTAGATACTGTGAACACCACCAAAAAGTAGTGGAAACTGTACACACTGTATTAGATACTGTGCTTACCACCAGAAACGTAGTAGAAGCTGTACACACTGTATTATATACTGTGTACACCACCAGAAGTGTAGTAGAAACTGTACACACTGTGTTCGATACTGTGTACACTGTCTGCAGTGTTTAAGAAACTGTACTATGGCTGCACTGTATTATATACTGTGTACACTACCAGAAGTGTAGTAGAAACTGTACACACTGTATTAGATACTGTGTACACCACCAGAAAAGTAGCGGAAACTGCACACACTGTATTAGATACCGTGTACACTGTCTGCACTGTATTAGAAACTGTACTACGGCTGCACTGTATTGTATACTGTGTACACCACCAGAAGTGTATTTGAAACTGTACACACTGTATTAGATACTGTGTACACTGCCTGCACTGTATTAGAAAAATGTACTACATCTGCACTGTATTGTATACTGTGTACACCACCAGAAGTGTAATAGAAACTGTACACACTGTATTAGATAATGTGTACACCACCAGAAGTGTATTAGAAACTGTACACACTGTATTAGATATTGTGTACACTGCCTGAAGTGTATTAGAAACTATACACACTGTATTAGATACTGTGTACACCGCCTGAAGTGTAATAGAAACTGTATACACTGTTTTAGATACTGTGTACACTGCCTGAAGTGTATTAGAAACTGTACACACTGTATTAGATACTGTGTACACTGTCTGAAGTGCAATATAAACTGTATACACTGTTTTAGATACTGTGTACACTGCCTGAAGTGTATTAGAAACTGTACACACTGTATTAGATACTGTGTACATCACCAGAAAAGTAGTAGAAACTGTACACACTGTATTAGATACTATGTACACCGCCTGCACTGTATTAGAAACTGTACAACGGCTGCACTGAATTATATATTGTGTACACCACCAGAAGTGTAGTAGAAACTGTACACACTGTGATAGATACTGTGTACACTGTCAGCACTGTTTAAGAAACTGTACTATGGCTGCACTGTATTGTATACTGTGTACACCACACAAAGTATAGTAGAAACTGTACATACTGTATTAGATACTGTGTACACCACCTGCACTGTATTAGAAAATGTACAACAGCTGCGCTGTATTGTATACGGTGTACACCACCAGAAGTGTGGTAGAAACTGTACACACTGTGATAGATACTGTGTACACTGCCTGCACTCTTTAAGAAACTGTACTATGGATGCACTGTATTGTATACTGTGTACACCACACAAAGTGTAGTAGAAACTGTACATACTGTATTAGATACTGTGTACACCACCTGCACTGTATTAGAAAATGTACAACAGCTGCGCTGTATTGTATACTGTGTACACCACCAGAAAAGTAGTGGAAATTGTACACACTGTATTAGATACTGTGTACACTGTCTGAAGTGTATTAGAAACTGTACACTCTGTGTTAGATACTGTGTACACCACCAGAAAAGTAGTAGAAACTGTACACACTGTATTAGATACTGTGTACACCGCCTGCACTGTATTAGAAACTGTACAATGGCTGCGCTGTATTATATACTGTGTACACCACCAGAAGTGTAGTAGAAGCTGTACACACTGTGTTAGATACTGTGTACACTCCCTGCAGTGTTTAAGAAACTGTACTACGGCTGCACTGTATTGTATGCTGTGTACACCACCAGAAGTGTAGTAGAAACTGTACACACTGTATCAGATACTCTGTACACCACCAGAAAAGTAGTAGAAACTGGGCACACTGTATTAGATACTGTGTACACTGCCTGCACTGTATTAGAAACTGTACAACGGCTGCACTGTATTATATAGAGTGTACACCACCAGAAGTGTAGTAGAATCTGTACACACTGTATTAGATACTGTGTACACCCCCTGAAGTGTATTAGAAACTGTACACACTGTATTAGATATTGTGCACACTACCAGAAAAGTAGTGGAAACTGTACACACTGTATTAGATACTGTGTACACTGCCTGAAGTGTATTAGAAACTGTACACACTGTATTAGATACTGTGAGCACCACCAAAAAAGTAGTGGAAACTACACACTGTATTAGATACTGTGTACACCACCAGAAAAGTAGTAGAAGCTGTACACACTGTATTAGATACTGTGTACACCGCCTGCACTGTATTAGAAACTGTACAACAGCTGCGCTGTATTGTATACTGTGTACACCACCAGAAGTGTAGTAGAAACTGTACACACTGTGATAGATACTGTGTACACTGCCTGCACTGTTTAAGAAACTGTACTATGGCTGCACTGTATTGTATATTGTGTACACCACACAAAGTGTAGTAGAAACTGTACACACTGTATTAGATACTGTGTACACCAACAGAAAAGTAGTAGAAATTGGACACACTGTATTAGATACTGTGTACACTGCCTGCACTGTATTAGAAACTTTACAATGGCTGCACTGTATTATATAGAATGTACACCACCAGAAGTGTAGTAGAATCTGTACACACTGTATTAGATACTGTGTACACCGCCTGCACTATATTAGAAACTCTACTATGGCTGCACTGTATTGTATACTGTGTACACCACCAGAAGTGTAGTAGAAACTGTACACACTGTGATAGATACTGTGTACACTGTCTGCACTGTTTAAGAAACTGTACTATGGCTGCACTGTATTGTATACTGTGTACACCACACAAAGTATAGTAGAAACTGTACATACTGTATTAGATACTGTGTACACCACCTGCACTGTATTAGAAAATGTACAACAGCTGCGCTGTATTGTATACTGTGTACACCACCAGAAGTGTGGTAGAAACTGTACACACTGTGATAGATACTGTGTACACTGCCTGCACTCTTTAAGAAACTGTACTATGGATGCACTGTATTGTATTCTGTGTACACCACCAGAAAAGTAGTGGAAATTGTACACACTGTATTAGATACTGTGTACACTGCCTGAAGTGTATTAGAAACTGTACACTCTGTGTTAGATACTGTGTACACCACCAGAAAAGTAGCAGAAACTGTACACACTGTATTAGATACTGTGAACACCGCCTGCACTGTATTAGAAACTGTACAATGGCTGCGCTGTATTATATACTGTGTACACCACCAGAAGTGTAGTAGAAGCTGTACACACTGTGTTAGATACTGTGTACACTCCCTGCAGTGTTTAAGAAACTGTACTACAGCTGCACTGTATTGTATACTGTGTACACCACCAGAAGTGTAGTAGAAACTGTACACACTGTATCAGATACTCTGTACACCACCAGAAAAGTAGTAGAAACTGGGCACACTGTATTAGATACTGTGTACACTGCCTGCACTGTATTAGAAACTGTACAACAGCTGCACTGTATTATATAGAGTGTACACCACCAGAAGTGTAGTAGAATCTGTACACACTGTATTAGATACTGTGCACACCGCCTGAAGTGTATTAGAAACTGTACACACTGTATTAGATATTGTGAACACCACCAAAAAAGTAGTGGAAACTACACACTGTATTAGATACTGTGTACACCACCAGAAAAGTAGTAGAAGCTGTACACACTGTATTAGATACTGTGTACACCGCCTGTACTGTATTAGAAACTGTACAACAGCTGCGCTGTATTGTATACTGTGTACACCACCAGAAGTGTAGTAGAAACTGTACACACTGTGATAGATACTGTGTACACTGCCTGCACTGTTTAAGAAACTGTACTATGGCTGCACTGTATTGTATACTGTGTACACCACACAAAGTGTAGTAGAAACTGTACACACTGTATTAGATACTGTGTACACTGCCTGCACTGTTTAAGAAACTGTACTACGGCTGCACTGTATTGTATACTGTGTACACCACCAGAAAAGTAGTGGAAACTGTGCACACTGTATTAGATACTGTGTACACCGCCTGAAGTGTATTAGAAACTGTACACTCTGTGTTAGATACTGTGTACACCACCAGAAAAGTAGTAGAAACTGTACACACTGTATTAGATACTGTGTTACACCGCCTGCACTGTATTAGAAACTATAATACGGCTGCACTGTATTGTATAGTGTGTACACCAACAGAAGTGTATTAGAAACTGTACACACTGTAATAGATACTGTGTACACTGCCTGCACTGTATTAGAAACTGTACTATGGCATCACTGTATTGTATAGCTATATATATATATATATATATATATATATATATATATATATATATATATATATATATATATATATATATATATATATATATATATATATACACAAGACTCTATATATATAATAATACACCGCCTGAAGTGTTTTAGAAATAGTACACTAACAAATGCGCTGTAGATATATGCTTCACTCGATGCTGAGTATATATATATATATATATATATATATATATATATATATTTTTTTTTTTTTTTAATACACCACCTGAAGTTTATTGGAAACAGTACACCATGAATGCACTGTAGATATAGGCTGCAAAGAATGCTGAGTATATACGAGACTGTATATATATATATATATATATATATATATATATATATATATATATATATATATATATATATATATATAGTGGGGACGGAAAGTATTCAGACCCCCTTAAATGTTTCACTCTTTGTTATATTGCCATGTACACACAGAACCCCATATTGACAGAAAAACACAGAATTGTTGACATTTTTGCAGATTTATTAAAAAAGAAAAACTGAAATATCACATGGTCCTAAGTATTCAGACCCTTTGCTCAGTATTTAGTAGAAGCAACCTTTTGATCTAATAAAGCCATGAGTCTTTTTGGGAAAGATGCAGCAAGTTTTTCACACCTGGATTTCGGGATCCTCTGCCATTCCTCCTTGCAGATCCTCTCCAGTTCTGTCAGGTTGGATGGTAAACATTGGTGGACAGCCATTTTTAGGTCTCTCCAGAGATGCTCAATTGGGTTTAAGTCAGGGCTCTGGCTGGGCCATTCAAGAACAGTCACTGAGTTGTTGTGAAGCCACTCCTTTGTTATTTTAGCTGTGTGCTTAGGGTCATTGTCTTTTAGGAAGGTAAATCTTCGGCCGAGTCTGAGGTCCTGAGCACTCTGGAGAGGCGTAACCACCCTGGTTATGCGATATGGTCCACAATTCCGGTCCCTCTGGTTGTCGGCAGCTGGCGGTGGAGCGTACGCCGGCCACCACGCGCAGAGAGGGGCTTTCAACCATAGACGAGCGCAACAGCCTCAGTGCCTGGTGAAGGCACTTTTTAATGTAAGCAGCCACTTGGCTTTTGATTTTATTCAATTTTTCAATAAATGGGATTACACTATTCCAGTTTTTTGTATCCTTCCTATATATATTTCTGGTTACCCACACTGGGGGAGAGGAAAGGTTTACCACACGGCTCATCCTTCCAATTGCAGCAAGTTATTTCTTGCTAAAGGCTATACTTGACCTTCTTTTAATTAATAAGGTCAAAAACTTCTGGTAAGCAGACATCCACTTACAGAGCACTTTGGGTGTACAACATAGTCGGTGAAGGTGGTTCATCTCTACAGTGGAAGAAGCACTCTTTGATGTTCTTTTTGTTTTGCACATTGGACTTTCTGTTGAGATTTTTCATCATTTTTAATTTTTTATGAATTTTTTCGTTTCAGCACATGTAGTGAATATATGGTTGCAAATTTGATCATTTGACATATGCACTATTTGTACACGTGTATTCAATATAGATGCACACAAGTTTTTTTAAAGTGGTACAGTGGCACTGATACACTTAAGATTTTTTTTATGGATATGTTCATTCACTATATATTGAAGTACGCAATAATTAGTGGCCTAGCGCCCCCCATCACACTTGTTTCCACTATTCTAATTTGTAGCAAATTTGCGTGGCAAGTCTCTAGCAAGAGCAAAATTGCAGTGTTGTGTCTGCAGCAAGTGCTCTGCAAGTCTCAGTGTCCCCTGTGGTGGGATGACTATTGCATGACACAACTGAACCACAACTTGCAGCAGACTTGCAGAATGTTTCCAAAGAAAGTTGATTTCTTCAATTGTGCAACAAACCTGTGAAGTCTGGAAAGTCTAGCAATAGCTTAGCAAGTCATTTTCAAACTTGCAGCTCAATTGCTTGCTATCTGGGATAGCATATACAATTGCGAAACAAGCCATATTGTATAATACCATTATTAAAAATGACCTTTCCCTTTCAATCTGCAGTGCTGTAGTTAACTGTAAAATGCAATGCAATATGGCAACCTTGAGGCATTCTGTACACAGATGGTATACAGAACCCCACCCCCCCCCCCCAGAAATGTAATTTCTTGCTTGTGTGATTGGCTCACTAATTTTCCCAGAAATCAGATTTTAGGCATCCTTGCATATTCTGCAGCAAACGTTTAGGTTTTGGTGAAATACTCCCAATGGTTTAATCACATTTAAAGGGATTCAGACTCTGCCACTTTACTCGTTAGAGCCCTGCAAGTGCAGCAGCTGATCGCTAATGAAAAAGTAATTCCTGTTCACACTCACTTGGCACATGCACCCAAACAAACAGCTATTTCTTCAGAGCAACAAAGTTTGTTAAAAGCCCTGCAATGTACCTATGTACCTATCACCTAGAGGGGAATATTTTTTCTCAACAATGGAGGAGTTACACTTTAAATGTATGTCCTTGCTATTATTCAGAAGGCTTCACACCACACCTTGCATCTGGAAATGTAAATAGATTGTGTACATGCCTTGGACCTCAAGATCCTATTGTAAAGATACCCTATCTCCACATAGGTATATCCACATCATAATTCCCACATCAGTGCTGCAGATCTTTCTACTTTATTTTTTATCTTTTTTTTGCATACTCAGAACATGTTTTTGTCCTGTTCTATGAATGTCCCCCATCTAATACTGGGTGCTACCACCTTGGATCCAATGTCAGGGACCTTCAGAAAGGAGATCTTTCACTCCTATGACAGTGAGAGACCCCTTTAGTGATAGCACATAAAACTTACATGGCCCAAAGACACACATAGAACAAATGTTGGGAGGAGAGCGGAAGGATGGAGGAGAGGGAAGAAAGAGAGGGATACAGAGCATGTGTCATTAAGAAACTCAGTGCTATGCTGAAAGCCACTTTTAGAGCTGTATTTGGAGCTGCTGTCAATGTTGTGCTGGGACACACTGTCAGAACTGTGCTAGGGGCCACTGCAATAACTGTACTAAGAGCTAATGTTATAGCTGGACTGGGGACTGCCGCCAGTGCTATACTGAGAGATGTAGTAAGAGTTGTGCTGGGAATCATGTAGAGGTGGGGAATCCCACATACCCAGATCATATTCTTTTTATTTTTCAGGCACAGATAACTCTGCCATAGCTTTTGCAGGATGCTGTCTATTTGGGCAAAAAAAGTGGCTGCTGATAGGATCTATTATTGCAGGGGGTCTAGTGTTACTGGAGAATGGGCTTTGGTAATTGTTGCTGGGAGGGATCTACTGTTGAGGGAGGGGTCCATTTATGCTGGCTGCTAGAGGGGCTATTAACTACTTGCAGATATTTACTACTGGTGGCCAGTATGGGCAGGCTGGCTCACATACATGTACATCATCCAGCCTGTTCCATGTTAAGGATGAACAGCACAATCCCTGGGGCACACAGCACACTGCTCCCATGACCACTGTGTCCACCGGACACAGCAGGTTGCAGATCACCAAAAGAAGGCTCTATTTGTGTGAAACAAATTATATAAATGTAATTTGCATAATGTGTTGCTGATGTCATAATTGCCCATTAAAGGAGCACAGTGCTGAATAGCAAAATATGGCCTGGTCATAAAGGGAGTAAAACCTTCCAGAGCTCAGTCTGCTAATGCTGGTTGCTAGGAGATATATTATTGTAGTCGGGGTCTACTGTTAGAAGAGTAGGGGTATTTTGTTGCAATATAATTTACTTTGTTTTGTATTCTCTAAAAGGTATGGTACTGGGAGGTGGGTAGGGGTTGGCTGCACAGATGTGAGTAGGGGGCAGAGACAAGGGGTAACTCAGAAGGTGGAAGTACCCGCACCTATTCTTTGAGAAAAAATGCCCTGTCACCAATAAAGTCTTCAAAATATATAAAAACAAAAACTATTAGGTGTGATAATTCTATAGCATTGATCAAAAACTGAAATATCACTTTTTAGTGGACTTTTTAGTTTACTGACTTAATTCCAAGGCCTCAATATTAAACCCTGTTTATTAAACTAAGAGAAATGCCCTCCCAACATCTCCAATTAACCAATCAGATTTAACCATGTAATGCAAAATGACAGAAAGCAAATACAAATTTAAATCTGATTGGCTGTTAGAGATTGTTGAAGTTCTTGCCTTGTTAATTCTAAAAATAGTGAAACCTACATACCGGAAAAGATATTCTTTCGTTTGTACTGTTCGGTCCATAAAACTATTTCTGTCTCAGTATAAAATGTTAAGATCTGCCATGAACATTAATAGAAAATTTAGGGTGATTCAAATGCTTAACATCTTTTAGACATCGCCAAGTAATTTGCTTCAGATTCAAAAGTGGTGAAGCCTATTCAATGGACCTTTGACAACTGGACTTTTACCGTACCTAATCTGCATTGTTTTTTCATAAAGAATGGTATAATCAAAATTACATAATTTATGCTATCAAAATGACATTATACAGTACATATTTTTATACAGTGGATTTATTTTATCTGGTGTCATAAAAGACATTTAAATGGACAATCAGCTCTGCAACACTGTTCTATAAAAAATTTAAAAAGTGTTAAATCCTGGTAAAGGTACACTCTAGATATGAATATGTTCATATGAATATGAAAGCATATATGAATATGAAATGTTACATTTATACTAACCAAGAGACAGGGAAGCTGATTTACTAAAGGGATTAAGAATGTTGCTGTCTCTGCTCTGTTCCTTTTTTTCACTGGACAAAAAAGTAAGAGCACCTCACCTGTTGCCCTCACCAGAGCAAGAGGTGAGGGAAAGCTCTCTATTCCCGTGACAACTGTTTAAGATATCCGTTCATGATAGATTTCCTCTTATTTTGTGCTGCATCTCCAGAACAGGAAGTGAAGGGAAATCTCCTAATGGGTCACAGGCAGTAAAAATACATTACAGAAAATTCACTGTCTCAGGTTGGAGGCTATGGCAGAGCTTGCTTAGGAGAAAAATGAATTGATATTCCCTGACAGTCATATCCCCCCCCCCCCAGTGATAGGGTGGATCTTATATTCCCTATAAGACAGCAAATATTTTTTAAAGTGTGGTTGATTATATTCATATTTTAACAACTAATTCTAATTATGTCTACACAACCTAGTTCATGAAATATTGTTGAATAATACAAAAGTAGGTGCTACATCATGCAATAGTTGGACTAAAACATTTTCAATCTAAGGTGCTTTTGGCTTTGGAAGGTTAAAGGAGTTGTAAAGGCAGAAGGTTTTTCATCTTAATGCATTCTATGCATTAAGATGAAAAACCTTCTGCGTGTAGCAACCCTTCCAGCACCCCCCCTAATTATATACCCAAGCCCCTTCTCTCTCCAGCGATGTCTATGATCCCCTCAGCCATCCAGGACACTCCTCCTGATTGGTTGAGACAGAGCAGTGATGCCATTGGCTCCCGCTGCAGTCAATCAAATTCAGTCAGCCAATCAGGGGAGAGAGGGGATGGGGCCAGGTCAGGGCTCCATGTCTGAAATGGATACACGGAACTCTGACTCAGCTTGGGTGCCCCCTGTAGCAAACTGCTGGCTGAGGGGCACTCAAAGGAGGGAGGGGCTAGAAGCAGCGAAGAGGGACACGAGAAGAAGAGGATCCAGGCTGCTCTGTGCAAAACCAACTGCACAGAGGAGGTAAGTATAACATGTTTGTTATTTAAAAACTGCACACCGATTTTTATACTCTATTGATGTGATGATTTGGTGCTGTCTATCCTGGTTTAAATAAAATATTAAAAAAAAAAAAATAAATAAACACTGATTTACTAGATGCTGCTAATTCTCAGTATAGGGGGAAGCCAGTACCATATTTGAATACACAGAATCAACAGCATACAGTTGCTTCTCATCTGAAATGTGTCAGTCAATTTGTATGGTTTTACATTTAGAAGTATGCTGAAACGGCAAGCTGTAAAGGCCAACAACCCGTAGAAAGACAAATCCACTAAAAAACTCTATTTGACCTTTTCATTAAATTGAGGCTCAGCACCATCTAGTGAATGACATTCTGATAGTTGATAGATGTACTATTGAGGTTTGCCGCGTGGCTGGATTTGGTTTTGCGGTGTCCTGAGTGATGGTATAATATAATATTAGTTTTTGATGTGGCAAAGTGGACAATTGGATTCCACTGCTGGATTATGCTAGCTATTCTATTAACACGGGTTCCCTTTTTAATGTGTTAAGAGACTTTCCTATTTGTTTAAAATAATGCATTGGACCAAGCAAGATTGACACAAAAAGTCAAGCTAGAAATGAAAAATGTTTTGAAAAAAGTTCAAATGAAATATTTTTCAAACTCAGCTTCCTAAAAAAAAAAAAAAAGGGCAATGGATAAATGCTGGCAAAATATAGCCTTGTAGTTGTGTTGATACCATTTAGGCTTGGCAAAAATCAGATAGAAAACAAATTTTAGTTTAACCTTTTTAAGCAGCATATGGTAACTGATAACTCTGTAGAAATCGTACAAATAGTTTTTAGATTAACAATGCTACCTTATATCATAAATGGTGACAACATATTTTACATGACTATGACCACGAAATACATGAAGGTGCAAACATGTTTCCTTTTTAAATCAAAAGCGATTTAAAGGGAAACAATTTCTGAGGAAATCAGAAATGCTATTTCTTTCTGCAAAAAAATACATTATACCCAAGACTAAGTATGTTAATTGCTTAATTAGTGTGCTCCTAAGTATGAGATACTGTAAGATCTTGTGTCAGAAGCTTGCTTTTAGGTGCATTATATTAGGACCAGTTATGATGCTTCTAAGATCATTTAGAATTGATTGACAGGTGCATCTGACATGCAGTTAACCTCCGTTGACCTGCATTTGATTTCCTAAGATTGATCAACCTGCTTCAAGTTGCTCTTGCATTCCTATTGACTTATATAAGGACAGAAACTGTTCTGAAAAAAAACCCTTTTGGCATCTGCTATGGACTGTTTTGTGCCAGATTTTAGGTTTGTTAACCAGTAAGCCCTTTAAGTCAGATTTGCACTGGATTTGCTAAAAAAATGCATAAGTTGTATTGGTAATGAGGACACCATTGTAATGAGGACACCATTACTCTATCTATTGAAAGCATTTTTATTATTGTACAATTATTTCTGCGATTGTTTATTGTACTTCTTCCAACCTTAGGCTTGTGCTACATGGGCAATATTTAGTAACTCAGTTGTGTTACTGAAATCACTAGTGAATGATCCTAAAGGGACTAGGGATGAGCCGAACACCCCCCTGTTCGGTTCGCATCAGAACATGCGAACAGGAAAAAAGTTCGTTCGAACATGCGAACACCGTTAAAGTCTATGGGACACGAACATGAATAATCAAAAGTGCTAATTTTCAAGGCTTATATGCAAGTTATTGTCATAAAAAGTGTTTGGGGACCTGGGTCCTGCCCCAGGGGACATGGATCAATGCAAAAAAAAGTTTTAAAAACGGCCGTTTTTTCAGGAGCAGTGATTTTAATAATGCTTAAAGTCAAACAATAAAAGTGTAATATCCCTTTAAATTTCGTACCTGGGGGGTGTCTATAGTGTGCCTGTAAAGGGGCGCATGTTTCCTGTGTTTAGAACAGTCTGACAGCAAAATGACATTTTGAAGGAAAAAACTCATTTAAAACTACCCGCGGCTATTGCATTGCCGACAATACACATAGAAGTTCATTGATAAAAACGGCATGGGAATTCCCCAAAGGGGAACCCCGAACCAAAATTAAAAAAAAAAAATGACGTGGGGGTCCCCCTAAATTCCATACCAGGCCCTTCAGGTCTGGTATGGATATTAAGGGGAACCCCGGCCAAAATTTAAAAAAAAAAATGACGTGGGGTTCCCCCTAAATTCCATACCAGACCCTTCAGGTCTGGTATGGATTTTAAGGGGAACCCCGCGCCAAAAAAAAAAAAAAAAACGGCGTGGGGTCCCCCCAAAAATCCATACCAGACCCTTATCCGAGCACGCAACCTGGCAGGCCGCAGGAAAAGAGGGGGGGACGAGAGTGCGGCCCCCCTCCCTCCTGAACCATACCAGGCCACATGCCCTCAACATTGGGAGGGTGCTTTGGGGTAGCCCCCCAAAACACCTTGTCCCCATGTTGATGAGGACATGGGCCTCATCCCCACAACCCTGGCCGGTGGTTGTGGGGGTCTGCGGGCGGGGGGCTTATCGGAATCTGGAAGCCCCCTTTAACAAGGTGACCCCCAGATCCCGGCCCCCCCCCTGTGTGAAATGGTAAGGGGGTACATAAGTACCCCTACCATTTCACGAAAAAAGTGTCAAAAATGTTAAAAATGACAAGAGACAGTTTTTGACAATTCCTTTATTTAAATGCTTCTTCTTTCTTCTATCTTGCTTCATCTTCTGGTTCTTCTGGCTCTTCTGGTTCTTCTGGTTCTTCCTCCGGCGTTCTCGTCCAGCATCTCCTCCGCGGCGTCTTCTGTCTTCTTCTCCTCGGGCCGCTCCGCACCCATGGCATGGGGGGAGGCTCCCGCTCTTCTCTTCTTCTCTTCTTCTCTTCTTCTTTTCTTCTTTTCTTCTCTTCTTCTCTTCTTCTTCATTTTCTTCTCCGGGCCGCTCCGCAATCCATGCTGGCATGGAGGGAGGCTCCCGCTGTGTGACGGCGCTCCTCGTCTGACAGTTCTTAAATAACGGGGGGGGCGGGGCCACCCGGTGACCCCGCCCCCCTCTGACGCACGGTGACTTGACGGGACTTCCCTGTGACGTCACGGGGAATGCCACAGGGAAGTCCCGTCAAGTCACCGTGCGTCAGAGGGGGGCGGGGTCACCGGGTGGCCCCGCCCCCCCGTTTTTTTAAGAACTGTCAGACGAGGAGCGCCGTCACACAGCGGGAGCCTCTCTCCATGCCAGCATGGATTGCGGAGCGGCCCGGAGAAGAAAATGAAGAAGAAGAGAAGAAGAGAAGAAAAGAAGAAAAGAAGAAAAGAAGAAGAGAAGAGCGGGAGCCTCCCCCCCATGCCATGGGTGCGGAGCGGCCCGAGGAGAAGAAGACAGAAGACGCCGCGGAGGAGATGCTGGACGAGAACGCCGGAGGAAGAACCAGAAGAACCAGAAGAGCCAGAAGAACCAGAAGATGAAGCAAGATAGAAGAAAGAAGAAGCATTTAAATAAAGGAATTGTCAAAAACTGTCTCTTGTCATTTTTAACATTTTTGACACTTTTTTCGTGAAATGGTAGGGGTACTTATGTACCCCCTTACCATTTCACACAGGGGGGGGGCCGGGATCTGGGGGTCACCTTGTTAAAGGGGGCTTCCAGATTCCGAAAAGCCCCCCGCCCGCAGACCCCCACAACCACCGGCCAGGGTTGTGGGGATGAGGCCCTTGTCCTCATCAACATGGGGACAAGGTGTTTTGGGGGGCTACCCCAAAGCACCCTCCCAATGTTGAGGGCATGTGGCCTGGTACGGTTCAGGAGGGAGGGGGGGCCGCACTCTTGTCCCCCCCTCTTTTCCTGCGGCCTGCCAGGTTGCGTGCTCGGATAAGGGTCTGGTATGGATTTTTGGGGGGACCCCACGCCGTTTTTTTTTTTTTTTTTGGTGCGGGGTTCCCCTTAAAATCCATACCAGACCTGAAGGGTCTGGTATGGAATTTAGGGGGAACCCCACGTCATTTTTTTTTTTAAATTTTGGCCGGGGTTCCCCTTAATATCCATACCAGACCTGAAGGGCCTGGTATGGAATTTAGGGGGACCCCCACGTCATTTTTTTTTTTTTAATTTTGGTTCGGGGTTCCCCTTTGGGGAATTCCCATGCCGTTTTTATCAATGAACTTCTATGTGTATTGTCGGCAATGCAATAGCCGCGGGTAGTTTTAAATGAGTTTTTTCCTTCAAAATGTCATTTTGCTGTCAGACTGTTCTAAACACAGGAAACATGCGCCCCTTTACAGGCACACTATAGACACCCCCCAGGTACGAAATTTAAAGGGATATTACACTTTTATTGATTGACTTTAAGTATTATTAAAATCACTGCTCCTGAAAAAACGGCCGTTTTTAAAACTTTTTTTTGCATTGATCCATGTCCCCTGGGGCAGGACCCAGGTCCCCAAACACTTTTTATGACAATAACTTGCATATTAGCCTTTAAAATTAGCACTTTTGATTTCTCCCATAGACTTTTAAAGGGTGTTCCGCGGCATTCGAATTTGCCGCGAACACCCCAAATTGTTCGCTGTTCGGTGAACTTGCGAACAGCCAATGTTCGAGTCGAACATGAGTTCGACTCGAACTCGAAGCTCATCCCTAAAAGGGACAATTAAATCCACAAGTTTAACTTTGTACTATTTGAATATGTCCAAAAATAATGTACATGGCCAGCTTTTGGATCATACAAATCAATTCCCTTTCTGTTTTATTCCTTTTCCCTCTCTGAAATAGACTAGTACATGCATTTTGTCTACTGCATTCCCAACATCTAAACAGTGCTAGAATTCAATCACCTTGCTGGGATGATATCAGACACCCAAGCACCCACTCTAGCAAATGTTTTCAGAATGCAGTTGCTGCTGCCTTTAGAGAAGACCAAGTAAAACATCAGCACCAGAATCTAAAATGATGTTGGCTTATTTGAGCCAGAAAGCGCTGCGGCCTGCAGTGTAAATCTTAGTCTAAAGCTAATCAAAGTAGGACTGGACATTGGAAAATACTTTTGGAAACTGGGAATGTGCAATTTAGAGTTTTTATTAATACTATATGTATTTATTCATTTTTAATTAGAGAGACAATAATTATACATTATATAACTATAATGATATATACTTTGCAAAAGTTTTAGACTTGTGTGAAAAAATGCTATAAATTAAGACCCTCCACCATGCTTCAATGTTGCCTGCAGAAAAGATTGTATTGCTTTCAAACCCTTTGGTGAACAAACTGCCTCCTGCTACAGCCAAATATTTCAAATTTTGACTCATCAGTTCAGAGCCCCTGCTGCCATTCTGCACCCCAGTTCCTATGCTTTTGTGTAGTTGTCTAGTTGATTCACATAGTCTTGTTTTCCAAACTGGAGGTATGACTTTTTGGGCGCAATTCTTCCATGAAGTCCACTTCTGGCCAGACCTCTCTAGACAGTGGATGAGTGTACCTGTGTCCCACTGGTTTCCAACAGTTCTGTGCTGGTGGCACTGCTGGACATCTTCCAATGTCGAAAGGGAAGTAAGCATGATGTGTCTTTCATCTGCTGCATTAAGTTTCCTTTGCTGACCGCTAAGTATATGTTCCTCAACATTGCCCGTTTCTTTGTGCTTCTTCAAAAGAGCTTGAACAGCAAATCTTAAAACCCCCAGTCAGCTTTGAAATCTTTGCCTGGGAGAGACCTTGCTGATGTAGTATAACTACCTTGCATCTTGTAGCTGTGCTCAGTCTTGCCATGGTGTATAACCTGTGACATGAAACTATCTTCCACAACCCCATTCTAGTAGCAGAGTTTGGCTGTTTTTCACCCAGTTTTAAGCCTCCTACATAGCTGTTTCACACTGTTACACACTGTCAGTTCTGCCTTCTACTCCACTAAAAAGGGTCCTGGGAAACTTGCTTTTTATAGTGAGTGGGCTGGCATATAAGAAAGTCTTCATTATCGGTTCTTTTAGGCCGCTTGGCTACAATTCAAAGGCTAGGAAATGCATCACTGGTAATTGGTTGCTATAACAGTGAATGCCCACATTAGTTTGCTGAGTCCATGCCACAAACCCATGCTCGACCCAAGCCCAAAGCTCATTTCTATTAAACAGACTGAAAGGAAGTAAATAAGAGAAGTTCATTGTTAGGGTTTACATAAACAATAAAATGATTCTAAAATCTACTTGTTTTACCCCAATGCATTCTCTGCATTAAGGTAAAAAAAAATCCCTGCTACTCCCCATCCCTAAACACTTACCTGACTCCTTCCACCAATCCAGAAATGTCCTGGCTGTAGCACCGCTCTCCTTACTTCCCGGTCTCACAGGGGACTCTGATGGTAGTGGGAGCCATAGGGGTTGATTTACTAAAGGCAAGTAGAATATGCACTTTGCAAAGTGCAGCTGCAGTCTGCAAGTGCAGTTGCTCCAGAGCTTAGTAAATGAGTTAAAGCTTCACTTTGCAAAGAATACCCAATCAAGTGCAAGGAAAATAAAACAGACAGCATTTTTGCTTGCAAATGGTTGAATGATGGAAGTCAGCAGAGCTTCTGCTCATTTACTAAGCTCTGGAGCAACTGCACTTGCAGAGTGCAACTGCACTTTGCAAAGTGCACAGACTATTTGCCTTTAGTAAATGAACCTCATAGACCCCTGCAGCTTTCAGTCAAACTCCTGTGAGAGGAAGCGGGAAGGTACTCAGGAGGAGCAGACAGCTCTGGCAGGGGATGGTCAAAGAGGAGGTAAAGTACTGACTGCTCTGTGCAATAGCGCAGGTAATTATAACCTTTTTTTTTAGAAAACAAAAATATTATTACTTTATTAATATTATTATTACTGTAGTGGCCCATCCATTCTCCCTCTACTGGCTAATCTGCAAATCTTTATATGTAATATGATAGCAAAATGATTGAAGAGCAAACATGTAAAATGTAAAAAATGGATACAAAATTACTTTAAGCACACACTGCTAGATCAGAAAAAAAGATGTCTTTATTTGTTTTCTTTAAACAAAGATGGAACTCAAAGTTGGATTGTATAGCAAAATGTTTGGAACAGCTTGTTCATTTGCCATAATACATACTGTATATTTTGTTTTCAGCATTTAGTTCTCTTCATTAAAATGCACACATCTTATCAACTTTTTGCTCTAATAATTTAGAAAAAATGAATTCCAGGTGAATACAGGCATACTCCACTTTTAAGTACACAATTGCAAAATCAGGCTCACTTCTGCAAAGAAACCAATGAGCTTCTAACCCCAGCTTGTTCAATTAAGCTCAAGAGTCATCAGTTTACATAACACGTGGAATGACCAATAGGCGGTGGCGGGAGGCGGGATATCTTTGGAAGAGCATGATTAGATTACGGATGGAGGAGGACTTTGAGGGGGCAGACGGTGGTATGAGAGGCACCGGTAGAGTAGGAAGTATCTTTGGGATCACATCTTCCGAATTGGCGCTCTGCTGTTGCTGAGTAGTCGCCCAGGAAGCAGGTTGGCAAGATTCCCTAGAGAGCCTCTCAAGGGACATCCCTCGAAGTTCATCCTACATCTCCCTCTACTAAGCCTGTTTTGACCCCCCTGAGTAAGGGTGATCGCTGGCTCTCTGGTAAGCCTTCATTACTTTATCACCAGGTGGTGGGCAGCACTGGCAGTGGATTACTGATCCAGAACTCCGCATGGAATAATTTTTGGACTTCACTCACATCATAATTCAGAACTTTTATTTGTATTCACTGTGTTTGCTTTTTCATTATTTATGGACTTTTGATTGAATGTTTTTTTCACTAGTCATTATTATTAGGTGTTATTTACTACTGTTACAATTCTTTATTTGATTTTTTAACACCATTTTCATAATACTTTTCACTCATGATATTTGTCCAGCGCTGCACTGTTCTCTCTATATCTATTTCTTTTGCCCTCGTGTTGGGGTTATAGTGTCCAGCAGCAGGACCCCTTTCACGGTTAATTCATTATTAATTATTTTTCATATATACACATTTTTTTGGGCACCTAGCACAATTCTTTTTTCTTTATACTTTAGAAATAAAACATGTTTCAAATCTTTCCGACGCAATCGAGTCCGGTCGAAAAATCCACTCGTCTGTATGCTAGTCCAATGGACAAAAACCGACGCTAGGGCAGCTATTGGCTATCAACTTCCTTATTTTAGTCTGGTCGTATGAATCTGTCAGACTATGGTTGATCGTGTGTAGGCAAGTCCATTCGTTCGAAAGTCCGTTGAAAAGTCCGCCCGTGTGTATGCGGCATTAGACTTCAATGGAAGTGCATTAAAAAAGCACATGAAGCATGAATGTACGTATTTTTTTTATGTGTTTAACCACCTCAATACAGGGCACTTTCACCCCCTTCCTGCCCAGGCCATTTTTCAGCACTGTCGCACTTTGAATGACAATTGCACGGTCATATTACACTGCACCCTAATGACATTTTTAGCATTTTTTTCCCCACAAATAGAGCTTTCTTTTGGTAGTATTTGGTCACCTCTGCGGTTTTTATTTATTGCGCTATAAACAAAAGAAGAGGGACATTTTTGAAAAAACACAATATTTTTAACTTTTTGCTATAATAAATATCCATTTTTTTCAACAAATTTTTTCCTCAGTTTAGGCCGATATGTATTCTTCTACATATTTTTGGTAAAAAAAAAATCGCAATAAGGGTATATTGATTGGTTTTCGCAAAAGTTATAGTGTCTACAAAATAGGGGGTAGATTTATAGCATTTTTATTTATTTATTTATTTTTTACTAGTAATGGCGGCGATCTGCGATTTTTATTGTGACTGTGATATTGAGGCGGACATATTGGACACTTTTGACACATTTTTGGGACCATTCACATTTATACAGAGATCTGTGCTATAAAAATGCATTGATTACTGTGTAAATGTGACTGGCAGGGAAGGGGTTAACACTAGGGGGCGATCGAAGGGTTAATGTGTGTCCTAGGGAAGTGATTCTAACTGTGGGGGGAGGAGACTGACTGGGGGAGGTGACCGATCAGTGTCCCTATGTACAAGGGACACACCATCGGTCTCCTCTCCTCTTTGATAGGATGTGGATCTGTCTTTACATACACAGATCCACGGTCCTGCTCTGTTACCCGGCAATCGCGGGTGCCCAGCGGACATCGCGTCCGCCGGGCACGCACACCGGGTCCCGAGCGACGCAGCGGGCACGCATGCGCCCCCTAGTGGCTCGGGAGGGCGATCACGTCATATGACGTCCGCCCAGAACAACAGCTGCCTCGTCCCGCCGTCATATGACGGTGGGAGGTAGTTTAGTGGTTAACAACTAATCTCCTCCTACAAGAAAAGCTTTACACATGAAAACGCATCAAAAAATGCACATAAAAACGTGCTACAAAAAGCTCTGAAAAACACATAAATATGCAATAGCACTAGTGTAAATCTAGGCTTACAGGCTTGCATAAACATCCACATTATTGTCCCCTCCCAAAGAAGTTTACAGTCTAATGCTCTTAGTTCTGTAGGTCTAGTTTTGTCAGAGGTTACTTAGACTACCAGCATAATTTTGAGTTGGTGGTGGTAATTGGAATAACATTGGATTATGAAGGCAAACAACAAAAACATAGGGGAGTCGCATTTACTCTAGAAATCTGGATTTATTCAGCTAAACGTTACCTGTGCACCTAATTTACTATCACTTAAGGCTTGTTTTCTTGAATGATGCACCACATAAACCAAATTCAAATAGTTCTTATGAGCACCTATTTTTATTATAGGTAACAGCTGAAATACAAGTTGACAAAGATGTTTAGACACTTTTCTTATTAAGAAATCTGAAGTCTAAAAAGAACTTAGACTTGATGTAATCGCTACTGGTTTTTTCTAGTAGAAACAAAGTAAATATTGAATGTTTAGAGGTACATATGTACAGGTTGGCTTTTAATAATGCTCCATTTACCGTATATACTCGAGTCAAGAATGTGTCACTCTTATAGCGACAGGTTCTTAAAGTGGTGGTAGTTAGAACTACCTGAATTTGGCGGTAATGTTACTGAAATAGGTTTAAATGCTTGCCTGAATTAGGAGCAGGACATTCTAAATTAATATAACACCAGAAGTGTGTTGTAAAGGCTTTGTTGACCTCCCCCCAACTTGCCTGGGGGAAACCATCTCAGGAAAGCGTATTGATATTATATTTAGTATTTTTGCTTCTTGAAGATCACGTCTGTTATTAAAATGTTCTGTTCACTGTTTAAAATGTTTGTGCCCACATAATTAAAATTAGCTTTCTGTAAAATAGAACAAAATCAGTATAAAAGTATAACCATTTAGAAAAAAACTGTGATTGAACAACGTTCAATAGTAGCAAATAAAGGTGATTAAGTACGACACACTGCAACTTATTATAAACCAGGTGAAAAATGCTTCTTGAGGATTCACAATATCAGCTGCATGTATATTTTGCTGCGTGAGCACTCAGGGGTTTCATCTTCTTTTTCCAGAGCCATACAGTCCTGCTGTCTGGGTCATGATGTTTGTCATGTGTCTTACCGTGGTTGCTGTGACTGTTTTCATCTTCGAGTATTTCAGCCCTGTTGGATATAACCGAAGCCTCTCCACAGGCAAGCGTGAGTACTTGAGCTGTGCTATACTATTTCCCCCTTTAACACTTAATTTTTTTCCTGTACTACTGTTTACCTGCTCTTAAAGAAGATCTCTGGTCTGATTAAAATGTATGTATAAAAGAGAGGATATTGCTAAAAAATTAAGAGTGATAACAAAAATAATTAAAAACAATCTACTTAAAGTAAACCTGTCCAAAAGTAAAAGTCTTGCCTAAGAGCGGATACTGTAAGATGCTTAATATCACATTTTTAATAGGTGTTGCCTTTAAATCAGTACAGAGTTAATCATAAATGAGGAACTATAATTATTGTTCCAACTCTTGCGTGTGTGGTGATTTATAATATGTTTGGTGCAATCATTTACATACATGTGTTCACTCTATGCCTGTGTTTACATTCATATGTGTGTGTGTGTGCTTTTAATTTTTTTAATTAAATTTATTTTTATTAATTTTTACATTCTTTGGCACTTTTTTGCATTTAACTTTATTGCTATCACATTGTGTCAGGTATTCTTTATGAAGACACCGGGCATCTATTATACCCCTAAGACCTCCCTTCCTTCTGCTCTAGCAGATCAAGTGCAAGATTATGTATGATTTTCTGTGCATCCAGCTTTTTAGGCAGGATTTTGACAGGACTGAACTTGCAAATGTTTAGAGCTGAGTGCCTCCAGTTTTATAGTTCACATGGAAGATTGGAGAATTGATGTTCCCAGAACTCCTGCTCACTATCCTGACAGCCGTTGTTGTGGGCAGAGGAACATTGCCTGCAAGCCAAACAGAAGTGATCAGGCGGCATTGCAGCTGCCCAGATCACTTTTACAGTATAGTGGTTACATAAAACTGATACAAGCTCATGGCTGCTACTGCAGCCATGAGCTTGTTTTAAGCTTTTCAAATGTTGGAACTACTAGACACATCCAAAGCTAAACAAGGGGAAAGCCACTTCTTAAAGTCATGTGCCACATGAATCTATTAACAGAGCAGAATAAAAATGTCTTTTGTAACAGTCTTATAAAAATCAAATGTATATTTTTTTCATTCAAGTTGTTTTTCAAATGGCAGATAGTACTGGGCTTGCATATAGGGAAAAAGTGATATCTGGGCCATTCAGGTGTATTTTTTAACACAGCCATGTGCCTGATAAAAGTTCCTTTATATATTGGTCCACTGACAACACAAAGTAAATATAGAATATTACATAGATACATAGTTAGTCAGGTTGAAAAATGACACAAGCCCATCTAATTTATTTATTTGCAATATTTAGTAATTGTGTGATTAAAAAAAACAAAATTGCTGAACATAGCAAAGAAAAGTATCTTTAGAACACACTTCATATTCCCCTAAAATCATGAGAACTGACGGTACTAAGCAAAATAAAAGTAAATACTCCGATACAGCACAAGGTTCAGATACAGCAGTTAATATCTGAATGCATATATGCAAGGCTGTTAGAGGTACCCTTTATAAGTAGAAGTGTTTTTTTAACTGCACAGAAAAAGTTTTTGAAATGCTGTTATGGTATATGCCTGGTTTAAATGACAAATAGTACTTTTTTTCCTTTTTATTTCTCTAGTTATTTATTAATTTATGTATTTAATGATTTATTTATGTGTTTTTTTGTGTGTTTTTTTTATTCTTTTAACTTTCTCTCGTCCCTCTTTACCCACTTTTATGATGTATTTTTTTTTTCATAGTGTCCTATATTTAAGATGTCATTTTATTTATCCTCTGTGTTCCTTGTTCTGTATTTTTGTGATGGTGGATACTGTCTGTAACGTTAAACTACCAGTGCTAGTGTCATCTCACAGTATTCTATGTCATATGACTATCTTTAATAGTGGTCTGTTAATACTTAATACTGTCTGCTTCTAAAGCTTTTAGCAAATACAACTTCCCACAGTAGTCACTTTTTAAGATTTTTCAGAATTTACTCTTCAACAGAGATCCTACTGTACAAGAAGCGGTCTGGAAAAAAGGTTCTTTTTGAGAATGGCAATTGCATAGTCCTCTGTGTTGCTTTCCATTAGGTGAAATACTTATAGAATTATTATATAAAACACAGGTGGCCTTGCTTTTGTTTACCTCTTTAAAAGCACAGCCACATTTTATTTATATGATGTCTAGATATAAGATATTGTTTAAAATGTTTTCAAATATTTCTTTTTTTAATATTTATGTATTTTTGGTAGAAGTAGTTTAAAGTGAAAGAAAAATATATTGTATGGAGAATTACCATCTGTAAAGTGTTGTTTTGTACTAATAGTGCCAAAACTACAACTTAGCTGTCTATACATAATCAATCAAATGTAGTTCTAACTTAATATAAGATAAATTACATACCTTTATTCAAACGAATCTATCACATCCTTAAAAAATTGGAAAAAGAAGTGTCTGTAAAAGAAGACATACGAGTATGATACTTACCCGTTCCTCCATCATTGCTGCCGATCTACTTACAGTTGAAGAGCTACCGCTGATGAAAAATATTGTATTGGGATCATTATTAACTAGGATGATAAACATTAAAATAATGGGGGACCCAAATCCAACTCAGATTGGACTATTCTAAAGTGAAATCCATAGCCTATGGATAAATTGGCATTGCAATAGGGGCAGCACAGGGGCTAAGTGGTTAGCATTTCTACAATAGCAGTGCTAGGGTCGTTGGTTTGAATCCCAACCATGGCACTACTTGCTCGAAGTTTGCATGTTCTTCCTGTGCCTGAATGTGTTTCTTTATCGTACATCACGGGACACAGAGCCACAGTAATTACTGTATGGGTTATATAGGTACCTTTAGGTGATGGACACTGGCACACCCTAGACAGGATGTTTAGCTCCCTATATAACCCCTCCCCTTACTGGAAGTACCTCAGTTTATTCGCCAGTGTCTTAGGTGTTGGTCACGAGTAAAGATGTGCCGTGCTGAGCTCCGCTGGAGGAATCTTTGCCGGGGCAAGCTATGCAACTGGATCCATTCAAAGTGTCTGTTCAGGCCGAATTGAATGGTACCCTGGCCTCATGTCGGAAGAAACGACATTCTGCCTGCAATGCTTCTCTTTTTAGAAAGCTGGACCCCAGGATCCAGTGTTTGTTTTTTCAGCCATATTTCCTGGCAGGGTGCTTTATAGGCCCAGGAGTGTGGATCCCCTGATAAAAAAGGGGCCCCGGTTCCTGAAGGTTTTTTTAATGGAGCCCACCATGAGAGGTGAAGATTGGGGGTGTCTGGTTTACCACAGAACCCTGCAGCTGGATAAGGTAAGGGAGATTCCTAAGGAATTTTTCTCATTCTTGTGGGTTTTCTCCTTTAAATAAATGTTGCTATGCCTAAAGTTGCCACCAGGGGCTGTCAAGAGCACATACCTGATTCCATGCTCGTCAGTCTCCCTCTGTATCACAAGCCGCACGCTTCCTCCAGCCCCACCCCAGGTAGGATGTTGGAAAGGAGTTTTTGTTCTCCTTGGAGTGTCCCCCCACCTGGACAGCTTCGTTCCAGCAGGCAAAGAGGGCATGGGTCAGTAGGTGGTATGCCGGGCCGCTCCCGCCACCATTGCAGTGGCTTTCCATCCAGCAGCCCTGCCCCTCTCCTCCTCCCAAGCCCCCCTTCACATGTGATTCTGTTGGATCGGAGCCCCCACTCACACGGGAAAACAGTCTTTTTTGAAAAACATGAGGGGGCACAGTGGGAGGTCGGGGGAAAGAGGGGGCGTTGGCATGCTTCAGTATCAAGAAGGGCTGTGTAAAGCTATAAAGGTGCTCTTTTGCAGGTGCATACAGCTGAAGGAGGGACACAGAGAAGATGGATGGCATGTGAGTGTTTGGTGGCACAGGCATTCCCAGGGCATGTTTACTTAGCATCAGACTGAGCCTTGATAGCAGCGGCAGTTGCTGGACTATTTGCTCAGCAGTGGGTGCATTTTCTGGTAGTACCTCTGCATTTGTGCTTGGCACTATGGGCAGAAGGGGAGTTACAAATATCCCAAGGCTCAAGGATCTTCCTCAGGCTCTGAGGACCCCCTCTGCAATGCCATCTCCCCCTGAAAGACCTAGGGAGGCTGGTCAGAGTGAGCCAACGGGGTTAGAGGTTGCAACTACTTCCGGCATTTCAGCCCCTGTATATATTACTCAGGAGGTTTTTCCTCAGCCATGAGTGGATTAGAGGAAAGATTAACGGCTTTAATCGCATCTTCACAGAGTGGAAGAAAATGCATTAGCTCCCCTTCTACCACCCAGGACCCTCAAACAGAGGAACACTGGGAGAGGGAAGATGAATCCCCCTCAGGGGACCGGGAAGAGACTGATGACTTCTCTTCCAAGGAATCAAGTGGGGAAGGACCCACTTCAGCTTCACAGGCTGAGAAATTGCTGGTGCAATCTCTTACTGAAATAGTCCGCTCAACATTTAAGTTACCGTAACTGAGTCGGTTGAAAAGCCCACTTCTTGTTTGGGTTCACTGAAGCCTCCTCAATAGGGATGAGCTTCGAGTTCGAGTCGAACTCATGATCGACTCGAACATTGGCTGTTCGCAAGTTCGCCGAACAGCGAACAATTTGGGGTGTTCGCGGCAAATTCGAATGCCGCAGAACACCCTTTAAAAGTCTATGGGAGAAATCAAAAGTGCTAATTTTAAAGGCTAATATGCAAGTTATTGTCATAAAAAGTGTTTGGGGACCCAGGTCCTGCCCCAGGGGACATGGATCAATGCAAAAAAAAGTTTTAAAAACGGCCGTTTTTTCAGGAGCAGTGATTTTAATAATGCTTAAAGTCAAACAATAAAAGTGTAATATCCCTTTAAATTTCGTACCTGGGGGGTGTCTATAGTATGCCTGTAAAGGGGCGCATGTTTCCTGTGTTTAGAACAGTCTGACAGCAAAATGACATTTTGAAGGAAAAAACTCATTTAAAACTACCCGCGGCTATTGCATTGCCGACAATACACATAGAAGTTCATTGATAAAAATGGCATGGGAATTCCCCAAAGGGGAACCCCGAACCAAAATTTAAAAAAAAAAATGACGTGGGAGTCCCCCTAAATTCCATACCAGGCCCTTCAGGTCTGATATGGATATTAAGGGGAACCCCGGCCAAAATAAAAAAAAAAAATGACGTGGGGTTCCCCCTAAATTCCATACCAGACCCTTCAGGTCTGGTATGGATTTTAAGGGGAACCCCACGCCAAAAAAAAAAAAAAAAAAATGACGTGGGGTCCCCCCAAAAATCCATACCAGACCCTTATCCGAGCACGCAACCTGGCAGGCCGCAGGAAAAGAGGGGGGACGAGAGTGCGGCCCCCCCCTCCTGAACCGTACCAGGCCACATGCCCTCAACATTGGGAGGGTGCTTTGGGGTAGCCCCCCAAAACACCTTGTCCCCATGTTGATGAGGACAAGGGCCTCATCCCCACAACCCTGGCCGGTGGTTGTGGGGGTCTGCGGGCGGGGGGGCTTATCGGAATCTAGAAGCCCCCTTTAACAAGGGGACCCCCAGATCCCGGCCCCCCCCCTGTGTGAAATGGTAAGGGGGTACAAAAGTACCCCTACCATTTCACTAAAAAACTGTCAAAAATGTTAAAAATGACAAGAGACAGTTTTTGACAATTCCTTTATTTAAATATTTCTTCTTTCTCCTATCTTCCTTCATCTTCTGGTTCTTCTGGTTCTTCTGGCTCTTCTGGTTCTTCCTCCAGCGTTCTCGTCCAGCATCTCCTCTGCGGCGTCTTCTATCTTCTTCTCCTCGGGCCGCTCCGCACCCATGGCATGGGGGGAGGCTCCCGCTCTTCTCTTCTTCTTCATCTTCTTCTCTTCTTCTTTTCTTCTCTTCTTCATTTTCTTCTCTGGGCCGCTCCGCACCCATGCTGGCATGGAGGGAGGCTCCCGCTGTGTGACGGCGCTCCTCATCTGACAGTTCTTAAATAACGGGGGGTGGGGCCACCCGGTGACCCCGCCCCCCTCTGACGCACGGTGACTTGACGGGACTTCCCTGTGACATCACGGGGAATGCCACAGGGAAGTCCCGTCATGTCCCGTGTGTCAGAGGGGGGCGGGGTCACCGGGTGGCCCCGCCCCCCGTTATTTAAGAACTGTCAGACGAGGAGCGCCGTCACACAGCGGGAGCCTCCCTCCATGCCAGCATGGGTGCGGAGCGGCCCGGAGAAGAAAATGAAGAAGAGAAGAAGAGAAGAAGAGAAGAAGAGAAGAAGAGAAGAAGATGAAGAAGATGAAGAGAAGAGCGGGCGCCTCCCCCCCCATGCCCGAGGAGAAGAAGATAGAAGACGCCGCGGAGGAGATGCTGGACGAGAACGCCGGAGGAAGAACCAGAAGAACCAGAAGAGCCAGAAGAACCAGAAGAACCAGAAGATGAAGGAAGATAGAAGAAAGAAGAAATATTTAAATAAAGGATAAAGTAAATAAGTGTGGCGCTAAATAATATGTGCGTTATTGGGCAAAGCCTGACAAAATGGATATCCGTGAGGACAACAGCCCAATAAAGTATATTTAATGAAACACCAAATGAATTGTGTATAATACTAGTGAGGGTAAGTATATAAAATATATAAATAAATTATTCAAAACGGTCCTGTGTACATTAGAGATCCGTAATGATAGGATCTAATCACTATAAAATAGTGTGAAGAAATACATCGAGAAATTGGTCCCTATGAATCTCAATTTAGTGTATGAATATATAAAAAAAATAAATTGGTAAAAAACTTTTGTAAAGTGTAGTGACACACATAAATGAAAAGTATTGAAAATATATAACACTATAGTAACATATACTGCTGTCACAACCAAAAGTCCAGCATATATTTATAGGTAACTAGCATAACTACAGTCCAATGACAAATAAATGGGTGAGCATCTAACAGTGTAGTTGAAAGATCTGTAGCTGCCAAGATAAGTGGTAAGAGGCCTTAAATCCGGGGATGGCGTCCACAGGATAAGGTGCCCTGCATATATGTAGACGGGATAGGCAAAAATACCCTTACCGGCAATGGTGGACCCCTCGGCCAGCGGCCTAGGGGTCAAACAGGCTTAAGATATGGAAGAGGGTTCCACAGCAGCTGGAGATGTTGGGGGGAATCTGCAGCACTCACCAACCGACCTCTCTGGTTATACCGACTCTCAGTCTCCAAGATGTAAATCAGGAACTGCTTACAGGAAAGCCGCTTCCATAAACTGGATAAGGATCCTCAAAAGAAGTGGGGTTCAAAAGGAAGACCTCTCCATAGTGTAAATCCGCTTATTGAAAAGCATTTATTTAAAAATCCAGAACTATACAACACACCATGACCTAAACATTACAGTCAGGTGTAAAACAATAAAAAGCGCTATAAAATAAAAGTGGCAAGACAGGCATAACCACCCGACGCGTTTCGTCCTACGGGACTTCAACTGGGGTACATCTGACAGATCTTAAATAACGGGGGGTGGGGCCACCCGGTGACCCCGCCCCCCTCTGACGCACGGTGACTTGACGGGACTTCCCTGTGACATCACGGGGAATGCCACAGGGAAGTCCCGTCATGTCCCGTGCGTCAGAGGGGGGCGGGGTCACCGGGTGGCCCCGCCCCCATTATTTAAGAACTGTCAGACGAGGAGCGCCGTCACACAGCGGGAGCCTCCCTCCATGCCAGCATGGGTGCGGAGCGGCCCGGAGAAGAAAATGAAGAAGAGAAGAAGAGAAGAAGATGAAGAGAAGAGCGGGCGCCTCCCCCCCCATGCCCGAGGAGAAGAAGATAGAAGACGCCGCGGAGGAGATGCTGGACGAGAACGCCGGAGGAAGAACCAGAAGAACCAGAAGAGCCAGAAGAACCAGAAGATGAAGGAAGATAGAAGAAAGAAGAAATATTTAAATAAAGGAATTGTCAAAAACTGTCTCTTGTCATTTTTAACATTTTTGACAGTTTTTTAGTGAAATGGTAGGGGTACTTTTGTACCCCCTTACCATTTCACACAGGGGGGGCCGGGATCTGGGGGTCCCCTTGTTAAAGGGGGCTTCCAGATTCCGATAAGCCCCCCGCCCGCAGACCCCCACAACCACCGGCCAGGGTTGTGGGGATGAGGCCCTTGTCCTCATCAACATGGGGACAAGGTGTTTTGGGGGGCTACCCCAAAGCACCCTCCCAATGTTGAGGGCATGTGGCCTGGTACGGTTCAGGAGGGGGGGCCGCACTCTCGTCCCCCCCTCTTTTCCTGCGGCCTGCCAGGTTGTGTGCTCGGATAAGGGTCTGGTATGGATTTTTGGGGGGACCCCACGTCATTTTTTTTTTTTAATTTTGGCCGGGGTTCCCCTTAATATCCATACCAGACCTGAAGGGCCTGGTATGGAATTTAGGGGGACTCCCACGTCATTTTTTTTTTAAATTTTGGTTCGGGGTTCCCCTTTGGGGAATTCCCATGCCGTTTTTATCAATGAACTTCTATTTGTATTGTCGGCAATGCAATAGCCGCGGGTAGTTTTAAATGAGTGTTTTCCTTCAAAATGTCATTTTGCTGTCAGACTGTTCTAAACACAGGAAACATGCGCCCCTTTACAGGCATACTATAGACACCCCCCAGGTACGAAATTTAAAGGGATATTACACTTTTATTGTTTGACTTTAAGCTTTATTAAAATCACTGCTCCTGAAAAAACGGCCGTTTTTAAAACTTTTTTTGCATTGATCCATGTCCCCTGGGGCAGGACCCAGGTCCCCAAACACTTTTTATGACAATAACTTGCATATTAGCCTTTAAAATTAGCACTTTTGATTATTCATGTTCGTGTCCCATAGACTTTAACGGTGTTCGCGTGTTCGAACGAACTTTTTTCCTGTTCGCATGTTCTGGTGCGAACCGAACAGGGGGGTGTTCGTCTCATCCCTACTCCTCAAGCTGTGCATGCTTTTCCTGTCCGTTCATTGCTGGAAAAGCTTATATATTCTGAGTGGGATCACCCAGATAAGCATTTTTCCCTCCCATGAAAGTTTTCAACACTTTATCCTATGGAGGAAAAATTTACAAAGATGTGGGGTATACCAGCAATTGACGCTGCTATATCCTCTGTGAATAAAAGTTTGACTTGTCCTCTTGACTGCGCTCAAATGCTTAGGGATCCAACCGATAAAAAGTTGGAATTCCTGTTAAAAATCATTTTTTGTTTGGCAGGTTCAGTAACTCAACCTGCAATGGTGGCAATTGGAGTGTTTCAGTCCTCGAGAGACCACTTGAAACAGGTGCTCAAGGTTTTCCCTGAACAGCAGGCCCAGGATTTAGTCGAGCTGCCAGCGGCTTTGTGTTTTGCAATTGACACAATCAGAGATTCTATCCTTCAGACCTCTCGCCTTACGCATGGGTTGGTGCATATGCATATAATCTTATGGTTGAAAAATTGGTCAGCCGAAGCGCCATACAAAAAGCTCCTGGCTGGGTTTCCTTTCCATGGTGAAAGGCTGTTTGGGGATGATTTGGACAATTATATCCAAATGATATCAAGTGGGCAAAATACCCTTTGGCCAGTTAAGAAAAGGAGTAAACATCATTCATTTAGACGGGCTCTTCCTCCAGTGCCGGAGGCGATGGCCTCCACCGTCAGGTTGAAGAGGTAAAACTCAGAGTCAACCCCAGGGACAAAAGAAGTCCTGGGGGAGGAAACCTACAAGACAGAATGCTAAAGCCTCTTTATGAAGGGGCGTCCCCGCTCGTTCAAGTGGGGGGAAGACTGTTACAGTTCTCAAGGGTCTGGCAGAAGGATTTTCAGGACAGATGGGTGGTCTCCACAATAGCTCTAGGTTACAGACTAGAGTTGCGAGAATTCTCGTCTCCTTGTTTCCTCAGATCAAATGTTCCCAAAGATCCAGAGAAAAAGAAGTCTCTCCTTCAAGCGTTAGATCGACTTTTGTCGCAAAAAGTGATCATGGTGGTCCCCATGGAAGAGCAGGGGTTGGGGTTTTATTCAAACCTTTTCACGGTGCCAAAACGAAATGGAGATGTCAGACCCATTCTGGATCTCAAAGATCTAAACCGGTTCCTGAAAATTTGATCTTTTCGCATGGAATCAATCCGATCAGTAGTCTCCATCCTACAAGGAGGAGAATTTCTGGCATCAATCGACATCAAGGATGCATACCTGTATTTACCTATTTTCCCCACTCATCAGAAATATCTGCGTTTTGAAGTGGAAAAACTTTTCAGTTTGTAGCTCTACCTTTCAGTCTAGTTACTGCACCTCGGGTGTTTACAAAGATCCTGGCCTCTCCTCTGGCTAAATTAAGGGCCCAGGGTATAACGATTATAGCAGACCTAGATGACCTGCTCTTGATTGACCGGTCGGTAGCCCACTTAGACCAAAGCTTGGTCACTACAGTCAACTACCTGGAATACCTAGGTTGGGTCCTTAACCTAGAGAAATCTTCTTTAAAGCAGGTAAGAAGACTAGAGTACTTGGGTTTGGTTATAGATACAACCCAGAAGAAGGTGTTTTTACCCTAGGCAAAGATCAGCACCATAAAGGAGCATGGACATTCAGGTTACGGGGTTGTCCTGTCAGGATCCAATCCAACAATGCCACAGCAGTGGCTTATATCAATCACCAAGGGGGCACCAGAAGTCGTGCAGCCCAGGGAGAGGTAAACCAGATCCTAACCTGGGCAGAAAAGCATGTGCCATGCATATCAGCAATTTTCATTCCAGGGGTAGAGAACCGGCAGGCGGACTACTTAAGTCGCCAGCAGTTGTTCCGGGGGAATGGTCCCTTCACCCCGACATCTTCCTGGCTATATGCCAAAGATGGGGGATCCCGGGCGTAGATCTGTTTGCATCCAGGTTCAACAACAAAGTCGACAACTTTGTGTCAAGAACAAGGGATTCTCTTGCATGTTAAACAGATGCATTGGTGACCCCGTGGGATCAGTTCTCACTGATTTATGCATTCCCTCCTATTCTGCTGCTACCACGACTTCTATGCAGGATCAGGCAGGAAAAGAAGTCAGTGGTTCTTGTGGCCCCAGCGTGGCCCAGAAGATCTTGGTATGCAGAAATAGTAAAGATGACGGTAGGGGCTCCATGGACCCTACGACCACGTCCAGACCTGCTATCGCAGGGATCAGTGTTCCATTCTACCTTACATACACTAAATTTGACGGTTTGGCTATTGAAACCCATATTCTGAAGAATCGTGGGCTTTCAGGCTCAGTGATTGATTAATGCAAGGAAGCCAACTTCCAGAGTTATTTATTACAGAGTCTGGAAGGCATATGTTTCCTGGTGTGAATCCAGGGGTTGGCATCCCAGAAAGTATGTCATAGGTAGAATCCTTACCTTTCTACAAATGGGGTTAGAGATGAAACTGGCCTTGAGTACTATCAAAGGCCAGATCTCGGCCTTATCGGTATTGTTTCAAGGACCACTTGCTTCGCATTCTTCTGTCTGTAGCTTCATACAGGGGGTAACGCGGCTTAATCCACCGGTTAAGTCACCCCTGAACCCTTGGGACTTGAATTTAGTTTTATCGGCATTACAGAAACAGCCTTTTGAACGGATACAACAAATTCCCTTGGTCCTTTTGACAAGGAAGCTAGTTTTTCTGGTAACTATATCTTCTGCAACAAGGGTATCAGAATTGGCTGCTCTTTCTTGTAAGGAGCCATATTTAATTATTCATATGGATAGAGTAGTATTGCGTCCTCATCCTAGCATTCTACCGAAGGTGGTTTCGGGTTTTCATCTAAACCAGGATATTGTTCTGCCTTCATTTTTTCCAGAACCTTGTTCTATGGAAGAAAAGACACTACGGTCTCTGGATGCAGTGAGAGCAGTCAAAATATATTTGGAGGCGACTGCTCAGATTCGGAAAATGGATGTTTTGTTTGTGCTGCCTGAAGGTACTAAAAAGGACAGGCAGCGTTGAAATCTACTATTGCTAAATGGATTCGGCAAGTAATTATTCAAGCTTATGGTTTGAAGGGGAATGTTCCACCTTTTCAAATCAAAGCGCACTCCACCAGGGCTGTTAGTGCTTTGTGGGCAGTGCATCACCAGGCCTCCATGGCTCAAATCTGCAAGGCCACAACTTGGTCTTCGGTCCATACATTTACCAAATTCTATCAGGTGGATGTAAGAAGGCATGAGGATATCGCCTTTGGGCGCAGTGTGCTGCAGGCAGCAGTACAGGTCCTCAGGTCTGATTGCACCCTGCTTTTGTTTGTGTCTCCCTCCCCTCAGATAGCATTGCTCTGGGACATCCCATACAGTAATTACTGTGGCTCTGTGTCCCGTGATGTATGACAATAGGATTTTTCTAACAGCTTACCTGTAAAATCCTTTTCTTGGAGTACATCACGGGACACAGAGGTCCCTCCCCTCTTCTAATACACGTATATTGCTTTGCTTCAAAACTGAGGTAGTCCCAGTAAGGGGAGGGATTATATAGGGAACTAAACTTCCTGTCTAGGGTGTTCCAGTGTCCATAACCTAAAGGTGCCTATATAACCCATACAGTAATTACTGTGGCTCTGTGTTCCATGATGTACTCCAAGAAAATGATTTTACAGGTAAGCTATTGTAAAAACCGTATTTTTCTCCCATACTCCAAAGACATGCTGGCAGGTTAAGTGGTTCCTGTCTAAATTGGGCCTTGCATGTGTATGTGAGTTGAGGACTTTAGATTGTAAGCTCCTTGAGAGAAGGATCTGATGTGAATGTATAATAAATACAGTAATATGTACAAAATAAATAAATTGCAATATGAGTGTTAAAACAAACATGTACTTTGCCAACTCAGGGTTTGTATTTGCAAGGCATGGTGCAAGCAATACAGTGTCAATATACCTTTTAATGCACTTTTGCTTTGCTGTGAAGAATTATATTAGCACAGTATGCTACTGGATATCCAGTGGAAAGCTGGGAGGATGAGGCATGCCATAGAACTTATTTTCAGGTCATTTAGCACTGACAGTAATTTACATGGAAGACTTTCACATCTTCAGAATACTCCTTTTTCAAATAGAAATGCCTCAACTGCTCAGCCACTGATGGAAAGAACATCGAGAAGTATTCTTCATAAAAAAGATTACAAATCTTTTAACTTAAAATATCTGACAACTTGCAAAATATTACTGAGGTTACAGGAGAAAATACAATCATAGTGCCAAAGATATTTTTTTTTTTCCATCTGGTACACAGAGAAAAAATACTGTCCCTCCAGAGTTGCACATCCCAAGAGAAATAGATTACTTTTAAGATGTAACATAACTTCTATTGATAAGACGAGGGTGTTTACTACAAGCATTACTATATTAATATTATAATACAGTATTTGTATAGTGCCAACCAGCTGTGCAGGGTGTTACAAAATTAGGAGAGACTGTACAATTATAACACAATCCAACACAGGAGGGTTCAGAAAGACCTGTTCATAACAGCTTGCAATCTAAATAGAGAAGCATGTAATGTTGGGAGATGAGTTCTCAGAGAAAGTAACATTCCAGTTGTCAGGTAGAGGTAGGTTAGACTTCCCCAAAAAAAGGTGAGCTTTCAAGGATCACCTGAAGGTGGACAGAGTAGGAGATAGCCAGATGGATTGTGGTAGGAAGCTCCAGAGGAAGAGAGAGTCCCTGGAATAATCCGGGAGACAAACATGGAAGGAGGTGATGAGTGGGTTATATGCTGGGAGATATGCTGAAGCGGTGTTGTGTCTTGGTTTAGAGTCGTGGATGGCTTTGTATGTTGTAGTTAGTATTTTTAATTCTGTGCCTTGAGTGAGTGACAACCAGAGTAAAGACTAGTACACACTATGAGCTCTGGTCATAGTGGTACACACTGTCAGATCCAGTCAGAGCCACTGTATTTACTATGCAAACTTAGTATAGTGATCTCTCCTGCTGAGCTGCTGTGTTCTAGAAGGGGGAACCCCACCCCCCACCCACCACCAGAACACTCTGATCAACACTCTCCACCATTGGCTGAGAGCACTGATCAGGAGTAGGTCGAATGCTGGTTTTCCAGCATTCTCATCTGACAGAAGCCGGCTAAATGGCTTCTGTCGGAGAGGGTGGAATACACATGGGATAAATGTCAGCCATTTTGTTTTAAAAGCCCGATGTCTCCCAACATTGTATGGGACTTATAGTAGAAAAAGTTGGCGGAAACACCAAGCGGTTGGTTAGATAGATGGATCTGCCAGAGGTGGGCCAGCAAGGAGGGAGTTGCAAGAAAGAAATAATAAATATATGTATAAAATATATTATAATTTTTTTACATAACAAACATTTAATATTTACCTGCTCTGTGCATTGTTTTTGCATAGAGCAGCCCCAAACATTCTCTTCTCAGGTCCCCCAGGACCCCTGGCTCCCCCTCTTCTCAGAGTGCCCCATAGCAAGCCACTTGCTATGGGAGCATTCATGCATGCTCACTCCTGAGCCCCACTCCACCCCCTGCTCCCTCCTCACTGGCTGTGATTGGCAGCAGTGGGAGCCAATGGCTCCCACTGCGATCTCTCAGCCAATGAGGAGGCAGAGATCCGGGAGAGCAGGTGCTCCTGTGCAGCAGGCTTGGGTAAGTAATAGGTAGCCTTTAACCTTTAGAACCACTTTAAGAAGGGGCTAATTTTGGAAATGTTGAAGAGATGAAGGCAGCAAGATTAGGGCTGTGATTTGGATTTGGAGCCGAGAGGAGAGGTCAGAGTACAGGATTACACCTGGCAACTTGGATGATCTGAGAGGAGTAATTAATTGCAGTTCTGTTGATCTCAATGGAAAAGTTAGTGCAGAGGTAGGGGTGTGAGAGAGAATTTGAGGGAATATTATTAGCTCAGTTTTGGAAAGAATGAGTTTAAGGAAATGGTATGACATACATGTAGATATTTCAATTAGTACGATAATGATGCATGAGACAAAAGGGGTGAGCTGATAAATGGAAAGATAGATTAGGGTGTCTTCAGCATAGAGTCAGGAGGTTAGCAACTGACCCTGGAAAAAGGTGTAGATAGAGTATAGGGGACTGAGGACGGAGCCTTGAGGGAACCCTATGGAAAGAATTGGAGGTGAGGATGAGATAGATTTGGAGGTGACACTATTTTTTTTTTTTTGGAGGACAAGAAATCAGAGTTTTTGAGGAGGAATAGGTAGCCCACCATATTAAAGGAAGCAGAAAGGTCTGATAATGTAAATATGGAGTAGTGGCAGTTTATGTGGAGTGTTGCAGGAGAAAGCCAGATTGTACTCACTCTGAGTTCACTGAAATCACCTAAAGTGAGAATTAAAGACTATCCAATTAACCCATTAAAAAACAACTTGATAGACCTTTTGAACGTCCCATGCACAGAAGAAGAAATCCTCCAAATCATTAAATCCCTTAAAAGAGGTTCTGCACCTGGCCCTGATGAATTTTCTTCTTTTTATTATAAACAATTTCAAAAACTCTTAATCACTAATCTAACAAAATTATTTAATAAGATATTAAAAGGAGACCATTTCCCAGAAGAGATGCTTTTAGCGAACATGTCTTTAATCCCAAAACCAAATAAAGATCACACGTTGCCCCAAAATTACAGACCAGTAATTAATAATGACCTTAAGATTTTTAGCAGACTATTAGCAAATAGATTAGCAACGATAATCCCATCCTTGATTTCCCCATACCAATCAGGTTTTATCCCAGGAAGGCAAATTACAGACAACATTAGACTTGTGACAAATATAATTCAAGACGTTAATATTAAATCAAGTCCAGTACTCCTTGTAAGCCTAGATATTAATAAAGCATTTGATAGTGTAACTTGGAAATATCTAGATTTAGTGCTACAAAAATATGGTTTCAATGGAGCATTTATACACGCTTTTCATGCTCTCTATAACAATCCTGCCACCAGGATAAAATTACCAGGTTGTAACTCAGACTTCTTTAAGATAGGCAAAGGAACCAGACAGGGCTGCCCTCTTTTGCCCCTAATATTCGCCCTTGCAATCGAACCGTTAGCTACAGCAATTTTACATAACCCAGATATAAAAGGTTACACTTCAAATAATAATACATATAGCCATATAGCCTTAGTATGTAGGCAGACGATATGATTCTGTTTCTAACACAACCTAACATAACATTACCAATCCTACTAAAAACATAAAAAATCTTCTCATCCCTTTCTGGTTTATCAGTGAATGTTTCGAAATCACTAGGTATGCCTATAAATATTCCCACCTCACAACTAGACAATATTCGATCTTCGTTTAACCTCATATGCACAACAGAGTCTCTCCCTTACCTAGGTGTACAACTTATTCCAGACTTTAATGATCTAACTAATAAAAACTTTCTACCCATGTTACAAAAACTAAGGATGATGATGAAAATATGGAAATCCTTTAATATTTCATTTTTAGGCAGAATAACAGCTATAAAAATGACTCTTTTACCTAAGTTATTATATTTGTTTCGTGCACTACCTACTAGACTTAATAAAACACTGATCACCAAATTCCAATCAGAGGTTAACAAATTTATATGGTCAGACACTCATCCAAGGATCTCCAAAACAGTATTATATAAATCACAAAAAAATGGTGGACTAGGTCTTCCAGATTTTTGGTTATATTATCTAGCAGGTAGGTGATCCCAATTAGCCCAATGGCACATACAAAATTCCAAAATTCCTTGGGTTAATTTTGAAAACAACTCAATTCTTCCTTATTCCATCGCTGGTTTACTATGGGGCCACAAAGTTCCAATCCACAAATTAACTAATCTCAATCTCGTGGTAGCTAATTCATATCAACTTTGGAAATTACATAGTAAAAAATTTAATATGATATCAACCACACCCCCACTCGCCTCCTTTGTAGGTGATCCTAAGTTCTTACAAGTACACCAAGACTCAGAACATTTTACATGGTGGACTGAAAATAATTTAACCACTCTCAAGACACTTATGGTAGACTCTACTTTCACTTCCTTTGCAGCACTAAAAGAAAAATATAAGACCCCTAATAACGAATTCAGAAGATTCCTACAAATTAGACACTTCTATAATACTTTCAATTTCATCCAATATTTCACATGCAATTTATGAAAAAATTTGTATTCATTCCCCCAGAGCCGCAGGCTTAATTTCAGAAATATATTCAAATTGTGACAGACCTAGCCGGGAGAGAGACTTTTGGAGGGGACTGTATTCTAGCCTCTTGCCAATCGATCGTGGGCCCTTGCATTTGGGGGAACGGTGCTCTTTGTGAGCTGTATGCCTGGGGACCCTTGAGGTGGTATTACTGTGGATTCGGGTCCTGGTCCCCCAGGACACACAGACTCTGGGGACCCTGGATTTGCCATATTGGCATAGTGACTGATTCATAGCGCTGGGACTCCTACTGTTAAATGCTGGGACAGATACTGCTAGGAGATGCTGATGTAAATTCCAGCACCTGTCTGTCTGTTGCCTGCTAGAATGTGTATTGTAAATAAGTCTCTAGTATTGGATCTAAGAGGCATTCGATCCCCATTGTGGTTTGTGTTAATTAACTCTGCTATTGTGTGAAGAAGAGTCTATGTTGATTGTGATAATGTTGATTGGGGGTTCTAAGCTACAAGACGGCCAGTCTGGCCTAAAGGTCATGTCCGAGTCATCTAGGCTGTCTAAAGGGATTAGTTAATTAGCCCATGTTAATTAGGTTAATTAGGTTACAGGTGTATTGTTAGAGTAATATGAGCCGGAGGTATGCACCTCCACTGTTAGTGTATAAAAGAAGCCTGTATTTTTGAATAAAAGAGAGAGTCCTGGTTGAACTTACATACAGCCTGCCTGGTGTTTGTTCTGAGCTATCACAACAGGGTTAGAACGGCACATAGCTGAAGTTCTAATCCCGGAGCATTGGATAACCGAACCATCAGACGTTGCAATCTGATTCAATAGCTGCAGTGGAGTGTCGGGAGAGTGGAATCGAGCGAGCAAGGGGCTCGTTACATTGGTTGGCAGCTGTGGGATTTGCTCTCCATTTACTGGGACACTCCAAACCAGCCTGCAGGAGAGCCACGCTGAAAGACTTACTTGAGAGCTGTGGAGGGAATGGTGGGATCGTGCTTCCTTGCCGTGAACACATCCAAACCATCACCTGGATCCAAGGTCCAGATAGCAGGAGAGGAGAAATACCAGCCACCATGGATGAGGAATTCAGAAGGAGGTTGCGAGAAAAGCAGATACAGCACAGAGGACCAGTATCAGAGCAGGTCCTGCTAGGATGGTTTGATTCTATCCACTGCGAACTCTGGAAGGAAGCGATAGCCCGTGAGCAGCGAAACCAGGGAAAAGTTCTCCCCTCCATCCATGTGAGGTACTGGTCGTAGTATGAAGTGCGAATGCTGTTTTTGGGGGAACAGCCGAACCAGGAGTGGACAGCCAAGTTAAGCAGGCTGATCCAGGCAGAAATGCGGTTGGACGAGAGCTACAGAGCCCTCCAGTGGTATGTAGCCCAAGTGTGCCTGTGGACAACGGATGACAGCCCCACGGAAGGCTTTGACTATGATGGCCTGGGATTGTTGTACTGGAGGCCGTCCAGGGACCCTGACTTTGGGAGTGATCGGGAGTGGCGTTTGGAGGAAATAATGGAGCACAGAGAGCGAAGACTGAATGTCTCAGAAGTGCACTGGGCACTTGAAGATTTGGAGTTTCTGGCCGTTCAGGAATGGGAGCTGGAGATCGCCTACAGACAGCTGTTGGACTCTGCTCAGGAGCAGGGTGGTGCTCCCTTTGCCTGGGACTATCAGGAAATACCAGTTGACAACTCTGAAATCCTGGCTGAAGAGTTGACAATGTGGCAGAGTAACAGTGTGCTTTGACAACCTGGCCCTGCAGCTATGGAGGCGGAGGTCTTATGGCGGATGCAGCAAGTGCTGACTGACCTGGATGAACCTGTTTCTGCATTGGATGATCTTGGATGGAGGAATGTGCCTGTCCAGCAGAATGCCAGAGAATCGGCAGTGGAACATCTGAAGATTGCCGTCCCCAAACCTGAGGTGCTGACAACAGGGAAGAGCTCTGCTAACCTCTGCCCAGCACTGATAGCATCTTCTGGGTTCCACGGAGAGGAGATGGTGAACTTTTATCCCCAGACACCAGTTGCAGAGACAGGGGATTTGAAAGACTTTTCTGCTGAGGAAGAACAACCTGGTGAGCCTCCAGCAGAAGAAGAGCTGTTACTAGGGCCAAACTTCACTGTGCTCTGCCCAGCACCAACAGAAGTATCTGTGAAGTTACAAGGAACTTCCCCAGCTGAAGCGCTGGCAACCGGACAGAGGGTCCAAGATCTCTGCCCTACACCTGCGGCAGTTCCAGGGGCTCTGGGTGAGAAGGAGGTGGTCACTTCCCAGCAGCAGATCAGGATACAGGGGGAGAAGGGAGAGGAGGTGTTCTTCGTCCCTCCCCAACAGTTAGCCGGAGCAGATGGTGTGGGGTTTCCAGCAGAAGGGCTGGCAACAGGGCCGAGTATTGCTGGACTCGGCCCTCAACTAACAGAGGATGGATTTCCTGTGAAGGTGGATGGGACTTCAGTCTCCACCTGTATACCCCAGGGATGCTGGGCAGTGGGCCCAGATCCCCAACAGCATGACGGAGTGAGCCCAGACACCCTGTCTTCTCTCCAGTGGCAGAAAGGACTCCAGGGAGAAGGGCCAGTCCAGGCCTCTCCCCAGCAGCAGATATGTTCTCTGAGAGAGGCAGAGGTTGGCTGGGTGAGAGTAATGCTTTGTTTGGAACAATTTGTTTGGGGTACTGTGTGGGTACAGGCATTAGAGGACTGGAACTACTGACTAACTTTGGAGTCAACCCATCTGGGGTCTCCTCCTGTGTTAGTCTCCTGCCGAAAGAGGAGAAATGTGACAGACCTAGCCGGGAGAGAGACTTTTGGAGGGGACTGTATGCTAGCCTCTTGCCGATCGATCGTGGGCCCTTGCATTTGGGGGAACGGTGCTCTTTGTGAGCTGTATGCCTGGGGACCCTTGAGGTGGTATTACTGTGGATTCGGGTCCTGGTCCCCCAGGACACACAGACTCTGGGGACCCTGGATTTGCCATATTGGAATAGTGACTGATTCATAGCGCTGGGACTCCTACTGTTAAATGCTGGGACAGATACTGCTAGGAGATGCTGATGTAAATTCCAGCACCTGTCTGTCTGTTGCCTGCTAGAATGTGTATTGTAAATAAGTCTCTAGTATGGGATCTAAGAGTCATTAGATCCCCATTGTGGTTTGTGTTAATTAACTCTGCTATTGTGTGAAGAAGAGTCTATTTTGATTGTGATAATTAGGGATGAGCTTCGAGTTCGAGTCAAACTCATGTTCGACTCGAACATTGGCTGTTCGCAAGTTCACCGAACAGCGAACAATTTGGGGTGTTCGCGGCAAATTCGAATGCCGCGGAACACCCTTTAAAAGTCTATGGGAGAAATCAAAAGTGCTAATTTTAAAGGCTAATATGCAAGTTATTGTCATAAAAAGTGTTTGGGGACCTGGGTCCTGCCCCAGGGGACATGGATCAATGCAAAAAAAAGTTTTAAAAACGGCCGTTTTTTCAGGAGCAGTGATTTTAATAATACTTAAAGTCAATCAATAAAAGTGTAATATCCCTTTAAATTTCGTACCTGGGGGGTGTCTATAGTGTGCCTGTAAAGGGGCGCATGTTTCCTGTGTTTAGAACAGTCTGACAGCAAAATGACATTTTGAAGGAAAAAACTCATTTAAAACTACCCGCGGCTATTGCATTGCCGACAATACACATAGAAGTTCATTGATAAAAACGGCATGGGAATTCCCCAAAGGGGAACCCCGAACCAAAATTAAAAAAAAAAAATGACGTGGGGGTCCCCCTAAATTCCATACCAGGCCCTTCAGGTCTGGTATGGATATTAAGGGGAACCCCGGCCAAAATTTAAAAAAAAAAATGACGTGGGGTTCCCCCTAAATTCCATACCAGACCCTTCAGGTCTGGTATGGATTTTAAGGGGAACCCCGCGCCAAAAAAAAAAAAAAAAACGACGTGGGGTCCCCCCAAAAATCCATACCAGACCCTTATCCGAGCACGCAACCTGGCAGGCCGCAGGAAAAGAGGGGGGGACAAGAGTGCGGCCCCCCCTCCCTCCTGAACCGTACCAGGCCACATGCCCTCAACATTGGGAGGGTGCTTTGGGGTAGCCCCCCAAAACACCTTGTCCCCATGTTCATGAGGACAAGGGCCTCATCCCCACAACCCTGGCCGGTGGTTGTGGGGGTCTGCGGGTGGGGGGCTTATCGGAATCTGGAAGCCCCCTTTAACAAGGTGACCCCCAGATCCCGGCCCCCCCCTGTGTGAAATGGTAAGGGGGTACATAAGTACCCCTACCATTTCACGAAAAAAGTGTCAAAAATGTTAAAAATGACAAGAGACAGTTTTTGACAATTCCTTTATTTAAATGCTTCTTCTTTCTTCTATCTTCCTTCATCTTCTGGTTCTTCTGGCTCTTCTGGTTCTTCTGGTTCTTCCTCCGGCGTTCTCGTCCAGCATCTCCTCCGCGGCGTCTTCTGTCTTCTTCTCCTCGGGCCGCTCCGCACCCATGGCATGGGGGGGAGGCTCCCGCTCTTCTCTTCTTCTCTTCTTCTTTTCTTCTTTTCTTCTTTTCTTCTCTTCTTCTCTTCTTCTTCATTTTCTTCTCCGGGCCGCTCCGCAATCCATGCTGGCATGGAGGGAGGCTCCCGCTGTGTGACGGCGCTCCTCGTCTGACAGTTCTTAAATAACGGGGGGCGGGGCCACCCGGTGACCCCGTCCCCCTCTGACGCACGGTGACTTGACGGGACTTCCCTGTGGCATTCCCCGTGACGTCACAGGGAAGTCCCGTCAAGTCACCGTGCGTCAGAGGGGGGCGGGGTCACCGGGTGGCCCCGCCCCCCCCGTTATTTAAGAACTGTCAGACGAGGAGCGCCGTCACACAGCGGGAGCCTCCCTCCATGCCAGCATGGATTGCGGAGCGGCCCGGAGAAGAAAATGAAGAAGAAGAGAAGAAGAGAAGAAAAGAAGAAAAGAAGAAAAGAAGAAGAGAAGAAGAGAAGAGCGGGAGCCTCCCCCCCATGCCATGGGTGCGGAGCGGCCCGAGGAGAAGAAGACAGAAGACCCCGCGGAGGAGATGCTGGACGAGAACGCCGGAGGAAGAACCAGAAGAACCAGAAGAGCCAGAAGAACCAGAAGATGAAGGAAGATAGAAGAAAGAAGAAGCATTTAAATAAAGGAATTGTCAAAAACTGTCTCTTGTCATTTTTAACATTTTTGACACTTTTTTCGTGAAATGGTAGGGGTACTTATGTACCCCCTTACCATTTCACACAGGGGGGGGCCGGGATCTGGGGGTCACCTTGTTAAAGGGGGCTTCCAGATTCCGATAAGCCCCCCGCCCGCAGACCCCCACAACCACCGGCCAGGGTTGTGGGGATGAGGCCCTTGTCCTCATCAACATGGGGACAAGGTGTTTTGGGGGGCTACCCCAAAGCACCCTCCCAATGTTGAGGGCATGTGGCCTGGTACGGTTCAGGAGGGAGGGGGGCCGCACTCTCGTCCCCCCCTCTTTTCCTGCGGCCTGCCAGGTTGCGTGCTCGGATAAGGGTCTGGTATGGATTTTTGGGGGGACCCCACGCCGTTTTTTTTTTTTTTTTTTGGCGCGGGGTTCCCCTTAAAATCCATACCAGACCTGAAGGGTCTGGTATGGAATTTAGGGGGAACCCCACGTCATTTTTTTTTTTAAATTTTGGCCGGGTTTCCCCTTAATATCCATACCAGACCTGAAGGGCCTGGTATGGAATTTAGGGGGACCCCCACGTCATTTTTTTTTTAAATTTTGGTTCGGGGTTCCCCTTTGGGGAATTCCCATGCCGTTTTTATCAATGAACTTCTATGTGTATTGTCGGCAATGCAATAGCCGCGGGTAGTTTTAAATGAGTTTTTTCCTTCAAAATGTCATTTTGCTGTCAGACTGTTCTAAACACAGGAAACATGCGCCCCTTTACAGGCACACTATAGACACCCCCCAGGTACGAAATTTAAAGGGATATTACACTTTTATTGTTTGACTTTAAGCATTATTAAAATCACTGCTCCTGAAAAAACGGCCTTTTTTAAAACTTTTTTTTGCATTGATCCATGTCCCCTGGGGCAGGACCCAGGTCCCCAAACACTTTTTATGACAATAACTTGCATATAAGCCTTGAAAATTAGCACTTTTGATTATTCATGTTCGTGTCCCATAGACTTTAACGGTGTTCGCATGTTCGAACGAACTTTTTTCCTGTTCGCATGTTCTGGTGCGAACCGAACAGGGGGGTGTTCGGCTCATCCCTAGTGATAATGTTGCTTGGGGGTTCTAAGCTACAAGAATGTCCAGTCTGGCCTAAAGGTCATGTCTGAGTCATCTAGGCTGTCTAAAGGGATTAGTTAATTAGCCCATGTTAATTAGATTAATTAGGTTACAGGTGTATTGTTAGAGTAATATGAGCCGGAGGTATGCACCTCAACTTTTAGTGTATAAAAGAGCCTGTGTATTGCAATAAAAGAGATTCCTGTTTGAACTTACAGCCTGCCTGGTGTTTGTTCTGAGCTATCACAACTGGGTTAGAACGGCACATAGCTGAAGTTCTAATCCCGGAGCATTGGATGACCGAACCATCAGACGTTGCAATCTGATTCAATAGCTGCAGAGGAGTGTCGGGAGAGTGGAACCGAGCGAGCAAGGGGCTCATTACACAAATCTTATCAATACTAACAGTCCAGATAAACATCCCTATATGCTTAAATGGGAACAAGAATGTGACATCACTCTATCCTCTGAAAATTGGTCTGATTGCATTTCCAATCTTCTAAAATGCACAAGATCAATCGCGATTAGAGAGATAGCAATTAAGCTCTTCACGCATTGGTATTATACACCAGCCAAACTTCATGCCATTTTCCCAACAGTACCTCATACATGCTTTAGAGGATGTATCTCCACAGGTTCATTCACCCATGTTTTTTGGGACTGTGACAAAGTCTCTCAGATATGGAAACATCTTGAAGGTTTCGCATCCATTCTTTCAAAAAACAATGTTAGTCTCACTCTTCCCAACTGTCTTTTATTCACACCTATCATAGGTCTAAATTCTTTTCATATGAGACTGGTCCACACAATATGCGTTGCCATACATTGGCTCATTGCATACCACTGGAATCACAATTCCTGTATTTAGTTAGTGGAATGCACAATATTGTGCTATCACTGTACATTTTAGGCAATGCTGGATCAAATCCTATAGAGACCCTTAGGCAACTGAAACATTGGGCCTCCCTTGCAGGTTTATGGAGGTTTCTTTAATGAGATAACATTGAACTAAGTAGTGTGCTTGTTGGCCAGTAGATGCAGATTACAATCACTACTGTACATTACACATACGTAGGTTGCACCACAATTTTTAAAAAAACTGACGACTGAAGGAGATGTACTTTTAAGAGACAAACTGTAATGTGAACCTGATGTCTATGGTTTATTTACTTTAAGTTGTTATTGGGTACTTTACATTATTAACAGCATTTTCTTTAATGTAAAGTTTTCATTTCTTTGATTTGATTCATTTCTTACGGTATATCTTTTGTTAAAGCGTAAAGAAAAAATTTTAGATCAAATTTTCAGTACTTTATGATTAAAAGGGAACAATGACAGATCACCTCAAACTCTTTATCTATCCTACCCAGGCAGAGCCTGTGTATGTCATGTGTATTCTACTGGCTGTCCCAATGTACATATATAATTAAACATTTATAGAAATGTTTTTTTTTAAGCATTAACACATATCAATAACATTGTTTACAACAATCTGACCTCTGAACATGTTTAAAATTAACCAAGCAAAAAAAGTGTAGAGCTCGTATACTAAACATAAAATAATAAAGTGTACAAAATGTTATATTGCAATGAAAAGTCAGTTAAAAAAAAGTCCAAATCACTGGTGTAAATGCAGTGGTTATCAACAGCAGAATAGAATCCATCCACTGTGCAGAAGATCAAAAAGGTCCTACTGTCTTCCACCCTATATGCACTCACCAGATAACTGATAAATCTCAGCATATAGCATACGTGATCCACCAGAATGATACACAAAGATTCAAACAATCAATGGTGTAAACATAGTGACTTTTGATAACAGAATAGAAATCATCCACTGTGCAGGAAATTAAAAAGGTGCTGCAATTATCCACCATTTATGCACTCACCAGATGACTAAAAGATATCAGCATTGTCAGGGATGGGCTCAGCCATTCCTTCTCAGAGCAGGTCGCTAAGCTGTTGGTTAATTGCCAGCTCTAATCTTTTCACATTGATTCACCTGGTGATGATATCCTGCTTGTCAGTCCTGCTGGCTACTAAAGCTTTTCAGTCGAGATTCTCTCTGCCCTCGCCTGTTCAACATATCAGAGACTCACTCCTGTGTACCTGTGAAAGTCTTGCTTGGCTGACATCCCTTCTGGTTCCTGATCGTGCTTGGTGTACCACTAGACATGTGCATTCGTTTTCGTCCGAATGCATTTTCGTCCGAATTTCGGGTATTTTCGTTATCATTTTAATAAACGATAACGAACGTGCAGAATCCGAAAACCGAAAGATCCGACATAAACAAATGCTTTATTTTAGTTTTCGTTGCGGCAACAGTTCGCTATAGGTAGGAGATAAGACATGAAGCTCACAATAGCGATCTATGTCCTTCGAACCTGTGGTCCAATGTGCCTAACCTTAGCTCTATTAGTCCAAGATTATTCTACATAGAGAGAAAAGATTTGACAGAGAGAAAAGATTCGACATAGAGAGAAAAGATTCAACATTATAGAGACAATAGCAAAAAAGGTCGAATGTGCCTAACCTAACTCTATTAGTCCAAGATTATTCAATATAGAGAGAAAAGATTTGACATGAAGATTCGACGAAGCAGTCGCTGCGAGTGTGCATTTATGGTCAAATGCTCCGCCCATAGGCTATAGAAGAATTCTAATGTTGGTTGACTAGTAATAATAATTAATAAATATAATTATTACTAGTGTCATACAACATTAGAATTCTACTTTAGCTTGTAGGCGGAACATTCTACCGGAAATGTACGATTGCAGCGTTGTACAGTTAAGCTGCTCCGTCAAATCTTCTTAGAACATTTGACAGACACCATAAGCCTTCAATGACAGATTCAACCTTAATTATTTTGGATTTTCAGATGAATGCATATTTTAATGAAACTAAATAAAGAAAAACGAATTTCGGGAGTAACTAAATAAATTTATTTTTTGGACAAAAACGAAATTCCGAAACTAAATATTTCAGTGTGCACATGTCTATGTTCCACTATACTGATTTCCTGGCTTGTCCTGAAGTACTCTGATCCCTGGCTCCCTGACTTCCTGTCTTGTCTGACTATCCGTTCCGGTTACCAAACTCTGGCTATGTTTTGACTGTGTTTGCTCTGTTTACCTTTTATTATTATTATTATTAAAGTAGTGTGATTTTTACTGCACTTCTGTCTCAGGCTGACTCATGGTTTCTGACAGTAGGCGAAGGCCATGAATTCAGAAGTTGCAGTCAATCCACTTGTTGGTAATATTTTTCCCAGATTGAATCAGCAGGATCACCGTATGGATCAGTTTGCCATGATGTTACAGATGCTCCTGAATTGCACGGCTCACCTGGAATCTCCCACTGTGGCAGCTCTGGTACAACCTGTGTTGCAGGCTGTCCCTGCTGCTGCTTCAGTCTCTGTGCAGGCACCCGCCTTGAGTATTACCACTATAAGAGGTATGTCTGGTTCCACTCCGCTTCCCCAGCGATTTGGGGGTGATCCAGTCCAATGCAGAGGGTTTCTCAACCAGGCTGAGATATACTTTGAGATGCTGCCCAAGGCGTTTCCCACGTACAGAAGCAAAGTAGGCTTAGTGATATCTTTGCTTTCTGAGAGAGCCTTGGCCTGGGCAAACCCTCTATGGGAGACGCAAAAACCCATTGTCCTGAGTTACCCAGAGTTTGTGGCTTCCTTTAAAAGGGTATTTGATGTTCCCACATACTCCGCTTCTGCTGCCAAAATCCTCATGTCCAGTACAAGAACTGTTGCCGATTACGCCAATGAATTCCGTACTCTGGCAGCAGAGGTTGCTTGGAACAATGAGACTCTCGTGGCTGCTTTTTCTCATAGTCTCTCAGATACCATCAAAGATGAGATAGCAGCCAAGATATACCCACTGAGCTGGAGAAGTTGATCACGTTTGCTCTCCTCATAGACTCCAGACTCATAGAAAAACTCTCTTTTAAGGAGCGCTTGTGGAAGCCTCCTGTACATTTGTCTCCGAGCCTTGCAGTCCCACCCTTGCCTCCCTCACCTCCCATTCCTTCTGGTACTGAGTTGGTCGTTGATGGTGAACCCATGCACTTGGGCTTCACACGTCTCTCTGCGGATGAGAGAACCTTTAGGAGGGGGGAGATATTGTGCCTTTATTGTGGCCAGGCTGGTCCTACCCATCCTGGGAACACCCGAACCTTGAGGTCATGTAGCGGACAGACCTTAGGTGGCGTTGTTTCATCCCCAGTTGTCCAGAAAGATAAGCCCCTAGTCCCAGTTATCCTTTCTTAGTCATTCGTCAAGATACAGGCTCTAATCGACTCTGGGGCTGCAGGCCTGTTCATTGATGCTGCCTTTGTATCTAAGCACTCGATTCCGCTGCAGCTTCTTGACACTCCACTTACCATTGAGGCTCTCCACTTGCCATTGAGGCTCTTGATACCTCTACAGCCTGCCCATGTGACTCATGAGACTGTTCCATTGTCCATGACCGTAGGGGCTATTCACCATGAGATACTTCAATTCCAAGTTGTTTCCTCACCTAAGTTTCCGGTAGCTATTGGTTATCCTTGGTTACAGAGCCACAACCCCTCTTTTGATTGGCTTTGTGCTGAGGTTCTTTCCTGGTCACCACAATGTAGCAAGATATGTTTTCAGAAGGTGGCTAAGGTCCTGTGCACCTCTTCACTCTCCTCCCTGCAAGAGGAGCACTGCAATTTTAGCGATGTCTTTGACAAGGGTCAAGCCTGTAGTTTGCCTCCACAACGGCCGTATGATTGTGCAATTGACCTTCAACCTGGTGCCATACCCCATACCCTTTGTCGGTCTCGGAGGATAAGGCCATCGAGGAGTATGTTGCAGATGCATTTTCTCAAGGATTTATCAGCAAATCCTCATCTCCTGCTGGTGCTGGTTTCTTCTTTGTGAAGAAGAGGAGTGGTGAACTGAGAAGTTGTATTGATTATAGGGGTCTCAATCTTTTTACGATCAAGAATGCTTATCCAATTCTGTTGATTACAGAGTTTTTTTACTACCTCAAGGGAGCAATGGTTTTCACAAAGCTTGATTTGAGAGGGGCATACAATCTCATGAGGATCAAGGAGGGTGATGAATGGAAAACTGCATTTCATATCACAACAGGCCATAAGGAGTACCTCGTAATGCCATTTGGCCATTGCAACGCCCCGGCAGTTTTCCAGGAATTTATCAATGATGTGCTCTGAGATTTGTTGCAGCTATGTGTGGTGGTTTATCGCGACAATATCCTCATATTTTCCAAGTCCCTAGAGAGCCACCACACAGATGTCTGTCGTGTGTTTCAGAAGCTGAGAGAAAACAATCTCTATTGTAAATTGGAGAAGTGCGAGTTCCATCGCAAACAGGTTACATAGTTACATATAGTTATATAGTAGGTGATGTAAAAAAAAGACACAAGTCCATCAAGTCCAACCTATGTGTGTGATTATATGCCAGTATTACCTTGTATATTCCTGTATGTTGTGGTTGTTCAGGTGCTTATCTAATGAATACATTATGAACAAATTATGAACAAATTAAACAGGATTGGTCCCAGCACAGAACCCTGGGAGAGCCACTACCCACCCCTGACCATTCCGAGTACTCCCCATTTATCACCACTAGGGATGAGCCGAACACCCCTCTGTTCGGTTCGCACCAGAACATGCGAACTGGAAAAAAGTTCGCTCGAACACGCGAACACCGTTAAAGTCTATGGGACACGAACATGAATAATCAAAAGTGCTAATTTTAAAGGCTTATATGCAAGTTATTGTCATAAAAAGTGTTTGGGGACCCGGGTCCTGCCCCAGGGGACATGGATCAATGCAAAAAAAGTTTTAAAAACGGCCGTTTTTTCAGGAGCAGTGATTTTAATAATGCTTAAAGTCAAACAATAAAAGTGTAATATCCCTTTAAATTTCGTACCTGGGGGATGTCTATAGTATGCCTGTAAAGGGGCGCATGTTTCCCGTGTTTAGAACAGTCTGACAGCAAAATGACATTTTGAAGGAAAAAACCCATTTAAAACTACCCGCGGCTATTGCATTGCCGACAATACACATAGAAGTTCATTGATAAAAACGGCATGGGAATTCCCCACAGGGAAACCCCGAACCAAAATTAAAAAAAAAAAATGACGTGGGAGTCCCCCTAAATTCAATACCAGGCCCTTCAGGTCTGGTATGGATATTAAGGGGAATCCCGGCCAAAATTTTTTTAAAAAAATGACGTGGGGTTCCCCCTAAATTCCATACCAGACCCTTCAGGTCTGGTATGGATTTTAAGGGGAACCCCGCGCCAAAAAAAAAAAAAAACGGTGTGGGGTCCCCCCAAAAATTCATACCAGACCCTTATCTGAGCACGCAACCTGGCAGGCCGCAGCCAGGCCACATGCCCTCAACATTGGGAGGGTGCTTTGGGGTAGCCCCCCAAAACACCTTGTCCCCATGTTGATGAGGACAAGGGCCTCATCCCCACAACCCTGGCCGGTGGTTGTGGGGGTCTGTGGGCGGGGGGCTTATCAGCATCTGGAAGCAACAAGGGGACCCCCAGATCCCGGCCCCCCCGTGTGAAATGGTAAGGGGGTACTTACCCCTACCATTTCACAAAAAACTGTCAAAAATGTTAAAAATGACAAGAGACAGTTTTTGACAATTCCTTTATTTAAATGCTTCTTCTTTCTTCTATCTTCCTTCATCTTCTTCTTCTTCTGGTTCTTCTGGCTCTTCTGGTTCTTCCTCCGGCATTCTCGTCCAGCATCTCCTCCGCAACGTCTTCTATCTTCTTCTCCTCGGGCCGCTCCGCACCCATGGCATGGGGGGAGGCTCCCGCTCTTCTCTTCATCTTCTTCTTCATCCTCTTCCCTAAGTACTCTCGGTGCAAGCCATCTGATCCTGGAGATTTATTGATGTTAAGTTTCCCAAGTGTAATTTTAATTCTGTCCTCTGTTAGCCATGGAGGTGCTTCCTGTGATGTGTCATGAGGATAAACACTGTAGTTTTGGTTACTGAAGCCCTCCGATTCCCTCGTGAAGACTGAACAAAAGAATAAATTCAATACCTTCGCCATCTCGCCATCATCTGTAACCAGCTGTTGGGTTATGTAATTTCCACTGCTGGTTTTTCGATGGACCCAAAGAAACTTTCTGCAGTCTTGCAGTGGCCCTGACCCATGAGTATATGTCCTCTGCAGGGGGCGTGTCTGGACGTTCACTGAGGAGGACGCGTGGAAGCTGGGCTCCGATCAGGCAATCTTAATCCACTGCCATCCCGGCCCGATTACACCCTGGCGATTCCCCATTGCGCTCCCTCTGCCTCCTGGTCCCCCCTGCCTTCCCCCTGGAGGGGTCTTTTTTGAGCCGGAGCGCCCGCTCCAGGCCTACAGGCCGTGCCGCAGTGCGGGCACCAGCCGCCATCTTGGGCCCTGCTGTCCGATCCGAGCCTCCTGCCTATTGCCTCGATACAGGAGGTGTCTGGACACTCCCAGGAGGTCAGCTGCTTGCTGGGTGACTGGGGTCGCGGGATCGGCCGGTCATCCGAAGAACACCGCCCGGGATCCCTGTGTTTATAGGCCGGAACGCCGCGGCCCGCCGCCATCCTGAGGCCTGCCGGCCTGGTCTCCCTCATCTCAGGCTCACAGTGAGTACTAAGCATCCCCTGCACATGCACACTCTGCAGTGCATATCATCCACTGTACAACCAGAACTTTGCTCTTTAAAAGCCTGTGCGGAGGTCTGTGTACCCTGCGGGGAGTGGGTGCTACCCAGCTGGCTATCCCTGTTAGGAAAGACCACGGCTTCGGCCTGCGCCTGGAGGTGGGCGGCCATCTTGCTACACCTGCTGCACCAGATTCCAGATCTCACTTCCCTACTTCACTCCTCCTGCATCACATCCCCTTATTCAATCGATAGACCTCACAGTGATTAAAGGGAACTTAACTTTTTTTTTTTTTATTTGCACTTGCCTATTTTATCCAGCAGTGGACTTGCACCCCTTTTTGCGAATGTAAACTGATGTGATCGTGCAGAGCCCCGTCCAACTGCCGGCCCTACAGCTCCAGCTATGCCCACCAAGACACCTAAAACTCGCTCTGCAATAGGCAAGAGATCCGGAAAAGGGGTGAAACCTCACTCCGCTGTCTCTGGCTCTATTCAGCAATATTTAGCTGGCGCACGTAACAGTCAAGCTAGAACCTCCCGTCAGAGTGTTTCCCCTTCCTCCCACGCTGCCTCTATAAGGGAAAGTTCTCCTGCTTCATCCTACTGCTCAGACCTCATGGAGGACCCAGGATCCCCCATTGGCTCAGAAATGACATCGCTGATGAGTGGTCTTAAAAAAGAGCTGGCGGGAATGTTTCACAGTTTAGAAAAATCGATTAAGAAAGAAATTACCGCCGTAAGATCTGACATGTCCCACCTCTTAGCCAGAGTGGAGGAGTCGGAGCAGTGTCAGGACTCCCAAGCAATTGCCATAAAGGAGTTACAAGAGACTGTTACCCAGCTAGCCTTTGCTCATCGTGTCTCTCTATATAAACTTGAAGATCTTGAAAACCGCAACCGTAGGAACAACCTACGTATCAGAGGCCTACCAGAAGCAACTAGGGACAATGATCTAGAGCCATCGATCCGTGGAATTCTCAACACAATTCTGGGTAATCCAGTCACTGACCCACTGCGATTTGATCGTGTCCATCGTGCACTGCGCCCTCGTAATTCTAACTCAGACCAACCCAGAGATGTCATTTGCCGTCTGCACTATTTTGAGGGTAGAAACGCCATCATGACAAAACTTCGCAACACCCCTAACATTGACTTTGATGGCGCAGTCATTAACATCTTCCCTGATCTGTCCAAAGAAACTCTTGACCGTCGCAGAGCCCTAAAACCACTGCTTGAGCATTTACGCACGGATGGAATCAACTACAGATGGGGTTTCCCAGCCTGCTTGATAGCCACCAAAAATGGCCGATCTCACACCCTACGCTTCCCAGAGGAACTCCCTACCTTTCTTCAAGATCTCAATCTTCCTCCAGTTGAGCTCTCGAGCTGGCAAGACCATGTACCGAAGTTTTCAAACCCCTCTGACCCTCCATGGCGGAAAACTCCGTCTAAGAAAAAGCACACCTTGATCCCCGGATCCGCACAGAAGCATGGCTGAGATATGCCTCTTTCTACTTGTTTTGGTCTCTCCTTCCACCCTTTTGCTGTTCTCTCCTCTCTGTGTATACTGATGCCCATTTTTCAATAATTGCTTGACTCTGGTCAGACCCTCTGAACTCTTTTTTAGCCCTTTTTGGCTTAAGGGATCTTGACCCGACAGTTTTCCTCTTTTGGGTATTTTTTGTTCCAATTATAGTTTGCACTTTTAATGTTTTTGGTTATCAATGGTTAAATTGCAAAGAGAGGAGGAAGGGTGGGAGAAAAGAGAGAGATTGTTGTTTTGCATTTTTTTTTTTTTTCTTTTTTTTTATTGTTTCCCTTCCTTCTCTAAAATTCTTTACTGGAGCTCATGTTATTTTATGTACTTATAGTGTACTTTCTCAACAGGCCGAATGTTGGCGGGGCATATTATTGCTCCTTCACTCTTTCACCTCGGGGCGTCCTCCGCCACCCCTTCCTTTTGGGGTTGGTGAGACTGAGCGGCCTATAGGATCTCTTACCTGGACTCTTTGCAGAGTTCCAGATGGCCGCTTGTTCTTTCTCTCCCCTCAGGAACCACTGCAGATTTCTGCGTGTTCTTCTCGTAATTCCCACATTAGTTTTGATTTATCTGTATGCTTCTTCTGTATGTTATTTCCCCTTTTTCCTGCTCCCTCAAACCTTTTTTCTCTACCCCTCCCTCTCCCTCCCCCCTTCACGTTGGCATGCGTGGAATTTTAGAGTAGGATATACCTCTCTGCTGCACCAATGGCAACTCTGACAATAACATCATATAATGTGCGAGGCCTTAATGTCGCTGCTAAATGACACCAAGTGATGCGTGAGCTAAAATGTAATAATTGCTCAATTGCCTTCCTTCAGGAAACACATTTAACCCAAACCACGCCGGTCAGATTGACCTCACCCCACTTTCCGCAGTGGTACTACGGTCTTTCTGACACTAACAAAGCCAAGGGTGTTGCCATTGGTTTCAGTAGTAGGGTCTCTTTTCGTTTAACGGAAATGCTTACAGACGACCCACGGTCGTTTTCTCTTCCTCAAGGGCTTTATAGGTAACACCCTTTGCACGTTTGCAAACATATACTCCCCAAATCAGAATCAACCAACCTTTCTTTCGCAAACCCTCACTAAACTTTCACAATTTGCTAAAGGCATCATTGTCCTCGCTGGTGACATAAATATGCCCCTCGATCCTACAATGGATACGTCCCAGGGCCGCTCTAACATTTCATTTAAATGTTTAGCTTTTGTTAAAAAAAGGCTCTCAGATCATCAACTAATAGATGTATGGCGCCTGCTCCACCCTAAGGATAAAGACTATTCACATTTCTCTGCAACACACTTATCTTACTCAAGAATTGATAATATACTCCTTGATCACTTCCATCTTCCTCTCCTCAAATCTGCCCATATAGGTACAGCAACCCTATCTGATCACGCACCTGTGACGATGTGTATGACCATGCCCACCTTATCTCCTACCACAAATAACTGGAAACTTAACGAAGCTCTCCTATCTAACCAAACTGAAGTCTCCATGTTAGCCTCTCATCTGAAACATTATTTTAAAGAGAATACATCCTCTATGACCTCCCCATCTGTTGTTTGGGAAGCGCATAAGGCAACTATAAGGGGACGTTTAATTGAGCTCGGTGCTAGGAAGAAGAGGGAGCATGGTCATCAAATAGCACAGGTCCTGCAACAAATAGCTGACCTTGATAAACAACATAAACTATCACTCCATAGTGCACATCTTAAATCCCTCACGCTTAAACGCCAAGAACTACAAACCCTTCTAGACTTAGACACTAAAAAGAGATTTCACCGCATATCACAAAAAATTTATGAATGGGGTAATAAGCCAAGCAGATTACTAGCTAGGTCCCTTAAAGCGAAACAAACACAGTCATTTATCCCTAAAATTACACTTCCATCGGGTGAATTAGTGCTCGCAACCCCAACCCCTAAAGCCTTTAGAGAATTCTATGCGGATCTTTATAATGTTACGAACGGTTTAGCCCCTCTACCCCCATCTGAGAGGCGCTCCCGAATCCTCTCCTATTTGAGGGCGGCGAACCTCCCTAAATTATCTAGGTCAGCCCTTAAGGAATTGGAAGAGGACTTTTCAATTGAAGAATTCCAATCCGCCTTAAAATCCTCCCCTTCGGGTAAAGCCCCTGGCCCCGATGGTTTCACTATCCTTTATTATAAGACAAGATATCCTACTTCCTCGTCTCACAGCATATGCTAATTCTATTTCCCAAACCTCAGGCCTACGTCCAGAATCCCTTTCAGCACATAACACTGTTATACCTAAACCCGGTAAGGATCCCACCCTGTGCAGCAGCTTTAGACCAATTTCTTTGATAAATACGGACATTAAATTATTTGCCAAAGTGATGGCCAACCGCATTCTCCCTTTCATACCTAGTTGGATTTCGGCAGACCAGACCGGTTTCATACCGCATAGAGAAGCTAAAGACAATTCTTTACGGACAATTTCCCTAATCCAATATGTTCAAAGATGTGCCCAGCCCACCCTACTCCTTTCTACTGATGCTGAAAAAGCATTTGATAGGGTGGACTGGGACTATCTTAAGTTGACCTTACGACATTTTGGTTTGGGCTCGAAGAAGTACCATCGCATTTCTTCACTGTACTCCGCCCCATCTGCGCAAATTCGCATAAACGGCTCACTGAGTGATCCCTTCACCCTACACAACGGCACTAGGCAGGGATGTCCTCTCTCCCCCCTCCTCTTTGCTATCACTTTAGAACCGTTCCTAGCCACAATTAGACGCAATATTAATATACATGGTATCCAGGTAGGAAGTAGAACTCACAAATACGCTGCTTATGCTGACGATATACTCTTCTTCATTCAACAACCGCGTATCTCCCTGCCCAACTTAATGTCAGCATTTTCTACCTTCCAGATGATATCAAATTTTAAAATAAACCTCTCCAAATCGGAAATCCTCAATATTAAGCTCCCTAGGGCAGAAGCGACCTCTTTGAAGCCCCTTTTCCCATTTAGATGGGAACAGACCCACATGAAGTATCTGGGCATATACCTCACACCTAGACTACGCTCTCTTTTTAAATACAATTACATTCCATTATTAAACAGCATCAGAGTGGATCTAAGAAAGTGGTCCAATCTATCCCACTCTTGGTTAGGGAAAATCAACATAATTAAAATGAACATTCTTCCCCGAGTATTATTTATTTTCCAAATGATTCCATTAGGCGTCCCGGTGGGGTTCTTCACTATACTACAAGCAATGATTTCCTGATTTGTTTGGGGGAACAGTCGCCCCAGAATATCCAGAGATGTTCTCTTCCGCTCCAAATGCTCTGGGGGACTGGCACTCCCAAACTTTAAGACCTATTATCATGCTGTCATATTATCCAGAATGGCAGACTGGAAATACGCGATTAATTCAAAATTATGGGTGCAACTAGAATACTCTCTGAGTGGAGCCGATCCCTCTACTATCCCCTGGATACCTAGAACCCATAGGCACACTTCCCACACTGTTTCCACACTCACCACGTCTTCACTAGATATATGGGATGCCATATGCAGGAAATTTTCCTGGACTTATGACTCCCCCCTTATGCCTCTCCTCAATCACCATTATTTCCTACCAGGTATACTGGATCCGGGATTTAAATCCTGGTCCCCAGAAGAACCTCTTCTGCTACATCACGTTATACACGCCAACACAATTAAACCTCTTTCTGAGATTCTCAGAACCACACAACTTACATTTTTGGACAAGTGGAGATATCATCAATTACAACGCTTTTTACATTCCCTCCCTCACCCGTTACGAGGTTTACAAGATTTAAATGGCATAGAAGAAATATTCTACCCAAAAGACCCCCCTTTGCACGGAATCTCTCTGTTTTATAAGACTCTTACCGACCTCTCTAACCCTGGGTATCCGCATTTCTTGGCAAATTGGGAATCAGACTTAGACTCCCCCCTAACAAACACTTTGAAAGATAAAATCCTAACACTCGCTCATGTCTCCTCACCCGCTTCCAAGATGGCAGAAGTCAATTACAATCTTCTTTCCAGATGGCATTACACCCCATTTAAAATGCATTGAATGTTTCCCGATAGCTCCCCGTTGTGTTGGAGGAGCTGCGGGAATGAAGCTACACACGCACATATTTGGTGGCACTGCCCGCTCATCCGTCCTTTCTGGATCAGTGTTATTAACCTCATAAGACTTATCACAGACATTAATCTTCCCCATGATCCCTGGGTTGTCCTTTTCCATGCCACTAAAGAACCCATAGGTACTTACAAACGCTCCCTCATACCACATTTGCTAAATACTGCCAAGGCTCTAATCCCCACACTGTGGGGACAACCTACAATCCCGTCTATACAAAATTGGTTGCGTAAGGTCTCGGAGGTTCATCACCTAGAAGACATAACACACAGCATCAGGGGTACCTCCCAGAGACACACTCTTACATGGACACCCTGGATAGTGTTCACATCCTCAACTCATTATAAAGACATTATAACTCAACATATATGAGCCTACCTCTCTAACTTTTTCTTGGGTCTCATTGGACCTATTCTCAGAGTTCTTTCCCTTTTCTGACCGCAAATTACTTTGCCTCCACATATTATTAGGCTAAAGGATATTAACATTTTGGGATATGACGACAGGCATGCCAACCCCCCCCCCCCGCCTTCTTCCCCCACCACCCCCTTTCTCCCCATTTCTACCCTCCCCCCTTTTTTCTATTTTTCTTTCCTTTCTTTTCTTTTTTCTCTCTGTTTCTCTTTCAGTCCATTATTTTTCTCTTTCAACTACAAATCTTATTCAGTCACAATCTTAATGTCTAGTATGAATATTAAGTTCATATATATTTTAAACAGCTGATTGATTCTAGACTATGTATGTTTGTTTAACCCTCTCAGCTCTTACGATGGCACTTCTTTGATTTTTACTTCTAGATGAACATTTGTGCCTTTTGAAACCTACTTGTTTTGTACTTATAAGATTGTTTTTCAAATGTCTTAAGTCCACTATGTCTTTCTGTACTTCTTCTTAAAAAAAAAAAAGTTTTCAATAAACATTTATTAAAAAAAAAAAATACATGTCCTCTGCAAAGTTTTTTTGGCTTTGCCAATTATTATCGTAAGTTTATTTGTAACTTCTTGTCCCTGGTCAAACCCCTGACTGATATGTCCAGAAAGGACAGTAACCCACAGAGTTGGTCTCCGGAATCCATTAAGGCCTTTGAGAGCCTCAAGGCTGCCTTTGTTTCTGCTCCTGTGTTGGCGCATCCTGATCATACGTTACCCTTTATCCTTGAGGTTGATGTTTCGGAGACTGGAGTTGGCGCCCTTCTGTCTCAACGTCCTACCTCTGAGAGTGCTATGCACCCGTGTGGCTTCTTTTCCAAAAAATTGTCACCCATGGAATGCAATTACGAGATTGGGGACAGAGAGTTGTTGGTGATCATTTTAGCCCTGAAAGAATGGAGACATCTCCTCGAAGGAACCACTGTGCTGGTTCTCATTCTTACTGACCATAAGAATCTCACATTCTTGTCTGAGGCTAGACGCCTCTCTCCCAGAAGGGCTCGATGGGCTTTTTTCTTGTCAAGCTTCAATTACATAGTCTCATTCTTACCCAGTACTAAGAATGTAAGGGCTGATGCTTTGTCGTGACAATTTTCCTCCACTTCCAAGTTGGAATCGATTCATGTTCCAATGATTCCACCTGATTGTATTTTGGCTACGGTTCACACCAGTCTCACTTCTCCTTTGGGTGACAAGATTCTTGCAGCTCAAATCCATGCTCCTCCTGAGAAACCTTGTGACCGCTTCTTTGTCCCCGAGAGTCTCCATACTGCGGTGCTCCAGATTTACCATTCTCCCATGGCTGCTGATCACCCAGGGAAGAATCAACTCTTTTGAGCCATTTCTCAACAATTCTGGTGGCCTAGTCTACGTGCTGATGTAGCCGCCTTCGTAGCTGCTTGTTCCATGTGTGTTTAGAGTAAAACACCACGACATCTTCCTGTGGGCCTCCTACAACCCATACCCAATGGACAGAGGCCTTGGACCCACCTGTCCATGGATTTCATTGTGGAATTACCCAACTCTCAGGGCAACACAGTTATCTTTATGGTGGTTGATCGGTTCTCACAAATGTCTCATTGCATTCCACTTAAGAAGTTGCCCACATCTAAGAAACTGGCTTCCATTTTTGCTTGGGAGATCTTTCGCTTACATGGGCTATCCAAGGTGATTGTCTCGGACAGGGGTAGTCAGTTTGTGTCCTGATTCTGGCTAGCTTTTTGAGCACAGTTGGGAATTCAGCTTGCTTTGTCCTCTGCGTATCACCCGCAGTCTAATGGGGCTGCAGAACAAGCCAACCAGTCCTTGGAGCAGTTTCTACCTTGCTATATTTCTGACCATCATAATAACTGGTCAGACCTCTTACCTTGGGCGGAGTTTGCACACAATAGTGCCATGAATTCTGCTTCCTGATTGTCCCCATTTATGGCAAACTTTGGTTTCCAACCATCCATGTTGCCTGACTCTTTTGCTCCTCAGAGCATTCCTGTATTAAAGGAGCATCTCCATGGTCTTCGTTCCACGAGTCCTTGCGACATGCCAATAATAGGTACAGACTCCATGCTGACCACAGTTTCCATCTCGGCTTGACTCATGGTTTCTGACAAGCATATAATATCAACAATTCACCAGGGTGATACATGGAAATCTACACAATCTCCATCATGGGACACTCCAATCCAACAGGGAACTTTATAAAAAGAAGTTCACCACACCAAGCCCAGAAATGCTCTATATAGTGTAATATTTATTATCAAGATAAACCACATAAAATTTCAAAGCAAGGATCAGTGGCGGACCGTCCATAGGGGGCGCACAGGTGCCGCCCCCCCTCCAGGCAGTCACAAAATATATATATATATCTATAGATATAGATATATCTATATATAGATATAGATATATCTATATATAGATATATCTATATATATATAGATATAGATATATATATATATTTTAAACTGGCCCTTTAAAAAAATAGAAATAAAGGTCTATAAGTGCACTGCATTTGATGGGACACAGGCTGCATTTGATGGGACACAGTCTGCATTTGATGGGACACAAGCTGCAGTTGATGGGACACAAGCTGCAGTTGATGGGACACAGGCTGCATTTGATGGGACACAAGCTGCATTTGATGGAACACAAGCTACATTTGATGGGACACAATCTGCATTTGATGGGACACAGGTTGCATTTGATGGGACACAGGCTACATTTGATGGGACACAAGCTGCATTTGATGGAAACAAGCTGCATTTGATGGGACACAAGCTGCATTTGATGGGACACAGGCTGCATTTGATGGGTACAGTGGCTGCATAAGATGAGCACAGTGGCTGCATAAGATGGGCACAGTAGCTGTATTTGATGGCACAGTGGCTGCATTTGATGGGCACAGTGGCTGCGTTTGATGGGCACAGTGGCAGAAATTGATGGGCACAGTGGCTGCGATTGATGGGTTTTTTTTCAGAACTTGTTTGCGCCCCCCCCCAAAAAAAAATTTGAGCACCAACCGCCACTGGCAAGGATCCAATTAAAACCTCATCATCATAAAACATGCACAGACTCAGATGCATTTACTAAGATGGTCACATCCAGGAAACCGGAAGTGGCTGCTTTACATCAGCACATAGGCCCCATGGCTAATTTGCAATAGCATTGAGGGGGGGCAAATATATTAAAGCAAAAAAAAAAATCTTTAAAATTCCATTTTGTGGAGAGCAGCAATTTTAGTACTGCTTAAAGTTAAACATTAAAAATGCAAAATTCTTTTGAAAAAAACATACCTGGGGGGATGCCCTGACCCTGCCTGTGATGTGGCACATCACTACGATGTATACAACCTACTACAGCAAAACAGACATTTAGCCCTGGTTCAGGCAGGTATAAGTAGCATAATTTCAAACATCAGTACGATTTGAAAAAAGTGTATACGCATTGTCAGCAAAACCGAGATGTCATTAATTTATACCAGACTATTATCCCAGATTAGAGTCTCATAAAGATGTAATTGGGGGACCCCCACATGAAAAACAAAAACCATGGGTTTCCCTACCTAATTCATTTCAAACCCTTCGGGTCTAGTATGCATTTCAATGCATGAAAAAATGCCTGGTATGGATTTTTAAGGGGGTACCCCACACAAAAATCAAGAAAAAAATCCATACCAGACCCCTATCTTAAATCCATACAGGACCACTATCTTAGCATGAAGGCCAGGAAAGTAGAGGAATGAGAGTGTAAACCCCCTCCTGAACCATACAAGGCCACATGCCTTCAACATGGGGGTACCAGGGGGACCCCTGGCAAAGCATCTTGTCCCCATATTGATGAGCATAAGGGGCCCGTCCCTGCAACCCTGCCCTGGTAGTTGTTAAGGGAGTTGTGGAAGGTGAGCTTATTGGAATCTGTGATAATCAGAAGAGGGCTCACTACTAAAAAAAAAACACTTTTGGTCCTATTGCCACCCCCCCTTTGTGTATATCAGCTATGTTGTTTGGACAGAACCTTAAGCTCATCCAGAAGGAAGGTAGGGCAAAAATTGAATATAGCCAGCTTATCAGCCCTTAGATGTGATGGCTCTGGTGATAATGCCAGCAATACACTTCCTGTCATAAAGTGGCATTTACTCACCTTGAGGTTTCGAGAAGCAGTGGTGGCCCCCTAAGACAAATAGGCTGTTCACCCTGCAGAGAAAATTTCACTTTGCAAGAGAATTTTCCCATGTTCAGTAAATATTGTAGAGCTCTGTTGACTTCCAATCAGGTGCAAGTAAAAATTATTATTTTTTTGGTTTCAACTACACGTGATTGGGTATTCTTTGCAAAGTGAAATTTCACCACATTCACTGAGCTTTAAGGCAACTTCACTTGCAAACGGCAACTTCCCTTGCAAAGCGAACACCCTATTTGCTCTTAGTAATTCAACTGAAGTGTTTAACCACTTGAGCTTTGGAAGATTTTCTGTGATACAGCACTGCATTACTTTAACTGACAATTGCATGGTCATGCAACGCTGTACCTAAATAACATTGTTGTCCTTTTTTTCCCACAAATAGAGCTTCCTTTTGGTGGTATTTGATACTCTGCGTTTTTTATTGCACTGTAAACAAAAAAACAGACCATTTTGAAAAAAAAAAAAACAATATTTTTTACTTTCCAATAAAAAAAATCTAATTTCTTCATCAATTTAGGCCAAAATGTGTTCTGCATCATCCCAGTAAGCATATATTTATTGATTTGTGCAAAAGTTATAGCTTCTACAAACTATGAGATATATTTATGGATTTTTTTTTTTTTTTTTACTAGTAATGGCAGTGATCAGCGACTTAGTGGGACTGCAATATTGTAGCAGACAAATTGACAAATAACTGACACTTTTGACACTTTTTTTGGGACCAGTGACACTAATACAAGGATCAGTGCTAAAAGTATGCACTGTTACTGTACTAATGGCACTGGCTGGGAAGGGGTTAACATCAGGGGCGATCAAGGGGTTAACTGTGTGCCTAGCTGGTGTTTTAGTAGTGTGGAAGGTGCTTTTACTAGTGGAAGGCATAGATCCGTGTCTCTGGTTTGCAGGAACACAGGATCTATGCCTTCCTTACTGACTGTGTACAGAACAATCAGCGGGTGCCGGCAGGCATTGGGTCCACGGGACCCGCTAATCAGCTACCACTGTGTAGAATAACAGCGGGAACAAGTCGACGGTGACGTGCACTCACGTCCAATACCCGGAAGTGCAGGATCATGTATATATACGTGATCCTGTATCAGTAAGTGGATAAAGACTACAGGACCTCCTATTGCTATAACATAGGGAGGAATTTAGCTTACAGATGTGAGCTAGACAGGGTTGATTACACTGTTTGAGATAATACAGCAGAATGCACAGGCCTCTTATGAGTTTACGGAACTTCTGCCAGGAGGAACTGATTTTTTTTACCACCTTCAGTGTTATACAGATCAAAGGGGGAAAATAAGAGAGGTTGTGATTTTCCATTAAATGACAAAAATAAACTGCTAATATATGGGAATCTGTATGATGAACATAATATACAGTTAAACCTTGGATTGCAAGCCTAATTCGTTCCAGAAACATGCTTGTAATCCAAAGCACTTGTATATCAAAGCAAATTTCCCCATAAGAAATAATGGAAACTCATATGATTTGTTCCACAACCATTTATTCATAGGTCCTTTAGTTTATAGTCCATATAAAAAGGTTATAGCAATTTGATAGGTTGTGTAACCATAAAATGTCCATCCACAAATGGAAGCCTCCACAAGGGGTTTTGAAGTAAAATCCAGCAGGAGCTACAGAGTATAAAAGAAAAGAGAGGCACCTCTAAGTGTAGCAATATGTTGCTAAATGTTGTACCTTCATTAAATTTAACCATTTTGCTACACTTAGAGGTGCCTCTCTTCTCTTTTATACTCAGTTGTGACATGATGCTACTTGTATATCAAGACATCGCTTATATATCAAGCTAATGTTTGTAAAAAAATGTTGCTTGTCTTGCAAAACACTCTCACACCAAGTTACTACTATACTAATGCCACGTACACACGATCGGACTTCTCGTCGGAAAATTATATGATGGCTTTTCCGACGGGATTCCACTCAAGTTTGCCTTGCATGTACACGGTCACACAAAAGTTCGCTGAACTTACGACCGTCAAGAACGCTGTGACATACAACATTAGGACGAGCCGAGAAAATTAAGTTTGATGCTTCCGAGCATGCGTCGAATTGTTTCTGAGCATGTGTAGGAATTTTGTGCGTCGGAATTGCCACAGACGATCGCATTTTTTGATAGGAACTTTTTCTGACCGAAAAATTGAGAACATGCTCACAATCTTTTGCTGGCTGGAATTTGGCCAGCAAAAGTCCGATGGAGCATACACACGGTCGCATTTTCCAACGAAAAACTCTCATCGGTCTTTTGCGGGCTGAAATTCCGATCGTGTGTACGCGGCATAAGAGTAATTTAGGTGAATCAGACATAAGGCTAGAGCTAGAAAAAAAAATCTTTATTTTTATGAGGTTTTTTATTGCATAAAAATGACTGTTTTGTTTTTTTCATTTTACATGAATATCTTGTTCTGAATGTAATCACGCATTTTTCCAGTGCCATGTTAAGTATGAAATGAATCAATTGCGAATTCATCCCAGTATGGTAACTTAGCATCAGTGTGGTCTCACACCACAGTGCATCACATTGTGCACACCATTTACTAGACAGATTACTGTGTGGCTTTATATAGTTTTTCTGCTTCATTGCAAACTCATTTCATGTTCAGCTAGTTTTCCTGCAAAAGAACATGTAACACTGTTGACAAATGAAAATGTAAAAATGATTCATACAAAATGTCTTCAGAGGCATGTTTAGGTCATACTTTATCAGAGAAATGGCGTGCTGGGTACAAATCTTAGGAAAACTCTATCTGCACTGTTGTCATGCTTTGTAGTCAGTTTGCAATGAAAAACTGGATGCTTATAAATGCTGATGGGCTTCCTACTGGTTGCCCTTCCTTTAGAACAATATTAATACATTAGGTTTATTAAGCAAAAGGATTTTTAATGTGTTGACCCAAAAATTCAAAGTCAAATTCATACTTTTAAATAACAACTGACAGTTTTAGTCTGACTGCTCACCAAACATTCGGGTTGCTTAATAATGCATTTTTTGATGGTGACAATTCCTCATCTTTGCACTGTACCAGCAATACCAGTTGCTATTGACTTCTGTATAACCTCCCTGCCCATGCACAGATCGAAATTTGGTAAGTCCCTGCTAAACTGGCCAAATTTCGATCCATGGTTGGCTTAAAGGGTTGTAAAGTCAGAAGGTTTTTTTATCCTAATGCATTCTATGCAGTAAGATAAAAAGCCTTCTGTGTGTAGCAACCCCCCCAGCCCCCCTAATACTTACCGGAGCCCCATCTCTATCCAGCTATGTCCATGAGTGTCTTGGCCATCGGGGACTCTCCCTCATGAGTGGCTGAGACACAGCAGCAGTGCAATTAGCTCCCACTGCTGTCAATCAAAGTCAGTTAGCCAATCAGGAGAGAGAGGGGCAGGGCCGAACCGCAGCTCCATGTCTGAATGGATACACGGAGCTGTGACTCGGCTCTGGTGCCCACACAGCAAGCTGCTTGCTGTGGGGGCACTCAACAGGAGGTAGGGGCCAGGAGCACAGAAGAGGACCCCGAGAAGAGGAGGATCAGGGCTGCTCTGTGCAAAACCACTGCACAGGGCAGGTAAGTATAACATGTTTATTATTTATATTGAAAAAAAAATGAGACTGGACCTCTACAGTCAATCACTTGTGTGAGCATACCTGTAGTTCTTCAGCAGTGTTGGATTGTTAGGGCCCCGTAGATCTATTGCTCCCTAAAGTATGCATGAGATAAGCTGCAATGCATACATGGTCCGAATTAGTTTGCATGTCTGTGCACATAAAAAATAACATTAGAACACATTTCTGTAGGGCTTGCATGCCTCAGCATATTTATATTACTTACATGTTTCCTCATGCATGGAATATAATAGGATAAGAAAAATACTGTGTTTTTAATAAGGGCTATGAGTGAATAAAAGAACTATACCATCCTGAAGATTTATTTTGTGTTATCTCCCTCTGCTAGGTAAACATAGTCTTATCAAACAGAATTTGGAAGCAGTGAGTGTAATATTACCCTCTTCACTATGCTGCCAGCAGGACTTTATGAAGCAGTGAGTCAGAGATCAGAGCTAGAATTGTGGCATGGTGCAGAACTACTAAAATAAATAAAAAGCTTTTCTGGCTGTCAAAAAATGTTTTTTCCTCTCTATTCCTTGCATCTGCTTGAGATAATTGTTCTGATGTACATAGTATGCTCCAATCACAAAGAAAGGCTCAGGGGATGATTAGTATCTCTTACTGATCAAGAGAAAATGTGATTAGCTAATTAGAACACCAGATAAGAACTTTCCTTAATTCAGCTGCCATTAGTGGTGTGCTTATAATCTTCAAGTAGCTCAAGGATGAGTGTGTGTGCGTGTGTGTAACAAAGGATTGTAAATGAAGGAAAGTGGATTTTGTTAAGACGTCTTAAGACGAACTTAACCTCTCCTGAATGACCAGCCGCTGTTCCATCCCCTCATTTAAAAAAAAAAAAAAAAATTGCTCAGGTGCTCCACTGGTCTCTACCAGACAATTGGGAGCAGGCAGAAACTGGCAGCGGATTTCTGTACATGTACACAAATGCTGAAAACCTTTGGTAGATGGGCACTGTAGTGCACTGTGGCATTTGTGCTCATGTACAGATGCTTGCAACTTAGTAACACACTGCCTCTTGGAATAGCTGCGACGTAGCAATCCCAGGAGGCAGCAGGGCCTGGCCAAGACCAGAAACCTGCAAGTGCTTCTTTGTAGCACAAAATGAACAAAACAGTGGAAAGCAGAATAGAAGAGTTTTGCATTTCTGGAAGAAGGTGGGGGCAGAAATAAAGTAAGATGAGCTTGTTTAGTTAGGTTAAGTTCTGCTTGAAATATGGTGTTCTAAATTTTTGTAACCCATACAGTTAAGAAATCTATAAACAAAGGTTGCTGACTGTCCTGTCAGGTATCACATTGTTAAAGCAATCATTTTTATAGGCAGTCTGTAAAACAATTGAGGATAATTAAGGTAGTCTGTAAAGACTTAAAAAAGGGGTAATTGTGGAGTTTGCTGAGTGCCCTCTGTGACAAGGTTTTGCTATTGAGCCTCAAAAGAAAAGGGAAACAGAGGAGAAACTTTAACTTACTAAGGCTGGCCATAGACTGAGCAAATTTCTTGCAGTCATGGGTTGCAGGAAATAAATGTGCTTGATTCCCCCATTCCCCTGGGAGAAGACAGTAATTATTGCCAGTGGCTATAACAGCCGCTAGCAATAATTGCATATAAAAATCCGGCAGGCTGGTTGTACCTAAGTTAATTGAACAATCAACTTGGGTACATTTAGCCTGCCCATACATGGCTGATTTAAGGGTCTGGGCTGTATTCACCATTAGCCAAATTATGCTTGTAAACAGTAGGGACAAAGAGATGTTTTTTAATGTATAACTGCAGAACAGTAGAATTGCTGTCATCTCATTAGCTTATTTGAACCTTGTTGCAATGTTCCAATACAGGTTAGGAGCTTTTAAACAAGAACATGGTCTGCATAAAAGGGGTGCTCCAAGCAGACCAAAGGCTTTGTGCCTACAGGTTTCATCAATGTAAATCAAGCTCTGCCTAGGGTAGTATTCTACACCTTAACCTGGAAAATATGGTGGCAGGAGCAAAATTGTGAACTTCTGGCAGTGAAAGTCAAGTCTTTGGCTGCAGAACTAGCTCCAGCTGTATGGTATTTCCATTGCATTTTAAAAATAAATCTAATTTAACGGAATTGAACTCCTAGTATGGGGTGGAAGGGTGTACTGAGCCAAACTTGGTAGACAACATTATAATCAAGAATGTCACCTGCAATGTCTGTCCTAGGACAGATTCCACTGGTTCATCAAAGTACCTGGTATAAAATGTAATTGTTCCCCACAATGAGATAATATTTGAGAGTCAGGTAAAATGTCACCAGGGATTAAGCACCCAAAACCCATTTAAAGAGGATGTGTTTCTTTGAATACCTGTTAGTTTAAATTCTTTATTAATATTTATTTGGTTTCCATCTGTCATGTTGAAGTCAGTCAAAATCACTTGTCTTACAGTGGAAAAGAAAGATGTTTATTAACACATATACGAGCATAGACATTCTGCAAGGGAGAATGCCTCTTTAGATATTTTGTGACAGAGGTATTTAAACAGTGGAGAATTCATATAATGTAGAAAGCACATGATTGGTCAATAGACATAACGGGCAGAAAAAGCTTTAAAGAAGCTGCACCATGCATAATGATATGTTGTCAAATGGAAATGGCCATGAAACAGTTGCACATTTTTCTGCAAATTATCACAGTCATGAAACTATTTCCTAACTCAGACCTATTTTTATACCTTTATTTGATATTCAGGTTTAATTCTATTTTTTTTTCTCAATCAAAGGTTTTTATTTGCGCTTAAGAAATCTTACAGTAGACATTAGCAAATAAGAATTATACAATGAAATTTCTGATAATGATTTTCAGCGTACAGATATCTTAAATATTAGCAGAACATTAAACATTTTTTAAATGAATTTATGAAATTTGAATTTAGTGGCAAATTATCATGTAATAATAGTATAGGATATGATTTGAGAGGAAGTGGTGAGGGAGGGGTATAAGAATGAAGTAATTAAGGGAGGGGGGAGAAAAGAGAGTATGGGAGGGGAGAGGGAGAACAATAAGGGGGGATGCAGAATTAAGAAATTTTTAGCTTAACACATTTCCATAAGTGCATGAAGATAACATATAAGTGTATTCAGGTGCAGACTAGGGGTTACATTTTTCCAACATATGGTAAACATGTAAAACATTATATTGTCATTCTTGAGAGGTTATTCCATAATTAATTTATATTCGGCTGAGTAAGTGAACAGTAGCCATGGTTGCCATGTTTTGATAAAGTTATCACTGTTTTCTCTTTTCATGGCTGCTATTTCTTCCATTTTGTATATGTAGTGTGTCCTATCTATCCATTCCTTGATCTTTGGTACTCTTGTAGATTTCCAGTATAGGGGGATGAGTGTTTCAGCCGCTAACAGCAAGTGTCTGGTTAGCGATTTTTTGTATTTACTTAATGTGCAAGGGATTAGGTTAATCAGACTAATGGCAGCGTTCAATTCCAATTTAGTTTCAGTGATGTGTTTAACCCATTTCCTGACTTCTTCCCAAAAGGCAAGAATAGAGGGGCATTCCCACCAGATATGAAAAAAGGTACCTATGTGGTTTTTACATTGCTAACATGTGTTTGGTGTTGCGGCGAACCATCTCCCAGCTCTCAGTGGGGTAATATACCATTGAGTAAGTATTTTATAGGAGATCTCCTGGTATTTGGAGCTTACTGAGCATTTGTGCGAGACAATGCAAGGTTAATTCTTTATCATGTCCGCCTTTGTTTGCATTATCAAACACCTAATATTCTATGATATGTGATGGAGGTGGACATAAAGAACACCAGATCCCCTATTTTTTATAATGAATACCAAAAGAAAAACAATTTGGGAATTTTAAGACTCTAATGCTCTCAGGATAGATGCTCTCAGGGCCTGGACTTAAACCTGGAGCCTCTGCTATGTCTGGTAATGACTCTTCTCGCTGAGCTACCTGTGATGCTGGACAGCACTCTGTGTGATCTATTGGACAACCCTGCCTTGTGCCTTGACTTCATCTGAACTTCGAACTCTTTGCTCCTCCCATGTACTTTATGATTTAAGCCATGTCTCTGTACTTCCTGTTTGCCAGATTATTGAGCTCTCTTCAGCCAGTATCTCGCTCTTGCCTTCCCTAATGCCATCCATATTTTGCTACCACTCATTATTGACCCTTGGCTTTTTCCTTCTGCCTGATCCCAACCTGCAACTACTCGTTACTGGCCTTTGGCTTGTTTTCTTCGTTTTTTCTTATTGTTTGTTTTAATTATATCACATACAAAAGCAAATTCAGTCGATTTTGTCATAATTACATTTTATGTATACGTTTTACTATCCCCTGTAAGTCCCCCCCTGTTCTGACCCACACACCCCAATCCCTCTCCATCCTCTTCCCTCACCTCCCCTTCTGTCCCATATTTGATTTTTCTCCCAATTTATCCTGTCTTATCCTCCTACAACCTCCACACATCTTATTGTCTTCTTAAACGACTTCTAATCTTTCCATCTATTTATAATTTCCTCGATTCCCTCCTCTCAACAGTATCTCAGATATTCCATGTTATATGTCTCCTCTACCCTTCCGAACCAATCCCTTATTGTGGGGCTTTCTGTTTCTTGCCAATGCCTTGGCATCTGACTCTTAGCTGCATTGATCAGATGAGGGATCACAGATTCTTTATATTGTTTTATTGAACTTTCTATCCCATGAAATAAATACGTCCAAGGTTCTTCTAATATTTCTCTTTTAGTGATTTCTTTTATTAGCTGTAAAATCTCTTTCCAATAACTTTTTATTTTTGGGCAATCTCACCATATATGTGCCATTGTTCCCACTACTTTACATCCCCGCCAGCAATGTGGTGATTTCCCTGATTGATATTTACTTATTTTGTCTGGGGTTATATACTACCTTGTAAGGCATTTATAGTTCACCTCAGCTGTATTAGTGTCGACTGCGGAGCCATGTACCAATCTCAAAAATGTTTCTAATTTTTGTTTATTTCTGCGTGTTTCCAATTCCTTTTTCCATTATTTTTATGTATGGTGGATCCTCCAGCCCTTCCATTGCCATTAAAATTTTATAAATCAGTGATATACCATTTTTTGTGTTTGACGCCATACTCAGCAGCTCCAGCGGCCTTAGATCTTCCGCTGATCTTAGTGGTTGTGGCAAAGTTATGACAAAGTGCTTACTGGAGGTACCGCCATTCATTAATCACCATCAAATCTATTTTGTGTTTTAATTCTTGAAATGTGAATATTTTCCCCTTTTCTGTTATATACTTTAATTGTGCATTATCATTTTTTATCCAGTCTCCAAATATTTTCCCTTTTTCTGGTGTGAAATATGTATGTGAATATGTGAATGTAAAGAGACGGTTTTGGTTGCTATAGACAATCTCCAGTTTCCAGGCAAAAAGAACAGTTTTTATAATATAAAACTGCAAGCAGGGCACTGGAGAAACCACTAGGGACCAAAGGGAGTTGAAATAAATTGATACAGTAATGTAATCTGTAAGATTACAGTGTACTGTATATGTATTGTGTTTTTTACTTTTTGAATTTGGCGCCATTCTCCGTCCCCGTGTGTCACAACGCTCACAGGGAATGGAGCCCGGGCAAAGTGATAGATCGAGCAGAGGACGGCTGGCTCACACTGAGGGGAGACATTGCAGGATCCAGGCGACAAGGTAAGTAAGCTCTTCCTGGATCCTGCGATGCAATCCCAAGTCTGGTTCCGGGTTACCGCTTTTGGTACTGAAAATCCACCCCGAGCCAGACTCGGGAATACCATCAGGGAGGTTAATGGAGAATTATATTTCCCTCTACCTTGTTTATGTATGAAATCCCAAATTTTATGTACATTTCGTGTTATTGTATGTGTATTCTCACCCAGTGCTCTGTATTGGAGAGGAATCCAAATGATTCTACCCAACCGTGTGTCACTCATTATATTTTCAATTTGTAGCCATCTTTTTTCATTCTTTTCCCTTGTCCACTCCATTAATCATGAAATTAACATTGTGTTATAATATTTTTCTAAATCTGGTACCTTAAGCCCACCTTGCATTTTATCTCTCCTTTAATACCGAGAATGGCTTCCTATTCTGCCAAATAAACTTGGTTATTATTTATTTTTAACCACTTGCCGACCGCCTCACGCATATATACGTGAGCAGAATGGCACGGGCAGGCAAAATCACGTACCCATACGTGATTGCCTTCCCGCGGGCGGGGGGTCCGATCGGACCCCCCCCGGTGCCAGCGGCGGTCGGCATTTGGCTAGGAGCGATGACAGACGAGGGGGAGACCATCCGATCGTGGCCCCCCCTCGCGATCGCTCCCAGCCAATGAGGAAGATCCCTTGCCTGTGTATAGTACACACAGGCAGAGGATGTGATGTCATCTCTCCTCGGCTCGGCAGTTTCCGTTCTAGCGCCGAGGAGAGAAGACACGTAAGTGCACCAACACACACACACACACAGTAGAACATGCCAGGCACACAAAACACCCCCGATCCCCCCTGATCGCCCCCCGATCCCCCCCAATCACCCCTCCCCCCTCCCTGTAACACTGACAGTAAGCAGTATTTTTTTTTTTTTCTGATTACTGCAGGGTGTCAGTTAGTGACAGTTACTGTGGTAGGACAGTGAGTGTTACCCCCCTTTAGGTCTAGGGTACCCCCCTAACCCCCCCTAATAAAGTTTTAACCCCTTGATCACCCCCTGTCACCAGTGTCGCTAAGCGATCATTTTTCTGATCGCTGTATTAGTGTCACTGGTGACGCTAGTTAGGAACGTAAATATTTAGGTTCGCCGTCAGCATTTTATAGCGACAGGGACCCCCATATACTACCTAATAAATGTTTTAATCCCTTGATTGCCCCCTAGTTAACCCTTTCACCACTGATCACCGTATAACCGTTACGGGTGACGCTGGTTAGTTCATTTATTTTTTATAGTGTCAGGGCACCCGCCGTTTATTACCGAATAAAGGTTTAGCCCCCTGATCGCCCGGCAGTGATGTGCGTCGCCCCAGGCAGCGTCAGATTAGCGCCAGTACCGCTAACACCCACGCACGCAGCATACGCCTCCCTTAGTGGTATAGTATCTGATCGGATCAATATCTGATCCGATCAGATCTATACTGGTGTCCCCAGCAGTTTAGGGTTCCCAAAAACGCAGTGTTAGCGGGATCAGCCCAGATACCCGCTAGCACCTGCATTTTGCCCCTCCGCCCGGCCCAGCCCACCCAAGTGCAGTATCGATCGAACACTGTCACTTACAAAATGCTAAACGCATAACTGCAGCATTCGCAGAGTCAGGCCTGATCCCTGCGATCGCTAACAGTTTTTTTGGTAGCGTTTTGGTGAACTGGCAAGCAGCAGCCCCAGGCAGTGTCAGGTTAGCGCCTGTCGCGCTAACACCCACGCACGCACCGTATCCTCCCTTAGTGGTATAGTATCTGAACGCATCAATATCTGATCCGATCAGATCTATACTAGCGTCCCCAGCAGTTTAGGGTTCCCAAAAACGCAGTGTTAGCGGGATCAGCCCAGATACCTGCTAGCACCTGCGTTTTGCCCCTCCGCCCAGCCCGGCCCAGCCCACCCAAGTGCAGTATCGATCGATCACTGTCACTTACAAAACACTAAACGCATAACTGCAGCGTTCGCAGAGTCAGGCCTGATCCCTGCGATCGCTAACAGTTTTTTTGGTAGCGTTTTGGTGAACTGGCAAGCACCAGCGGCCTAGTACACCCCGGTCATAGTCAAACCAGCACTGCAGTAACACTTGGTGACGTGGCGAGTCCCATAAGTGCAGTTCAAGCTGGTGAGGTGGCAAGCACAAGTAGTGTCCCGCTGCCACCAAAAAGACAAACACAGGCCGTCGTGCCCATAGTGCCCTTCCTGCTGCATTCGCCAATCCTAATTGGGAACCCACCACTTCTGCAGCGCCCGTACTTCCCCCATTCACATCCCCAACCAAATGCAGTCGGCTGCATGAGAGGCATTTTCTTTATGTCCTCCCGAGTACCCCTACCCAACGAACCCCCCCAAAAAAGATGTTGTGTCTGCAGCAAGCGCGGATATAGACGTGACACCCGCTATTATTGTCCCTCCTGTCCTGACAATCCTGGTCTTTGCATTGGTGAATGTTTTGAACGCTACCATACACTAGTTGATTATTAGCGTAGGGTACAGCATTGCACAGACTAGGACACACTTTCACAGGGTCTCCCAAGATGCCATCGCATTTTGAGAGACCCGAACCTGGAACCGGTTACAGTTATAAAAGTTAGTTACAAAAAAAAGTGTAAAAAAAAAAACAAAAAAAAAAAACACATACAAAAATATAAAATAAAAAAAATAGTTGTCGTTTTATTGTTCTCTCTCTCTCTATTCTCTCTCTATTGTTCTGCTCTTTTTTACTGTATTCTATTCTGCAATGTTTTATTGTTATTATGTTTTATCATGTTTGTTTTTCAGGTCTGCAATTTTTTATACTTTACCGTTTACTGTGCTTTATTGTTAACCATTTTTTTGTCTTCAGGTACGCCATTCACGACTTTGAGTGGTTATACCAGAATGATGCCTGCAGGTTTAGGTATCATCTTGGTATCATTCTTTTCAGCCAGCGGTCGGCTTTCATGTAAAAGCAATCCTAGCAGCTAATTAGCCTCTAGACTGCTTTTACAAGCAGTGGGAGGGAATGCCCCCCCCAACGTCTTCCGTGTTTTTCTCTGGCTCTCCTGTCTCAACAGGGAACCTGAGAATGCAGCCGGTGATTCAGCCAGCTGACCATAGAGCTGATCAGAGACCAGAGTGGCTCCAAACATCTCTATGGCCTAAGAAACAGGAAGCTACGAGCATTTTATGACTTAGATTTTGCCGGATGTAAACAGCGCCATTGGGAAATTGGGAAAGCATTTTATCACACCGATCTTGGTGTGGTCAGATGCTTTGAGGGCAGAGGAAAAATCTAGGGTCTAATAGACCCCAATTTTTTCAAAAAAGAGTACCTGTCACCACCTATTGCTATGATAGGGGATATTTACATTCCCTGAGATAACAATAAAAATGATTTAAAAAAAAAAATATGAAAGGAACAGTTTAAAAATAAGATAAAAAAGAAAAAAAAAATTAAGAAAAAAAAAAAAAAAAAAGCACCCCTGTCCCCCCTGCTCTCGCGCTAAGGCGAACGCAAGCGTCGGTCTGGCGTCAAATGTAAACAGCAATTGCACCATGCAAGTGAGGTATCACCGCGAAGGTCAGATCGAGGGCAGTAATTTTAGCAGTAGACCTCCTCTGTAAATCTAAAGTGGTAACCTGTAAAGGCTTTTTCGCCACTGCACGTTTGTGCGCAATTTTAAAGCATGTCATGTTTGGTATCCATGTACTCGGCCTAAGATCATCTTTTTTATTTCATCAAACATTTGGGCAATATAGTGTGTTTTAGTGCATTAAAATTTAAAAAAGTGTGTTTTTTCCCCAAAAAATGCGTTTGAAAAATCGCAAATACTGTGTGAAAAAAAAAATGAAACACCCACCATTTTAATCTGTAGGGCATTTGCTTTAAAAAAATATATAATGTGTGGGGGTTCAAAGTAATTTTCTTGCAAAAAAAATAATTTTTTCATGTAATCAAAAAGTGTCAGAAAGGGCTTTGTATTCAAGTGGTTAGAAGAGTGGGTTATGTGTGACATAAGCTTCTAAATGTTGTGCATAAAATGCCAGGACAGTTCAAAACCCCCCCAAATGACCCCATTTTGGAAAGTAGACCTCACTTTTTGTCACAAAGTTTTGAAAATTGAAAAAAGAAAAAAAAATTTTTTCTTGTCTTTCTTTATTTTCAAAAACAAATGAGAGCTGCAAAATACTCACCATGCCTCTCAGCAAATAGCTTGGGGTGTCTACTTTCCAAAATGGGGTCATTTTGGGGGGGTTTGTGCCACCTGGGCATTCCATGGCCTCCGAAACTGTGAAAGGCAGTGAAGAGTGAAATCAAAAATTCACGCCCTTAGAAATCCTGAAGGCGGTGATTGGTTTTCGGGCCCCGTACGCGGCTAGGCTCCTAAAAAGTCCCACACATGTGGTATCCCCATACTCAGGAGAAGCAGCTAAATATATTGTGGGGTGCAATTCCACATATGCCCATGGCCTGTGTGAGCAATATATCATTTAGTGACAACTTTGTGCAAAAAAAAAAAAAAAAAAATTGTCACTTTCCCGCAACTTGTGTCAAAATATAAAACATTCCATGGACTCAACATGCCTCAAAGCAAATAGCTTGGGGTGTCTACTTTCCAAAATGGGGTCATTTGGGGGGGGTTTATGCCATCTGGGCATTTTATGGCATTCAAAACTGTGATAGGTAGTGAGGAGTAAAATAAAAAATGTACGCCCTTAGAAATCCCGAAGGCGGTGATTGGTTTTCGGGGCCCCGTACGCGGCTAGGCTCCCAAAAAGTCCCACACATGTGGTATCCCTATACTCAGGAGAAGCAGCTAAATGTATTTTGGGGTGCAATTCCACATATGCCCATGGCCTGTGTGAGCAATATATCATTTAGTGACAACTTTTTGTAATTTTTTTTTTTGTCATTATTCAATCACTTGGGACAAAAAAAATTAATATTCAATGGGCTCAACATGCCTCTCAGCAATTTCCTTGAGGTGTCTACTTTCCAAAATGGGGTCATTTGTGGGGGTTTTGTACTGCCCTGCCATTTTAGCACCTCAAGAAACGACATAGGCAGTCATAAATTAAAGGCTGTGTAAATTCCAGAAAATGTACCCTAGTTGTAGGCGCTATAACTTTTGCGCAAACCAATAAATATACACTTATTGACATTTTTTTTACCAAAGACATGTGGCTGAATACATTTTGGCCTAAATGTATGACTAAAATTGAGTTTATTGGATTTTTTTTATAACAAAAAGTAGAAAATATCCATTTTTTTCAAAATTTTCGGTCTTTTTCCGTGTATAGCACAAAAAATAAAAACGGCAGAGGTGATCAAATACCATCAAAAGAAAGCTCCATTTGTGGGAAGAAAAGGACGCAAATTTCGTTTGGGTACAGCATTGCATGACCGCGCAATTAGCAGTTAAAGCGACGCAGTGCCAAATTGTAAAAAGTGCTCTGGGCAGGAAGGGGGTAAATCCTTCCGGGGCTGAAGTGGTTAATGTTTTAAAAATAACAAAATAACATTTGGATAAGGTAACATTTGGAATTTATACATAACTTTGGGTACTATTACCATCTTAATGGTATTTATTTGTCCTATCCATGAGAGGGACCTTGTTGCTATTTTTCTTATTTCCATTTTTATTTCATTTAGTAATGGGATGTAATTTACCTAGTAAAATTTCACTGGGGATGATGTTAGTCTTATTCCTAGATATTTTAATTCTGTCTTCCATGTAAATTGAAATTCTTGCTGTAGACACTGTTCTTCCTGTTTATTTAAGTTTATATTTAAGATCTCTGATTTGGAAAGATTTATTTTTAAATTTGATAATTCTCCGTAATATTTCAGACTCTTCATTAGATTGGGCATTGTAATCCTAGGGTTAGAAATATAAAATAATACATCATCAGCGTAAGCTGCTATTTTATGTTCCTCCTCTCCTATCTTAATCCCTCCTACATCTGGGTTGTTCCTTATTGTTGCCAACAGGGGTTCTAGTGATAATACAAATAATAGGGGTGTTAGGGGACACCACTGTCTCATTCCTTTGAACATTTCAAAGGGGGAAGATAGAGTCTCATTGACCTTCACCTTTGCAGTAGGATGCTTATATAATACTTTAATCCATTGGCCCATCCCGGGACCTGTCCCCATGGCTTCCAGGGTATTCATCATGAATCCCCAGTCTACCCTGTCAAACGCTTTTTCTGCGTCAATTGACAGGAGTAGACCTGTGGTATTTTCCTCGCTAATTTTCTGAAGCAAAAGCAATGTTATCACCCCATTGTCTTTCTCTTCTCTGCCGAGGATGAACCCCACTTGGTCTGCTTGTACCAGATCGGTCATCAGATCTTTCATCCTAGTAGCTAATACTTTTGTGAATAATTTAGTGGCAGCATTCAACAATGATATCGGTCTGTAACTTGAGCATAGGGTACTATTTTTTCCCTCTTTTGGGATGATTGAGATTGAGGCCAACAGGGCTTCTCTTCCAATCTCATAATTTGTCCCCAGTCCGTTCATATATGAACACAATTTAGGTAACACATTTTCTTTAAATTTTTTGTAATAATATATTGTGAACCCATCAGGACCTGGGCTTTTTCCCGACACTGATTCTTTTAAAGCTGTATTAATCTCCTCTTCTGTTATGGGTTTTTCTAATGTAATTAGCTTGTTCTTGGTTACTTGAGGTAGTCTGGCACTTTTTAAGAACTCTTTTATCTTTTCCAGTCTTGCTGTTTCTTTTTGACCCTTTTGTTTTATTGAGTATAGAGACCCATAATAATTCTGGAACACTTTTGCTATTTCTGTTGTTGAGAATACTATCGCCCCTGTACTATTCTGTATTTTTTCTATACAGTTTAATGATTTTTTCTTCTTCAGTATTATTAACAGATGTTTCCCCGTTTTATCCCACCATAAAAATCTTTATTTTGCAATTCTATTGAAGTCCCTTCTCATCTCCTGATCTAATGGGTTATTTTAGTTTGTTCCTTTTTGTTACTAGTGCCTGTAGCCAATCCCTTTCTCCCTTTTTTTCATGCCCCTGTTCTAGTTCATGGATTTTTTTTATTAATATTTCCATATATTTTTGTGTCCCTAATGTGTCCCAGAGGGTGGCCTCCATTATCTCCTTTGTATCATTTATTTTGAAATATTGTTCTATTTCCTCTTTTATTTTCTCTTCCTCTTCTATACCCTGTATTAGTTCTTTCTTTAATCTCCATCAATTGAATTGTTTTTGGGCACCTGGTATTTTCATTTCCATACTCACCGGGGAATGGTCTGACCATGTTGTTATTTCAATATTTGTTTTAGTCACCCATTCTAATAACCTATGTTCAACCAAAATATAGTCGATCCTTGAGTACATTGCATGCACAGGGGAGTAGAATGTATAATCCTGTGTTTTAGGATGCTGCAGTCTCCATACATCCATCAGTTGACAATTGGCTTGTTTTCTGATTATGCTTCTCTTAGATCCTTACCTATTTATTTGCTACCGAACCCCAGCTTGCTCACCTTTTGGTGGGGCGATCCTGAGGACCGTGACTAGGTACTAACATGTGGCAAAATCCATCTCCACCAACAGGAGCTCTGGTGAACACCGGTTAGTACTTAGACTCCTTAGACTTAGATTGCCTGTGTACCTATCCTTTTGGTCGATGGTAGTCCCGCTATAGCAACTGGTCTTTGAACCTGACCCTTGATCGTGACCTACGCAATGAACACAGAGATACAACATAAAAATAAAAATGTTTCATTTATTTTATCTTAAACATTAAAATCTGTCTCTATAAGCATACCATGTAGTGCAAGGGCCTGCCTGATTGCATATAAATTGAAACTCCTAAGGTTTGACCTCATATTATATGGTGTTGGTAAATCTGAAGACAAAAATCAGCAGAAAATCTAATAGTGTGTATGGGGCTTAAGTCAATACTTTGTAGAACCACTTTTTGCTGCAAATACATTTGAAAGTCTTTTTGGGTATGTCTCTACCAGCTTTGTACATCTAGAGAGTGCCATTTTTACCCATTATTCTTTGCAAAATAGTTCGAGCTCTGTCAGATTGGATGGAGAGCGTCTGTAGACAGCAATTTTCAAGACTTGCCACAGATTTTCAATTGGATTTAGGTCTGGACTTTGACTGTGCTATTCTAACACATGAATATGCTTCGATCTAAACCATTCCATTGTAGCTCTGGCTCTATGCTTAGGGTCATTGTCCTGCTGGAAGGTGGACCTCCGCCCCAGCCTCAAGTCTATTGCAGACTCTAATAGGTTTTCTTCTAAGATTGCCCTGTATTTGGCTCCATACATCTTCCCATCAACTCTGACCAGCTTGCCTGTCCCTGCTGAAGTAAAGCATTACCACAACATAATGCTGTCACCACCATGTTTCATGGTGGGGATGGTGTGTTTAGGGTGATGCTCAGTGTTAGTTTTCTGCCACACAAAGCGTTTTGCTTTTAGGCCAAAAAGTTCAATTTTGGTTTCATCTGACCAGAGCATCTTCTTCCACATATTTGCTGTGTCCCCCACATGGCTTCTCGCAAACTGCAAATGGGACTTCTTATGGCCTTCTTTCAATGATAGCTTTCTTCTTGGCACTCTTCCATAAAGGCCAGATTTGTGGAGTGCACGACTAATAGGTTTCCTGTAGACAGATTCTCCCACCTGAGCTGTGGATCTCTGCAGCTTCTCTAGAGTTACCACGGGCCTCTTGGCTGCTTCTCTGATTAATGCTCTCCTTGCCCAGCCTGTCAGTTTAGGTGGACGGCCATGTCTTGGTAGGTTTGCAGTTGTGCCATACTCTTTCCATTTTCGGATGATGGATTGAACAGTGCTCTGTGAGATGTTCAAAGCTTGGGATATTTTTGTACAACCTAACCCTGCTTTAAACTTCTCCACAACTTTATCCCTGACCTGTCTGGTTTGTTCCTTAGCCTTCATGATGCTCTTTGTCCACTAAGGTTCTCTCACAAACCTTTGAGGGGTTCACAGAACAGCTGTATTTATACTGAGATTCAATTACACACAGGTGGACTCTATTTACTAATTAGGTGACTTCTGAAGGCAATTGGTTCCACTAGATTTTAACTAGGGGTTTCAGAATAAAGGGGGCTTAATACAAATGCACGTCACACTATTTTCACTATTAGGAAGAAAGCAGAGATGGAAGGAAATGCCAGTATCCAAATTCAAAGTTTTAATGGTTCCTTCCCTCTCTGCTTTCTTCCTCTCGGTCTATACAGAGCCGGTCACAACTCTGAGGACAGCAGCTACAAGTGGTCCCATGCATTCCTTTAGTGTACCCCTAACTACCTCGGACCAATGACATGCGATGGATTACTATTTGTTACCCTGATGGTTGGTACTTTTCATATACACATTGCTGGCTGGACTATATACTAAAACTCTTTGCTCCAGTACCCTCTTTATTCTTTTTCACCATGACTGCATATTACACATTGCAATGGCATCCATTCCAAGCCATAGTGTACTATGTGATAGAATATGTGTAGTGTACTACTGTGATTGGCTACAGCTATCACATGGTACAGGTCCACTGTGACTGGCCCCTATATCATGTGATCACTGTGACCAATTACAGAGATCACAATAATACACAATGAATGGCTATGAATGAAACCCATTGTGTACTATTGACATGTGATTGCTGTGACTGGTCACAGCGATCACATGATACTGAGACTGGCCTGGTACAATGATCTGTCTTCCTCTCCGTCTGTGTCTGTGGGACACAGTGGGTGACATATCATACCACTGCATGCCCCCTAGGGCATGCATGAGGCGCACTCCTGGAGGATGTCATATGACATCCACCCAAGATTAGAAAGCTCCCGCCTGGCCATCATTTTACAATAGATTAGACAGGAATTGGTTAAATAATTATTTCTGTATTATGCTTACCGATCTAATTATCAGTTGTAAACTAGATTTGAACACTGCCTGCCCTAACAAAGGGTTAAATATGTTGCATTATATGATAACGAGAGGAGACTCAGCATGCCCTAAGCCTTTCTATTGGGACAGACTGACTCTCGCATTGTTCAAAAATGCTTGCAGTCAGCCACGAGGCCTTCTCCTGAGAAGCATATTAAATCGTATTAAAGAAATATAAATATATTTTTTCATTTTATATGTATGCTGTTAGAATGGGAACACATATCAAACAAATAATGGGGTTTCCTCAAATTTGACTGCAGAAGTGAAAATACACTCTAAGATTTACTGAATTTTACCCTGCAATCAATTTCTAGGGCAGGATATTTTATGATCTTCTGGCTAAACAGACAAGCCCATTATTAGTAAAGTTTCTTTTCCTTTCTTCAAAAGTCAGCCAATTAGCACTGTAGTTGTAATGAAAGGCAAGGTGCATTCCATTATAGGTAGGTATGTAATGTTATCCTTACATCATTGCCTTAAATTGCCCTTAGTTTATTAATAGATTATCCAAAGGAAAATCTGCTTGCTGAAAAAAGACCAATCCCATATCCCAATGCAGGTGAAACAATAATTTCATTACCAATCACTAGATAACAAAATCTTGTTGACTAAACTTGGGATTCATTGCACCTGACATGTACATCTGGTTTACAGTGGTTGTAAAGGTGAAAGTTTTTTTTTACCTTAATGCATTCTATAAAATAAGGTAAAAAACCTTTTGTGTGCAGCCCCCCTTATCCTTACCTGAGCCTAATCTCGATCCAGCGCTGTGTACTGTGTCCTCACAGGGTAGACTGATAGCAGTGGGAGTCATTGGCTTCTTCTGCTGTCAATCCAATTTTGTGACTAGGCAGCAGGGCTGATTCGCACTATCTGTGCCACTAGAAACAGGCAGCGTGGCTCGGGATCAAGCCCATGGGTGTGCCACAATATGAAACCGCTTCCTATGGTGGCAAACAAAGACGAGGAAGGCATGCCAGTGGGGGACCCAACAAAAGGAGGATTGGAGCTGCTTTGTGCAATGGTTTTGCACAGAGCAGCTCCAATCCCCCTCTTCTCACACCCCCCACCGGCACTCCAGGTAAGTAAAACATGTTTGTTATTAAAAAAAAAGTTAGCTTTACAATTACTTCAAGCAATGCCCAAATCAGTGGCAAAAATCAGAGGTTTTGCATAACGTCTGACCAGTCAAAGAAGTCCATAGCCATGGCATGTTTTTGCTGACAATGCAGTATGAGCATTGCTAATGATAATTAGATAACAAGAGATTTCATAATAAGTGGAGGATGTGGGGGAATATTTTGGTGTTTTCCTTAGAAGCATACAAAGCAATTGGTGATCCAGTATACTATAATCTATCATAAGTGAAATGACTGTTTTATGTACAGTAAACTTAAAATTAATTTTATTCCATGTCAAATCCATATCTGTTATTATTAAATACATTTGGAATTGCTGCAAGGCTATAAACCCTGGTGCCATTCTCTATTATGGATTTCTCCTGAATTATTGAAAACAGGAATTTTATAGTATTCTCCTTTTACAACTTTTTTTGTCTTCCCTCCAAGCTGTAAATTGCAATGGTAGAGTAAGCTTCATTGTGTAACAAATGACTTACGTTATACTAAGTAGTAATGCACCATTAAATATTTAGGTAATTTTATTTTCAAATCCCAAATGCCCTGCAGGAGTGCAGGGAAAAATTGCAAACATTGAATTATTTTCTGTTTTGGCTTGTTTTGTTTCAAGGAAGAAAAATGCTATTTTCTTTTAGGCTCTGCTAAGGTATTGATGTTGCTTTTCCATCAATGCAATAGGGTTTATTTACTAAAGCCAAATTGTGCTGTCCACCTTTAAAGGAAAGTGCAGGGGAAATTTCCCCAGAGCTTAGTGTATGAGTTAAATCTCTGCTGACACCCATTGTCCAATCGGGTGCCAGCAAAAGCGCTGTTTTATTTTTTTAATTTTCCTTGCACATGATTGGGTATTGTTTGCACAGTGCAACTTCTCTTGCCAAGTAAATAGCCTATTTGCCTTTTTAAATAAAAGAAAATGAGAGCAAAAATGGGACTGTCAACAATAGCAAGGTTTCCCTGGAAGAGAAGATGATGATCGAAAAATGTTTAAAAAAACAAATAATGGCAGCATGGAAAATATGGGAAGAATTTAGAGCATCATCGTCCCTATTGAAGGAAGTATGGGATGCAGGCCCAAATAGAGACAAAAGAGATAGGAACGGGAGGGGAAGGGTGTGTGGGGTTTTTTTTGGGGGGGATATATGGGTGTGGTGTGTGGAACTGTGCGAATGAGTTAGTAAAGGGGGGGGGTATATGAATGAGTAGCTATAGGTTTAGGATAGCAGTGATATGGAATTAATATAAGAAAATATATGGAAAAAGAAAATAGAGGATAGGAATTGATTTTATATGTTTATGTGAAAACAGATTGTAAATACACTGCTAGATAAAGAATGGATTTGTAAATGTTGAATAATAATTGTAAAAATGTTATGCTAAATAAAGATTATAATCAACAATAGCAAGGTCTCACCTTTTAAATTATGTAAAAATCAAACAAGAACTATGGCTTGCTGCTATGAGGAACAACTCCATTGTTTTAATTTTATTTTTTTTCCACTTTTCTTGAATCCACCCCAATGGATTCTGCATGTGACATGATTCATGTTGGTAAGATACTTCTAAAACGTGTCACAAACTTTATTGCAGGTATGATATGAGTGCTGAGGTTGCATTCCTATGTTCAGCTCTTCCAAACATACACATTTATGTGAAGGGAGGGGCTCAAGCAGAAAAAAGAAGAGATTGTTGGCATTGGTTTACAAGGAAGTGGGGGAGACAATAGCAATCTGTAGAGATTTCCGAACCTGTCTGACAAGCTAACTGATAACAGCTGGCTAGTGGTGTCTGTGAGATAAAAGAGATAAGATCATTAGCCCCTTTTTGCCTAAAAACAACAATATAAAGCCAGCCATAGACGGTTCGAATATCGGCCAGGTCAGCAGGAACCGGCCGATATTCAAACCGTGTGTGGTCAGGCTAAATGTACCAAGTTGATTGATCAATCAACTTGGGTACAACCAGCCTGTCAGATTCACTTGTGATTGTAGCTAGTGGCTGCTATAGCTGCTAGCTATAAGCACTGCTTCTCCTGGGATGGCTTCCCCTGCCTGCCCCCCCCCACACACAAGAGTAGACAATTGCTCAGCAGGAGGGATTCCCCTGTCAGCACTGTCTGTCTGTGTGTGAATGGTTGGTCTGTGGTTGCAGGAAAAAAATCACACTGTTTATGGCCTGCCTTAGGTAGATTAAAGGAAAACTGTGCTGAGGGAGTAAGTATGATGGTTGTCATGTCTGACCTCTCATGTCATGTTTATCCAATGGCCTTATAGTTTCACAAATGCAAATTAAGACTTTTAACTTGACTCTGACATTCTTGACTCTCCGTGTTTCAAAGGGAATAAAATCCAGTTCAAGTCAGACATCTAACATTTTAAAAGGAGGTCAGCAAGGTCAATCTCAATATTTCCTCTCAGGGTAGGTTTCCTTTCATTTTTAATTTTGGCCACACTCTACAATCTTAAAAATCTTAAAAGCATTACATAAGAATAGAAATGTGCAGAAATCTAAACATGTGTCGGCTTCCTAGCAGTTCATTATGCTCATACAGTCAGGTCCATAAATATTGGTACATCGACACAATGTACAATCTACGATTTATAGCTTGAATTCTATTAAAAAATAAATCTTATAATCTAGTTGTAAAATATTCTTAGAGCTAATGTTGAAACAGTTCAATTCAGTAATTTTCCACATATTTTAACTGAAAATGTACAGTCAGGTCCATAAATATTGGGACACCGACACAATTCTAATCTTTTTGGCTCTATACACCACCACAATGGATTTGAAATGAAATGAACATGATGTGCTTTAACTGCAGACTTTCAGCTTTAATTTGAGGGTATTTACATCCAAATCAGGTGAACGGTGTAGGAATTACAGTAGTTTGTATTTGTGCCTCCCACTTTTTAAGGGACCAAAAGTAATGGGGCAGATTAACAATCATCAAACTTTCACTTTTTAATACTTGGCTGCAAATGCTTTGCAGTCAATTACAGCCTGAAGTCTGGAACGCATAGACATCACCAAACGCTGGGTTTCATCCCTGGTGATGCTCTGCCAGGCCTCTACTGCAACTGTCTTCAGTTCCTGCTTGTTCTTGGAGCATTTTCCCTTCAGTTTTGTCTTCAGCAAGTGAAATGCATGCTCAATCAGATTCAGGTCAGGTGATTGACTTGACCATTGCATAACATTCCACTTCTTTCTCTTAAAAAACTCTTTGGTTGCTTTTGCAGTATGCTTCGGGTCATTGTCCATTTGCACTGTGAAGCGCCGTCCAATGAGTTCTGAAGCATTTTGCTGAATATGAGCAGATAATATTACCTGAAAAACTTCAGAATTCATCCTGCTGCTTTTGTCAGCAGTCACATCATCAATAAATACAAGAGAACCATTTCCATTGGCAGCCATACATGCCCACGCCATGACACTACCACCACCATGCTTCACTGATGAGGCGGTATGCTTTGGATCATGAGCAGTTTCTTTCCTTCTCCATACTCTTCTCTTCCCATCACTCTGGTACAAGTTGATCTTGGTCTCATCTGTCCATAGGATGTTGTGCCAGAACTGTGAAGGCTTTTTTAGCTGTTGTTTGTCAAACTCTAATATGGCCTTCCTGTTTTTGAGGCTCACCAATGGTTTACATCTTGTGGTGAACCATCTGTATTCACTCTGGTGAAGTCTTCTCTTGATTGTTGACTTTAACACACATACACCTACCTCCTGGAGAGTGTTCTTGATCTGGCCAACTGATGTGAAGGGTGTTTTTTTCACCAGGGAAAAAATTCTTCAGTCATCCACCACAGTTTTTTTCTGTTCTGTGGTCTTCCAGGTCTTTTGGTGTTGCTGAGCTCATCAGTGCATTCTTTCTTTTTAAGGATGTTCCAAACAGTTGATTTGGCCACACCTAATGTTTTTGCTATCTCTCTGATGGGTTTGTTTTGTTTTTTCAGCCTAATGATGGCTTGCTTCACTGATAGTGACAGCTCTTTGGATCTCATATTGAGAGTTGACAGCAACAGATTCCAAATGGAAATAGCACACTGGAAATTAACTCTGGACCTTTAATCTACTCCTTGTAAATTGGATAATGAGGGAATAACACACATCTGGCCATGGAACAGCTGAGCAGCCAATTGTCCCATTACTTTTGGTCCCTTAAAAAGTGGGAGGCACATATACAAACTGTTGTAATTTCTACACCATTCACTTGATTTGGATGTAAATACCCTCAAATTAAAGCTGAAAGTCTGCAGTTAAAGCACATCTTGTTTGTTTCATTTCAAATCCATTGTGGTGGTGTATAGTGCCAAAAAGATTAGAATTGTGTCGATGTCCCAATATTTATGGACCTGACTGTACATTTTCAGTTAAAATGTATACAAAATGACTTCATTTAACTGTTTCAAGCTATAAATATTAGATTGTACATTTAGAATCCATTGTGTGTTACCAGCATTAGGTTACTATAACAGTTTTTTGAGTAATATTGGCCAAGGATCATTACTTGTCTTATGAACAGTAGCTTGTGTTGGCAGTAAATTATATTTTACCAATAAAAATAGATCTTATCATTCAATGCCAAGACAAGGTCCCCTGGCATCCAGGGCTAAGATGCCAAATTATGCCATGCCCTCCTTCTAGGTGACGGCTGGTCATGCTATGCACACCTGAAGGGTACAGAATTGACAGATCCCAGCTAACAAGGATAACTTGCCACACATTTGGGGCAGTGTTGAATTGTAAGTCTGTTAACTTGTTGCACATTTTCACTGGCAAGATGTACACTTGCAGAGCACTTGAAGCACAAGTTCTAGTTGACACTTTTCTAATTCCAAGCAAATGTGTGTGGCAAGTCTCTAGCAAGAGCAAAGTTGCAGTGGTGAGTCTATAGCAAGCTCTCTGCAGGTCTACAGCATGGAAATTCAGCCACAGTGACCCCTGTGGTGGGATGACTATTGCACAACGTAACTGAACCAGAACTTGCAGCAGACTTGCAGAACGTTTGCAAAGAAAGTTAATCTGGAGTCATGCAATGCAGACTCACAATATTGTACACAGCAACATCCAAAATAAATATAAAACAGTGTTGCATTATCATATAAAATATTGAAATTTACATAAATGAAACACCAGAACACCAAAGTCCATTTAGTGATGAAATGTGCAAAGTCCTTAAATTCAGTGCAACACCCAATGCTCAGACTAGTAAGGTAAGATTGTCTTCCTACCAGATCCACAGATCTTTCAAGGTCTATACTCGCATCTGTGAGTTTTATTACCCCTCACATTCTCGCATTAGGTGTGATTCTGTCAGGAAATGTTCCATCCGCTGGTAATATCTGTCATTTGGCAAGCAGTACTGAGGTCCACCAGCAGGCGTTTCCTGGTAGTTTGGAACTGTCAGGAGAGCTTTTCCCTGCTGATGTTATGTCATCTTTGGGCTGCAGTACTGGCGTCCACCAGCGGATGGATCCTGGCAGTGTGGAGCAGACAGTACCTCCTACAATCAGGTGTCACTTGAGGCCAATCACAGGCCTATAAATACCCGGCAAGCACTCACACGTTTGCCTTGGTTTCTTCATTGCGCCCTGACCTGCTAGCTTGTGATCTGATCCTGATTCTGAACCTGTTCCCTGAACCTGTGACCCATGTTTCTGATCCTGTCTTCCTGTCCCTGTCCCAATCCCTATCCTGTCCCAACTGTTACCTTGCATCCCTGCCTGCAGTCTGATCCATCCATCCTCTCATTGTCCTGTCCCCTTCTGCTGATCTCCCTGTGTATGACCTTGGCCTGGCTTACGTTTATGTCTCTGGAACATCCCCTGTCCATCTGCTGATCTGCTGTGTATGACCCTGGCCTGGCTATTGTTTATGATCCTGGTATTTCCCATTTATTGTACTTATCTGTCTGTTGTTATTTGTGGGTCTCTGTCTGTGGTTGGTTATTGCACTGTGTCATATTGAAGTTGGTTGTACTATATTATTCACTTACTTTAATAAACTATTAAATTTTCACTTAAATACTTTTTGGTGTCCTCTGTCGCAGATCACATGGTTCTGGTCACACCTGTTCATGACAGATTCATTTTGGCTTTTCCAACCTTCTCGTGGAAACCATTGATACAAACAAGCCAAGGATAGTACTCTTATGCCCCATACACACGGTCGGACTTTGTTCGGACATTCCGACAACAAAATCCTAGGATTTTTTCCGATGGATGTTGGCTCAAACTTGTCTTGCATACACACGGTCACACAAAGTTGTCGGAAAATCCGATCGTTCTAAACGCGGTGACGTAAAACACGTACGTTGGGACTATAAACGGGGCAGTGGCCAATAGCTTTCATCTCTTTATTTATTCTGAGCATGCGTGGCACTTTGTCCGTCGGATTTGTGTACACACGATCGGAATTTCCGACAACGGATTTTGTTGTCGGAAAATTTTATATCCTGCTCTCAAACTTTGTGTGTCGGAAAATCCGATGGAAAATGTCCCATGGAGCCCACACGCGGTCGGAATTTCTGACAACACGCTCCGATCGGACATCTTCCATCGAAAAATCTGACCGTGTGTACGGGGCATTAGAGTGTCCACAGAAGCCAGTCAGACCAATGTTCAAATGAGAAAAGGAAAACTCATTGCGCAGCGTCCAAATTAAAAGCAATGAATTTATTAAAAGTCTATTTACAACAAATCAGTGAAAAAGAGGCATTGGAAATATAACATTCTTCGAGGACCCCTCATGAGCGTCCCGAAGCCACTGCTATTTCCTGCACTGATTGACGTAGGTTTAGTCTGAATAGGCATCTTCTGTAAGGCAGTGGGGGATAGCGATATGCACAATCTATCTTTATATAGGGTTCCATATAACAACCACTGAGGAACAGCAATGCTCAACTAATTGGCATATAAACCACCTTGCACCGCATGTCCATGTTACCTTGGTCTATTTTCTCTAAAAGCAGTGGCCATTTTACTGAAGTCTTGCTATTCTCCAGTGATTAGGATTAACAATAACAACATTGTCTCCTGTCTTTAATCTACTTTTGAGCAGCAGAACAAGTATTTGTGAAACAAGCTGCAATCATAAGGATCTGTCTCATTGCCCCTAAATTGTATCTACTGACATGAAATGGCAGTTTCATGTCAATAGATATGGAGTACATGGGTATCCTTGTTGATCAGATAACAGCCATCAATTTTTTGCTGTGAAGGTTTCTTTTTCTTTTTTAAACAGGTCATTATGCTATGCTGAGAAGGACTTGGAATAATTATAGGAAAAGTGAATGCATTTAAACTGTTAATTTAGAATATCATTACATTAAAGCAAATCCCACTATAAACTTCCTAAAATCCATCAAACAGCACACACCTTCAGGGTCCTTAAGTATTTTTAGTTACGTTTAGAACTCCCTGGAAACCCTACGCCCCTGGCACTCTGTTATGTTAATCTTGATTATTTACTTGTAGATTAGATCAATATTTAGCCTCATCAACCCTTCTAACCTCCTATAACTGACTATTGGTTAGTAAATTGACCTGTCATAGTAATTGGGCAATAGAAAGGCTTAGAAGGAATATTAGCTTGTGTCATCTTTAGGGGCTTATGAGATGCACTAGAAAAGGAGTTCTAGGGAGAGATAGAGGGTAGCAGTAGTAAGGTAGTAGAAAATATAGTAATTACTACTCGTAGTAGTAGTAGGTTTGAGCAGAATTAAATGTTTTTTTTCTAATTTGCACAAGATGATTGTATTTAATTTTTGCAGTGAGTAGCCATTACTTTTTCCCTGAAAATTAGTGTTTTTTTTTTTGTTAAGATTGTTTACTTTATTTAAACTTTGTGTCATATATGTATGAGGCAATCAAATTTCAATAAAATAAAGTACATATATTCATTGCATGCAAAGTTGTGTTCCATGACTCAAAAAAGTTTATGAACCATTGCGCTGGAACATAAAGGTTGTTTATGGACACCTGGCAATGCCCACTATTTAATGAAAGTTGTGAAGAGGGAAGTCTATGATGAGTACACATAAACTGTTAACTCAACCTCTTCAACAATACCTTGGATTACATAGAACAAGCTGTAGCAGCAACTATCACTATGGGACTTTTGGTTAATTTTGGTTGCTACTATCTTTTTAATATATAATAGAAAATAATGCGCTTAGTGTATAAATAATTAAAATGAAATTGTAACAACCAAAATTGATCAGATGGACAGCAGTACTCACAATATTGTACACAGCAACATCCAAAATAAATATAAAACAGTGTTGCGCTATCATATAAAATATTGAAATTTATATAAATAAAACACCAGAACATCAAAGTCTGTTTAGTGATGAAATGTGCAAAGTCCTTCAACTCAGTGCAATACCCAGTGCTCAGACTAGTAAGGTAAGATTGTCGTCTTACCAGATCCAAAGACCTTTTAAGGTATATACTCGCATCTGTGAGTTTTATTTCCCCTCACATTAGGTACGATTCCTCTCGGCTCTTCCAACCTTCTCATGGAAACTGTTGTTACAAACAAGCCAAGGATAGTACTCTCAGAGTGTCCACAGAAGCCAGTCAGACCAATTTTCAAATGAGAAAAGGAAAACTCATTGCGCAGCGTCCAAATTAAAAGCAAGGAATTTATTAAAAGTCTACTTACAACAGATCAATAAAAAACAGGCATTAGAAATATAACATTCGTTCTGTGCCCTCATGAGCATCCCAACGCCACTGCTATTTCCTGCTCTGCCTGATGTACGTTTAGTCTGAATGGACGTCTTCTGTGAGGCGTTAGGGAATAGCAGTGTGCACAATCTATCTTTATATAGGATTCAATATAACATCCACTGGGGGGCAGCAACACTCCACTAATTGGCATATAAACCACCTTGCGCTGCATGGCCATGTTACCTTGGTCTATTAGCAAAACAATATTTTTAATAAAAATCCACTAAAATCATGATTAGCAGATAAATACACAAATTTGTTCAAATGAGAAAAGGAAAACTTATTGCGAATTTTACAAAATGCCTACTAAATATAAAAGCTTAACCTGTATTGAGTTAATAAATGACAAATATTTGTAATTTTTACATTGCGCCTTTTTGCGAAATGGTGAAAATCGAATGTACGCAAAAATGTAAATATCCAAATTTCTCTAAAAATCTGAAGGTTTTCATTTTTCCCTTTACAGCTTTCAGAATTTGTGCAAGACCCCCAAAAACATATATTTTCTGAAAGCATTTGACCTCTAGAATAAAAAGAAGGTGCTACTGATTTTTTTAGACCCCGCGGTATTTGCGCAAATGTCAATCAAACCAATATATTTGCAAGAAATACACTAAAACCATTATTAGCAGATAAAAACACAGCTAAATTTGCAAAATTCCTGCTAAATCCCTACTAAATATAAAAGCTTAACCTGCATGGAGTTAATAAATAACAAATATTTGTAAATTTCAGGTTGTGCCTTTTTGCAAAATGGTGAAAATCGAATGTACCCAAAAATTTCTCTTACAATCTGGAAGTTTTCATTTTTCACTTACAGCTTTCAGAATTTGTAAAAGACCCCCCAGACGATACATTTACTGAAAGAACATGGCCAGTAGAATAAAAAGAAGGCGCTACTGATTTTTAGAGCAGCGCAATGTTTATCAAATCAATATTTTTGCTAAAAATACACTAAAATCATTAATAGTCTACATAAACACAACATAACAAAATTCCTGCTAAATTGCTACAAAAGCATTGTTCACATATGGCATACTAAAGTGTATACACCCATGGAGGGCCTGTGTTTACCAACACAGGGATGCAAAGGTGTTCCCTGCATCCCTATACAGGCAATCCTATTTATGTCAATTGGGATGCATATGCTGCACAGGCATAGCTGTGTTCCCAATCTGACATCCGTGTGGATGTAGGTAGATGACCCCGAACACAGACAGTGTAAGCTCAGGGACATGCATGCGGACCTACATGGATGTAAAATTTAGAGCAACGGCTCTGTTCGTGCAGGTGCTACATCCCAAATGACATCAATGGGAGTGCCTGCACAGAAATGCATGAAACACCTGTGCATCCCTGTAAAAGTACGCTGTGTATGCCCTGTGTGAACAAGGCCTTAGGCCCCTTTCACACAAGCAGACCAATTGGGTCTGCCTGTCCGTTTTTCAGACGGGCCCAATCGGACCACTCATTGTTCTCTATGGAGAGGCTGATGTAAATGGACATCTGTCCGTTTACACCCACTTGCATCCGATCCAGTCCAGCCCGCTAAAAACAGACGGATGGGGATTCTATTCCCCATTCATCTAGCAGATCGGATTGGATGGTATCAGATGGAAATGGACAGGCGGTCAATTTCCATCTGACTGTACCACCATAGAGAACAGCAGGCTATGTCCGTGTCCATTCTGCATCAGCTGACACAAACCTGTCATCTGCCTTCTCAGCGGGGATCAGCAGACCGATCCCCCACTGAGCAAGTGGATCTGCTTGGTGCATTTGGGGTGCAGGGGCATTTGTATCACTTTTTTTAAAACCGCATAATTAGAGCCTGAGGCTCTAATTGACTTGAAAAAGGTTGGGCTCGGGGCGCAGAGCATTGCACTCCGTACCCACCCACTTGTGACAATTGCGAGGTAATATTAGCTATTGTCTTTCAGGTTCTCCTCCTGGCCAATCAGGATGGATCGGATTGGCCGGGAGGAGAAGTTGAGGAAGCCATGGAGGGGTGTGGCGTGGGGGGGACCATCACCGTGGAAGGGTGAGTACAGAAGGGGGACTGTCACTGTGGAGGGCTCAGTGCGAGGGGATGTCACTGTGGAGGGTTGAGTGCGGAGGGACCGTCACCATGGAGGGTGAGTGCGGGGGGGAACTGTCACTGTGGAGGAGTGAGTGCAGTAGGGGGACCGTCACCATGGAGGGGTGAGTGCGGTGGGGGGGAGGGTGTCACCATGGAGGGGGGAGTGCAGGCAGACCTGGGGGGTCTTACTATGTTTGTGTTGTGTTTTTTTTTTTACTTTTTACAGGTTCTTTTGTTTTTTGGAGGGGTACTTTGGTGAGATATCAGAGGTCTAAACAGACCCCATATCTCTTTTTTTGAGACAGAGAAAAGGACTGATGATAGTCCCTTTCTCTGTAGTACTTTACATGAATGAATGGAATAGAGATTCCATTCATTCATGAAATGACAGTCTGATACTTTGTAACAATTTCGGTTACAATGATCAGCTGTCAGTGGATATAGCAGCGATCGCCAAGTGATACCAAGCCCCCTCAAGCCACAACTTGACCCCCACCCGCATTGCTCCCCCCTTGGTGATATCCAGCCTCACAGATTGGGAGATCTGTGCTGGGAGTAGCCACAGGCAGAGGGAGGGAAGGAGGGATGCCGCTCGGAGCGGCCATGGATTGGGGGTGTGGGGGCATTTGGGGGGTGATCAGAGGTACTGGGGTCACATCTGGATCCCCAAGCCCTATGCAGCACCTGAAGCCAGCAGGAGAGGCAGACGAGGAATGCCGGCTGATGATGGTACCTGCGGGGAGTGGGTTTCTTGGGGGAGTCGGATTGGGTGGAGGGGGTAATTAGTGCTGGGGTGGAGGGTGGTGAAGGGGATGAGAGAGGAGAGTGGGGGGAGTAGTTATAAGTGGAAGTTAGGACTCACGATGCTGACGTGAGACGTTGTAGCGGGGGGAGGGGCCTGTCAGCAGCATCGGTGTGAGGGAGAGGAGGCAGGCTGAACGCCCCGTGAGAAAAACAAGAGCGGTGCGGGGTGAGAGCCCGATGCCGCTCCGAATCTAGGCGAGTGTTGGACGCACCGATTCCCCCGCTGTTTCACCCCTGCTGGTATCAAAGATGAAGTCTCTCCACCCCCCTCTCGAGGTGCTACGAGCGGCCGCAGAAGCGTTCAAGGATGGAGCGTGCGTAAAGGAAGGAGAAGCCCCGCTGTACACTATCCCACCGGTTCCTGGGTGGTATCGCTCCGGACTCCACTTATATTAACCCGCCCCCCCGGGATACTGAGTGAGTGCTCTCCCCATTCACCCCCCTAGCAGTTTCCCCCCACCAGCTCTGCTCAAGCACAGGATTCAACAGGTGAGTGGAGCCTGAAGAATCAGGACTGCAGCAATCCGGGACCTTTTAGTTATCTGTTGGACTTCCCGGCTGGAAAAACAGAAGACATCTCCTGCAGGTAGGAGCCATACATATTTTTGTTTACCATACCTGTAAAGAAATGTGGCGCTAGGAGCTAATAAAGCTTAAAAAGGAGAAGAAGAGAGGAGAAAGGGGGGAAGAGAAGGTGAGGAGGTAAGAAGAAAAAGAGAAAAGAAACGAGAAAGAGAAAAAACTGGCATTTAAAGGAGGAAGGTGGAAGGAAAGAAAAGAAGGAGGGGACAGGGGGAAGGAAGGAAAGAAGTGAGGAGATAACGGAGGGGACTGTGAGCCCTGGGGAGAGCATACGTCATTCCTACCAAAGCGCAGCTCGAGGGCCATAAGCACGGTCCGTATTGTAAATCCCAGGAAGACCGGAGATAGTACAACTACACACAGATGTGGACACCCCCCTTGGGGGATGTGGACACCCTCCTTTAAACTAACTATAACATTTTGCAGTATATACCTTACAAGTTCAGTGGGCATCAGACTCAGGCTGCAAGTCAGCAGGTGTCAAGACACTGGGCCAAGTATGAGAAGTCGCAACCAAAAAGCTTCCGAACCTAAAACCCCCAGGGAGAGCTTAAATTCTAGTTCGATTCAAAAATACCTCAAGGAGACAAGTGTGAAAAGCCCCGGCACTGATACGAAACAAGGGGGAACGAAAGATAAAAAGAAAGAACTGCTCAAGCAAAAGGGGGCGCAGGAAGAGAGGCCTAGAGAAAACCTGGAGAGTAGAGGTGGCCCTGGTGCTAGTGAAATGGAGGGCAAAAAAAATATGGACGCATTGCCCACCAAGGCTGAAATGTTGGAGATGTTTTCAAATCTTGAAATTGCTATAAAGTCAGAAATAACAAACGTGAGGACGGATATGGGTCTCCTATTACGCAGAGTTGAGGAGGTGGAGGAGACATCGGTTAATCACGCTAAGGAAATATTGGTGCTCAAATCGCAGCTGACTAAAGTACAAAATGATTATCGCATATTGACATATAAGCTGGAAGAACAGGAGAACCAAAGCCGCCACCAGAACTTGTGCATTAGGTCCCTGCCAGAACAGCAAAATGAGGAATTGTTTTCCAAAATGAAAAAAAATTTTAACCCTATATTGGGTCAAGAGGATGAAGCGACATTAAGGATCGATAGAGTACATAGGATCAGGAAACCCCCCAATTTAAGGGCAGATATTCCCCGTGATGTTATAGTAAAATTCCATTCATTTGAGGATAAGGAGAAGATATGGATTAACCTACGGGGTACCCCAGCAGTTCGCTTTGAAAATAGAGACCTCCAGATTTTTGCAGATCTCTCAGCAGGCACTCTGGCCAGGAGAAGGCAACTTAGACCGCTACTGGAGCAACTTAGAAGGGCCAATATAAAATATAGTTGGGGGTTTCCAACATCCTTACTAGTGATGAAGGAGGGTAGATCTCTGAGGATGAGGTTCCCAGGGGAGATAAAGGACTTTTGCGAAAAGCTTGGCATCCCCACCCCGGACATCCCACTTTAACAGGGTAACCACAAGAAGATAATTGAGGACTGAGCTCTTTGAATGGAATGAGGGACTAGGGACTTGGACTTTTTTTTTTTTTTCTCTTTCCCCAGGTCCGAAGAGCGTCCGAGTGTGTGTTTTTTTTTTTCTTTTATGTGGCTAATAATTAAAGTTTATAGGGATGTGGAGGGGGAGGGGGGGCTGTCTATAATTAGGAGCAATGAAGGAGGGCATTGTCCCTCTAGTAGGGAGAATAGGGGGGAGGGTGTAATTCAGGGTGGGGAGGTCTGTCTCCGGCATTCCCGCCCCTACTGCCTCCGTTTTGGAGGTAGGGGGACATAGGTGGCTGCCTTTGGAGTCTCACCCCCATAAAATAATATTTAGAAGTTTGCAGTTGGGAATTGATATGTTCCAGACTAGCGGACTTGGGGCCGTAGTAGGGCCAGGGGGGAGGGGGGAGGGAAGGTTGGGAGGGGGGTGGGGGGGATTCAAACCTGCAGGGGAGATGACAGCTGTATATTGGTTGACTATTGACCATGGCTAAATGTGGTGAAAGTACAAAGTCAGAGTTAAAGTTCTTGTCTTATAATGTGAAGGGCCTGAACTCACCGAGCAAAAGGCATAAAATTTTAAAGGAACTCCAAAGCTATCAAGCAGATATAGTATTTCTTCAGGAGACACACTTGACCTTGGAATCAAATATTAAACTTTACTCCCCAAATTTGCCCTTTTGGTTCTACAGTGATACTCCAGTTAGGCGATCGAAGGGTGTATTTCTCTAGTTAGTAGAGTTTCTGACCCAGAAGGGCAATGTGGGGAGTAAAACGCTTACATTGGCGAATGTGTATTGCCCGAATAGCAATCCGACTGTTTTTTTGGAGCAGGTCTTGGGGAAATTGATGGAGTTTAAAGAAGGGGAGGTGGTTTTGGCGGAGGATTTTAATTTCTGTTTAGAACCCTCAGTGGATAGTACGTCCCGGGCACAGGGGAAAGGGAGGGCCCACTTAAGAAGGATCGGGAGAAGGTTGCACCAATGTCATCTGATGGATGTTTGGCGGATACAGCATGAAAAAGTAAAAGATTTCACCTTCTTCTCCCCTATGCACGGGACATACACTAGACTAGACTACATTATGATAGATCATAGTTTGATGGACTATGTAGTGGACACCAGAATAGAGATTATATCTTTATCTGACCACTCCCCGGTCACGATGGTGGTTAGATTTCCCGAGTTACAAAGACAGCCATTTTCCTGGAAACTAAATGAAAACCTTCTTAAAATTCCCCAAATCTCTGACAAGCTGCAGGAAGAAATTGATTTCTTTTTTAAGGTTAATGATACTGGTGATATTTCTTCATCAACCCTATGGGAAACACATAAGGCATAGATTAGGGGTCTTCTTATTTCCATCGGGGCAGGAGAGAAAAAAAAGAGAAAAGAAAAAAGGGCAAGATTGCTAGATGAAATTGCTACGCTAGAATGGAACCATAAAGAGTCAAAGGGACAAAGTCATGACAGTTATCGGCTCTTGGTGTCTAAAAGGGAGGAGTTAAAGGACAGCATGGAGCAGGATGTAAGGAGGGTATTTACTAAAATAACAAGAGAAAGATACTATAATGGTAACAAATCTAGCAAACATCTAGCAAGGATATTGAGAAAGAAAAGAGATCGGAACTTCATCGAGAAAATACATAATAAAAAAGGAGAAATAGTGGTGGCAACTAAAGAGATAGCAGAGGAGTTTAGGAAATTTTTTGAAGCCCTGTACACTATCGGACAAAGGGGAGGGGGGGACCAACTAAAAAGTATGAAGACAGAGGAATTTTTGAAGGGAGTAGAGACAAAAGGGATTACAGAAGAGGAAAAATTAGTTCTAGATAGTCCTATAACTGAAGAGGAAATATATGCTGCTCTGAATAAATCGCCATTGGGGAAGATCCATGGCCTGGACGGTTTCACCAATATCTATTTGAAAAAATACAAGCACATCTTAGTACCCAAACTTTGTCGGTATTGGAATGAACTAGGCCCAAATAGCCCAATGGGGGATGAGGCCCTTTTGGCTACTATATCACTGATTGCAAAAGAGGGGAAAAACAACATGCTTTGCTCAAACTACAGACCTATTGTCTTGTTAAATGCTGACGTGAAACTGTACGCAAAGGTGTTGGCTAACAGACTTAGGGATAAAATGAGTATTTTGGTACATCCAGACCAGGTTGGATTTGTTCCAAGCAGACAGCGCAGGGACGACGGAATACGAACACTGCTCCTGCTGGAATCTATAAAATCAGGGGGACCCCCAGCTCTATTCCTATCAATGGACGCCGAAAAAGCGTTTGATAGGGTAGACTGGGGGTTGGTTAAAACTTTGGAAGCGATGGGGATCGGCCCTAGGTTCAAAGACTGGGTGAAAATCCTTTACAATCACCCTTCAGCCTCTGTGAGGGTAAATGGGGTTCTTTCCACTCCTTTTAAGATGGAGAAAGGGACGAGGCAGGGGTGTCCCCTGTCCCCATTGTTGTTCATTTTGTCCCTGGAGCCCCTTTTGGTGACCATACGAAATAATATGGATTGCAGAGGGGTGACGATAGGGCAAGATGAACATAAGTTAGCGGCATTTGCCGACGATGTGATCTTTTACATAATGAACCCCAGGATAACAATACCTAATTTGCTCGGAATATTGAGGAGATATGGAGATGTCTCGGGCTTTAAAATAAATCTGAGCAAATCAGAGATCCTAAATATAAATGTGGGTAAACAAGAAGCGGAGAGTTTATCAATGTCCTTCCCCTTCCCCTGGAGGAAGGAAATAAATTACCTAGGAATTAAACTAGCCAATTCATTGAAAAAGCTGTACCGGATCAACTATGTCCCCTTGTTAGATGAAATTAGACATGAAACAAGTAGGGTATCGTTGCGTTCCATCTCATGGTTTGGTCGCATCAATGCAGCAAAAATGTTGTTAATCCCTAAAATAACATATAAATTTCAGATGTTGCCAATCCCCCTGCCACGTTATTTCTTAAGAGCTTTACGAGGTCTGGTTTCGAGGTTTGTCTGGCGTGGCAAAAAGCCACGAATAGCTCACTCAGTTTTGATTAGGGGAAAAAAAAAGGAGGTCTGGCTCTTCCAGACCTCAATAGATACTACACTGCAGTAGTGCTTTCACGTGTGGTAGAATGGTCAAAGGAAGTATCAGATAGGAGGTGGGTGAGCATTGAACACAATTTAAGTAGCACTGTTTTAGGTCACATAATCTGAAACCCGCCAAAATTTAGGACACTTAGCACACAGACAGCATCACTTACACAAAACACGCTCAAATTATGGGATCAGGTACACACACAGAATAAATGGAGTTATAATTCACCCCTGATTTATATTAAGGATAATAAATTTTTTGAACCAGGGATGCGGGAGGTGGGAGGGAATTGGATAAAGAATAGTAGTATGCAACTGAAAGACATTATGAAAGATGGGAAATTACGCCCCTATCGGGAATTGAAAGCGGAGACGGACCTTATGGTGGTCAACGCTTGGAGGTACATGCAGTTATCGCTCTTCGTCGAGAGAATACCAAAACCAATTAGAGGAGAGGAAGAGTACAGGCCACTAGAACTGTTATGCAGGAGAGACAAACCGGGCAGTATTATCTCTCATCTCTATAAAATTCTCTCTGTGAGGGAAGAGCTGGATGTGCCTCCATATATTAAAAAATGGGAAAGGGAGTTGGGGTCACATTGCAGTTTATTCACAGCGGAGAGGATTTTAAAAATGGGACACGGTTCTTCGGCCGATATTATGCGGTCAGAGACCAATTTCAAATGTTTAGCAAGGTGGTATGCCACGCCAGACAGATTTAGCAAGCTAGACCCTGATGCCTTGGACAGATGTTGAAGGGGGTGCGCCAACACGGGAACAATGGCTCATATATGGTGGAAGTGTCCGGTTATCAATGTTTTTTGGAAGCATATTCTATCATTAATTAAAGAAAATAACCGGGGAATCTCTGGCAGAAGACCCATGGTTATGTTTATTCCATGGAACTGATAAACCGATTAAGCAGTACCAATTATCAATTGTCCCAATCTTGTTGGATGTAGCAAAAAAACAGATATCAAATCCTGGCTTTGGCCGGAGACTCCAAACCAACGGGACTGGCTCCTACGTATACATGAAATATATAATATAGAATCCAAAGATTACTCAGGAGACGTGGCAGAAGAGGAGACAGAGGGCAGGGACAAGTGGAAAGGGTGGAGGAACTTTAAGAAATCATGGAGCTACTTAGCGGAGATTACTAGTTAAATCTCCGAGTTCGGGTTGAGGGAGAGTAAGGCATGAGATGCAGAACTTGGTTAGTTCAGCTGAAACCACCTGCAGGCGGGGGGTGGGGAGGGGGGGTAATGGGGGGAGGGTGGGTAATAGCATCGCAGGGGGATTTTTTGTACTTTTTTTATGACAATGTTTGTAATCATGGTTTCATAATATTGACGACCCTTGTTTGTATATTGAAAATATTATAAATAAAGAATAAAAAAAAAAAAAAATAAGTTAGCGGCGGGAGGTGGAGAGGCAGGGGACAGGGAGGCGGCGGCGGCGTGGGTGGGGAGGGGGACAGTCACATTAGGGGTTAATAACACTGATCAGCAGGTTGTAATCTGCTGATCAGAGTTATAGAATTGTTCAGCAGAGTCTGAACAATTGCTGAACAATTCTGATATAAGCTTATGGTCATTAAAGTGACCATAAGCTTATAGGAGAGGGAGATATGAGGTCCATGAGGTGTATGGACTTGACCACCTGTGGGCACTTTTTCCCCTATAACAATGGTATACCTTGCTACCTAAAAGATATAGGCCATGCAATACTTTAAAGTATACTTAAAAGTACTGTAAACCAAACAAATAATCAGAATTCAATTTACTGAAGATAAAAGCTAATAGTTTAGTATGGTTACTGTAGATTACTAAACTTTGTACGGACCTGGCAGTGAAAGGGTTAGTGCCTCACAGAAGATTTCTATTCAGACGAAACGAACGTCAGGCAGGGTAGGAAATAGCGGTGACATCGGGGCGCTCTTGAGGGCACAGGACAAAGGTTATTTTTCCAATGCCTATTTTTCACTGATCTGTTGTAAATAGACTTTTAATAAATTCCTTGCTTTTAATTTGGACGCTGCACAATGAGTTTTCCTTTTCTCATTTGAACATTGGTCTGACTGGCTTCTGTGGACACTCTAATGCCCTGTACACACGGTCGGACATTGATCGGACATTCCGACAACAAAATCCATGGATTTTTTCAGACGGATGTTGGCTCAAACTTGTCTTGCATACACACGGTCACACAAAGTTGTCGGAAAATCCAATTGTTCTAAACGCGGTGACGTAAAAAACGTACGTCAAAAATATAAACAGGGCAGTAGCCAATAGCTTTCGTCTCTTAATTTATTCTGAGCATGCATGGCACTTTGTGCGTCAGATTTGTGTACACACGATCGGATTTTCCAACAACGGACTTTGTTGTCGGAAAATTTTATAGCAAGCTCTCAAACTTTGTGTGTCAGAAATTCCGATGGAAAATGTGTGATGGAGCCTACACACGGTCAGAATTTCCGACAACAAAGTCCTATCACACATTTTCCATCGAAAAATCCGACCGTGTGTACAGGGCATAAGAGTACTATCCTTGGCTTGTTTGTAACAATGGTTTCCACAAGAAGGTTGGAAGAGCTGAGATGAATCGTACCTAATGTGAGGGGTAATAAAACTCACAGATGCAAGTATTGACCTTGAAATGACTGTGGATCTGGTAAGAAGACAATCTTACCTTACTAGTCTGAGCACTGGATGTTGCACTGAATTGAAGAACTTTGCACATTTCATCACTAAACGGACACTGGTGTTCTGGTGTTTCATTTATATAAATTTCAATATTTTATATGATAGCGCAACACTGTTTTGTATGTACTATCTTTTTTAATACCTCATAATATCTGAATCAGTGTAGCTCTTACAAAGGTGCACTGAAAAATATTTTACTGCTTGTTAGGTATAAAGTGTTTTTTTTTTTTTTTTTTTTAGCATTTCTGGTTGTCCCTGGTTTAAAGTGAAAGTCCAGCAATGAAAATATTTTTTTATTTTGGATAGAGTGTGCAAAGGTTGACTTCTGACAGCATTTTATTAATGGGTTTCCCCACTCCCTGTCCCAATAACTGCACAGAAATCTCTCTTATGCTCCGTACACACGAGCGGAATTTCCATCGGAAAAATCTTGGATGGTTTTTCCGACGGAATTCCTCTCAAGCTTGGCTTGCATACACACGGTCACACAAAAGTTCTCTGAACTTTTCAACCGTCAAGAACGCGGTGACGTACAACACTACGGCAAGCCGAGAAAATTAAGTTCAATGCTTCTGGGCATGCGTCGAATTGTTTCCGAGCATGCATGGTTTTTTTTTGTGCGTCAGAATTGCATACAGATGAACAGAATTTCTGTCAAGAACTTTTTCCATCGGAAAAATAGAGAACCAGCTCTCAATCTTTTGCTGGTGGAAATTCAGAGAGAAAAAGTTGGATGGAGCATAAACACGGTCCGAATATCCGACCAAAAGCTCCCATCACACTTTTTTTTACTGAAATTCCACTCATGTGTACGGGGCATAACAGCCACAGTCAGCAATATAAACCCATCAGACATTCTTACCTACTATCAATCGGCTTTGTTTGTTGTCTGAGGAAAATTCTTCCCAGTGGCATACTGACAGCAAAAGAATCTGAGCCAGGTCCTAGCCCTCCCTTTACAGTACAAAAATACATTTGGCTGGAGTGCCACTTAAAATACGAGCATTGCAATGTCGACTTGATGTAAAAATAAAAAAAAACATATTGACCAATTAAATTACATTTTTCAATTTCCTGGTGCAGGAAAATGTAAATACATACAGTATGACTGCCTGCTACATAAACCCATTTATACCCCATTCTTTGCCTCCAAAGCTTATTTTTGTTTATCTTATACAGAAAATAAAATCAATTGGTATAATTCTAGCTCTGGCTTTGGTTTCAGTATTTATTGATGAAGTCAGAGTTAGATATGGGTTCTGGCTTTTTCATTAAGACCTGTGGAATCTTAATGCACCACATCTTGATAAAACCCCATTGCTGCAGAGAAAAGCTTACATCCCCATTTGTGGTAAAAACTATTTGGAGAGGTGAAGAGTACAAAAAGCTGCCTGCACTGTGCAGTTAGATAATATGGCATGAGTCAGGTAAGGTAGAACACATTTACTGAGCATTATTTAATACTCTGGCTTGATAAAATACATTGAATACAGCTTAAAAGTATTCACATCAGATCCACAATTTATTATCAAGCTGAACAGATTTAAACCTTCAGTTATGAAGTACAGACAATCATGGGTATTATACAAGCTAAAGCACAATGTGTAAAGTTTAGTAATCTACAATAACCATACTAAACTATTAGTTTTTTTCTTCAGTAAACTGAATTCTGATTATTTGTTTGGTTTACAGTACTTTTAAGTATACTTTAAAGCATTGCGTGGCCTATATCTTTTAGGTAGCAAGGTATACCATTGTTATAGGGAACATATTTCCTATGTTTTACACAGCTTTGTTTAAATAAATGCAGATTTATTTGAATTCAGATAAAAATTTAACATCTGACCTTGACCACATTTTACATGACTTCATGAGATTTATTGAATATCCTTTGCCTTTATGAACCATTTTTTTTATCAACATACATATTGTTCAACATGGATCTTTTCTGGCCACAGAAGTCTTATATTAACATTGCATAACATCAATGAAAAAACATCTGTATAAATAGTCTATTAAATAATATTAAACAGTAAAAAAAAAAAAAAGCATGACCTAATGCCTAGCTTAAGGATGATGCTTGGGTTTGATGCTACTATAGGTTCAAGGCAAATTCTGAATTAAGTTGATATGTAATTTTGGTGAATGTATGTGCCGATTCCTCCAGGAGAATTTTTTAAACCGTAACTAGGGCCTTTAAACTGTGACCAGCAGACTAAGAAGGACCAATAAGGGGCTTTTGGATGAACCAGTCCCCTTACTATAAAAAGGGGGGTGTTTACTTAAGCAGTCAAAATGTCATTGTATTAGAAGCTGCTGTAGGGAAAGCATAAGGAAAGTTCACAAACTGCATAGAAAAGAACTTTAATTCTGAATAAAAGCGCTGTGGGCAATCAAATCCTTTGATTGTTTTTTTTACCCTTATTATTGGGGACTTTTTGTCTTTGATTTTATTTTGTGATTTATTTGAGGTCAGCCCCTACCTTTAGCTGCTATCTCCTATCTGAAGAACATTTTTGTTCCTTGCTTTGGCAGTGTATTGTTTTTAATCTTATGTTGATAAGACCTTTATTTAAGGTTTCTTTCTTTTTTTTTTCTTTTTTTTTACTGCAAGGATTTCTTTTAAAAGATAGCAGACTTTTCTTTCAGGGGTGATATTTTGGGCCTTCATTTTTTTGTGGGTTTTTCATTTTTATTTTATGATGATAGAGAAAGAGACTGAGGAAAAAGAATGCCTGGCCATGCCCCAAAATCCACTCTGGCATTGGTAACTGGGGGAAAATCTAAACACAACACACAGAAAGGAACAAAGCTTTTTAGGAAAGGAGATTTGATCTATTTTTTTAAACCATTGCTTCATTGAAGGAATGGCCTTTTGTTTCTAGAAGGCTGGAATGAGAGATTGAGCTGCATTTAGTAGATGTGGCATAATGAATCTTTCTTAGCGGCCTGTGGGCCCATGTGTACAATGGAAGAGAACAACACAAGGATCATTAGAAACAGTACACCTTTGGATATTGTTAAAACCGAGCTCCACCCAAAAGGGGAAGCTTCGCTTGACTACACGCTCTCCCCCCACTGCCACAATTTTAAACTTTGATAAAATTTCTCTACAAAGGTAGAGAAAGCAGACAATAAATTTGAGAGTGAGATTGAGGGTTGTTGAATATAAAAAAGGATATCATTCATGTACTCGGAATATTTGTGTTCATAATCTCCAATGCGTATATCGTGAATATTAGGGTTGAGTTTAATGATGGAAAATAATGGTTTCAAAAACAAGGCAAAAAAAAGTGGCAAAAGTGGACAGCCTTGCTGGGTGCCACTGTGTAAGGTGAAAGGGTCACTTGACTCTTATTTGGGCAGCCGGATTATGATATAATGCTTAAATCCAATGTAACATTAAGGGACCCTGCCCGAGACAGGAGAAGACCATCATTAGATAGTCCCAGTCCACCCTGTCAAACACTTTTTTAGCATCAGTAGATAGGAGCAGGGTGGACTGGGGGTTATGATAGGCTTGTGCTATGAGAAAGAGTGTGCAAGCTTCCAGGTTTGAACCCCGTCTGATCAGAAGAGATCCATTTAGGATGGGAGATTTGCCAGGTGTTAATTAGTTGGGTGTTATGTAGGTGCTTACAAATAAAGACCAGGGGTTTGCAGGGTATGGATGAAAACCCTGGGATGTATCAACCCCGGGTTCCAATGCTATATTTAAATCACCAGCTAGTATTGTGAGACCTTGATCAATTTAGTGAAGAGAGAAAATTAATTTGGTCCTGATTGGGAGAGTAAATTTTGGCTAAAGTGCCCTTAATGAATAAGAACCTTCTGTGGGGGCCAGCAAGCATATCAGAAAGCTGAAAAAAAACATTCCTGTGGAAACCAAAGTCGACCCCTTTAACTTTATTGGAGTACGATAAGCTGTGATACCAAACAGGATAATGAGAAGAGTTAAGTTTGGTGCTGGTATTGTTGGTTAAATGCATCTCTTGAATAAAAGCTATATCACAAGCAAGACACTTGTGTTCCCGAAAAAACTGATGTCTTTTACCTGTGAAGTGTAGGCCCCTACATTATAGAAGGTGGTATTTATGGTCACCATGGTGACACAGGAATGTTTTTCATCATATCAAAGGGCTGACACCAGATAACCACCGTATAAAGGAGAGAGATGGGAAAGAGAACATAGGATAAAAGTGGGGGGCAAGGTGAAGAAAAGAGAAAAAAAAAACAGGTTTTCTGCCCTGCCAGACAGGAGAGAAAAAAAAATTAAATCTACTTACATCAAAAATTTGTATAAGGAAAATGATCATGATATCATTAATCTAAACCTTTCTAATTTACATATGGCATCATTTTCTTTTTTTGGTTTTTATTTTATCAGAATGTCATACTTTTTAAAGGTAACATGAAGGGTTGGTTTAAGGTGAGGAACATAATCCAATAAAAGCAAAAATAAGCCACAAACATCATCACTAGGGTTGAGCCGAACACCCCCCGGTTTGGTTCACACCAGAACCTGCGAACGGACCAAAAGTACACGCATACTTTAAAATCCCGTTAAAGTTTATGGGACTCGAACGTTTGAAATCAAAAGTACTAATTTTAAAGGCTAATATGCAAGTTATTGTCCTAAAAAGGGTTTGGGACCTGGGTCCTGCCCCAGGGGACATGTATCAATGCAAATAGAGTTTTAAAAACGGCCGGTTTTTCGGGAGCAGTGATTTTAATGATGCTTAAAGTGAAAAAAAGGTGAAATATTCCTTTAAATGTCGTACCTGGAGGGTGTCTATAGTATGCCTGTAAAGTGGCACATGTTTCCCGTGCTTAGAACAGTCCCTGCACAAAATTATATTTGAAAAGGAATAAAAGTCATTTAAAACTGCTTGCGGCTTTAATGTAATGTCGGGTCCCAGCAATATGGATGAAAATCAGTGAGACAAAGGGCATGGGTACCCCCCAGTCCATTACCAGGCCCTTTGGGTCTTGTATGGATATTAAGGGGAACCCCGCACCCAAATTAAAAAAAGGAAAGGCGTGGGGGCCCCCAGGCCCTATATACTCTGAACAGCAGTATACAGGCGGTGTAAACAAGACAGGGACTGTAGGTTTGTTGTTAAGTAGAATCTGTTTGCAATTTTGAACTGGTACAAAGTGTAGCTCCAGCCAAAAAATCTATTTTAAAGATTTTTGGAAAACATAGGGAAGGGTTATCACCCCTGTAACATTTGTTTTGCTGTCTGTGCACCTCTTCAGAAGATTTCACCTCACTTTCTGTCCGAATGACAAAAGTTTTTTGAAAATTTGGGGTTTTTAGTGAAACAAGGATTGGTGATAAAGCATCAGTGGAGAGGAGAAATGTTTTTCCCATATTAACTCCTACAGGGGAGAATTTCCCTTCCTAGGGGTAGATTTCATCTCACTTCCTGTTGTCTCCTTCCGTTTGCAAGTAGGAGTCATTTGTAAGTTGGATGTTTGAAAGTAGGGGCCTGCCCTATATACTCTGCAGAAATTGGGGCCTTAGGTGTTGGTGTTGCCACAACACTGTAAGCCCTCACAGTTACTCATGGTGGAGCGCTGGAACGGGCCGTGCTGTGAAATATTAGATCAAGAATTGTAATTACATATATATAAAAAAGGCGCAGCGCTGGATATAAATAAACAGTGAAAATTGTTTTGTTATGTGCAAATGAAGACTGTGCACATTAATCACTAAAATAATGTCCGTGAATATTTCTAATCAAAGTATAAATAAACGTCCATAAAAACATGTGAAAAAAGCCGCTACAGATGTCTGGCTTCCACCGCTGTAAAACCCGTCACCAGAAAGATAAAAGGCTTACCGGACAGCCTTTAAAAAAAGGCATGAATCAATCTCCACCTCGGATGCTGTCCCTTCTATGGATGAATCCTGCTGTGAAGTGCTGGATGGTTGATCTCAGATCCGTCAGCCATGGAGGAGAGCCGATCACAGCGGTGATGGATATCAGAAAGGAAGAAAAAGATGCTCCGATAGTGTAGTAAAACTATTGGTTCCTTTATTAAAATGCCATACAGGCGTTCAACAGTACAAAAAATCCTTGCAAGGAATAGTAAAACAACTCCGATAGAAAACGAAAGTTCGCGCATGCGCAGTCCGTGCGTGCGTGTCTACCCTACGGCCGTTTCGTCAAAAATGACATCATCAGGGGCACGCCCACACGTCCGCGCATGCGCTTTAAGTACCTGAGTGGCGAGGCGAAGACACCCAGCCATTGGTTGCTTAATTACCGGAGTTTAGAAACAGCTGAAGCGTCAACACAAGTGATGTTACTTATATATATGCATAAATCTTATCCAATGCCATCTTGTGGACAATTAGGTTATTGCCTCAAGCTTGAATTAAATCTGGTATTTTAAACCTATTAAAATAAAGAAAAATGGCTGAAGGACAATTCGCATCCTCCTTCAAGTTAGAAACATTTCTTATTAACCAAATTTCAAAAGAGGAAAAAATAATTCCTCTCTATGAATTGAATTAAGATTTAAATTAAAATTTCAATATTACAGAAACGTAATATAACAAAGTAAGAGTTTACATATATTATGCAAAACATTTTACTGGGAGCTGAAACATCATAGAAAAATAAAGAAATCATCTAAGTATATGATATAGCCCCTAAATAGGAGAAACTTATTTTAATTAAGGGTTTAATAAAAAACCTAATGGCCAAGTAGCAAAAAACGAGGTCATTCTCTATATAGAAAAATTCTAGACAGAGGATAATATTGACCAATGTGGAGGGGACATTGACCAATATTGACCAATTCGATGTGGATGGGACATCGAAAAAAAAGGGGGGGGGAGGGGAAGTCAAAAAATTATCAACTATTATTAATAAAGCAATTGATGTCCCACTCCACATTCAAACCTGTAGGAACATGACAGCCCAATTTGTATATCCAGTTAGTCTCACTTCTGGATATACTACGTTTACCGTTGCTCCCTCGCCAGTGAGGTATGTATTTTTCGAGGGCTAGAAACGTAGTCCCTGTGGGATCCCTTCCATGTTTAAGGTCATAATGTTTTGAGACATTATGTTTATCAAAACCCCTTCTGATATTGGCAACATGCTCCCCAAGTCTCACCTGTAGCTTTCTAGTAGTGCGTCCTACATACTCCAACCCACAAGGGCATCTCAAAAGGTACACTACGCACTTTGTAGAACAGGTAATAAAAGATTTTATTGGATATGTAGTACCCGTTCCTGTAGATGTAAATTCAGTTAACCTTCTCCCCTTAGAAGCATTAATGCTACAGATTTGACACTTTTTGCAGGGATAAAAGCCCTTTAAATCACCAAAAAAGGAAGGTCTTACTGGTGGATCTGGAACATTAGGTGCTATGAAGTGCCTAAGATTAGAGGCACCCCTAAAGAGCACACAGGGTTTTTCTGTCAACAGCGGCCCTAAAATCCTGTCGTTCTTAATGACAGGCCAATGTCTTTTTATTATGCGTTTTATAGCCCAGTGCTGGCTGGAATAGGTGGTTAAAAACGCTAAACCAAAGTCATCCCTTTGCTCCATTTGTGGTGGTTTATCAACCAGAAGGGTTTGACGATCCTTATTCCCCACTTCCGCTATTAATGTATCAAGAGCTTGGCCATCATAGCCCTTATTTAAGAATCTAGCTCTAAGCACCTGTGCCTCCTCTTTGAAATCTTCCAGCTTGGAGCAATTTCTCCTGAGCTGTAAAAATTGTCCTTTTGGAACTGCCGACAGCCAGGAACGGTGATGACAAGAGTCAAGTGGAATATATCCGTTCCTGTCTGTCGTTTTGAAATATGTGGATGTAGTGACCACCCCATTGTCTATAGCTATTTTTAAATCCAAAAAATGGATTTGGGTGGGGTTAACCTCATGAGAGAGGACAATGCCTCTATCATTGTTGTTCAAAAAAGACAAAAAGGTTGTGACAGATTCGATGTCACCATCCCATATGAAAAGGACATCATCGATGAATCTTTTCCAAAAAATAAGCTTGTTGCGCCTATTGTATAATACCACATCCTCCTCCCACTTAGCCATGAAAAAGTTGGCCATACTGGGAGCAAATTTTGCTCCCATGGCTACTCCCTTGTTGTTGTTGTTTTACTATTCCTTGCAAGGATTTTTTGTACTGTTGAACGCCTGTATGGCATTTTAATAAAGGAACCAATAGTTTTACTACACTATCAGAGCATCTTTTTCTTCCTTTCTGATATCCATCACCGCTGTGATCGGCTCTCCTCCATGGCTGACGGATCTGAGATCAACCATCCAGCACTTCACAGCAGGATTCATTCATAGAAGGAACAGCATCCGAGGTGGAGATTGATTCATGCCTTTTTTTTAAAGGCTGTCCGGTAAGCCTTTTATCTTTCTGGTGACGGGTTTTACAGTGGTGGAAGCCAGACATCTGTAGCTGCTTTTTTCACGTTTTTATGGACGTTTATTTATACTTTGATTAGAAATATTCACGGATATTATTTTAGTGATTAATGTGCACAGTCTTCATTTGCACATAACAAAACAATTTTCACTGTTTATTTATATCCAGCGCTGCGCCTTTTTTATGTATACGTTTAGTGGTGCCCCTTATCAGGGTTATAGCTTACAGCTGCAGGATACCTCTTCACAGGTTTATATTATATATTTGTACACCTTAGCACAATAATATATCTCTTCACAGGTTTATATAATTTTTATTCACATCAATTTACACCTAGCGCAAATTTTTTCCTTTTAGAATAAGAATTGTAATTACATGCCATTGTTGAACAGTGGTAGAAAAACTGGGCCTTTGGTGGTGGTGGTGGTGTCACAACACTGTAAGTCCTCACAGTTACTCTTGGTGTTCGCTGGAATGGGCCCTGCTGTGAAATATTATATCAAGAATTGTAATTACATGCACCTGTTGAACAGAGGCAGAAAAATTGGGCCTTTGGTGGTGGTGGTGGTGTTGCCACAACACTGTAAGCCCTCACAGTTACTCTTGGGGGGTGCAGGAATGGGCCCTACTGTGAAATATTAGATCAAGAATTGTAATTACATGTCCCTGTTGAACAGGGGCAGAATAATTGGGCCTTAGGCACTGGTGCCACAACACTGCAACCCCCAACAGATACTATAGTTGGAGCAAAGGAATGAGCCCTGCTGCAAGGTATTGCATCAAAAATTGTAATTATATGCCCCTGTTAAACAGGGGCTGAAAAATTGGGCCTTGGGCACTGGTGCTGGTGCCACAACACTGCAACCCCTCACAGATACTATAGCTGGAGTGCAGGAATGAGCCCTGCTGCAAAGTATTGCATCAAAAATTGTAATTACACGCCCCTGTTAAACAAGGGCAGAAAAATTGGGCCTTAGCTACTGGTGGCGGTGCCCAGAACCAAAAATGTTCATACAAGCTATCAGCATGAAAATTGAGGAGGAAGAGGATTGTCACTCAGCATAACAGGATAGTCACTCAGCATCAGCATAGGCAATATTGAAGGGATCTCACATAAAAAAAAAAAATATTCAGTTACATTAGCATCAGGTGCTTGGTAGCTGGTGATCCAAGACTGATTCATTTTTATGAAGATCAGCTGAACGACCGATTCGGTGGACAGGGACACCCTGTGATCAGTTACAAAGCCTCCAGCAGCACTGAATGTGCGTTCCGAAATAACGCTGGATGCAGGACAGGCCAGTAGCTCAATTGCGTACTGTGCAAGCTCTGGCCAGTGATCCATCCTCAAGACCCAGTAACCCAGAGGATTTTCAGTGGGAAAGGTGTCCAAGTCTGATCTTGCCCCTAGGTATTCCTGCACCATGTGAATCAGATGCTGGCGATGGTTGCTGGAACTGATCATACCTTGGGGCTGCGGACTAAAAAATTGTCTGAACACATTGGTCATATGGCCACCTTCTCCACCACTCTTTCTGTGACTGACCGAAGCCTCAGCAACACGTTGTCCAGGAGGACCAGGAAATTGTAACCTCCCAGGGTCTGGAAACACGTTAAACAAACCTTTCTGCAAGGCCTCCCGAAGATGTTTCATCCTCTGCTCCCTCTGGGACGGCAAGATAAGGTCCGTCACCTTACCCTTGTAACGTGGATCAAGGAGGGTTGAATACGAGGATCCTTCTGCAGGCTTTGCAGGACCAGGGAGGCCATGCAGCGTAGGTTTGCTGAGGCATTCGGTCCAGAGTCACTAAGGACAACATGATCCACAGCCACCTCCTTTCAGGCACGTACAAGTCCATGGGTTTCTTTGGACTGTGAATGATCCCTTGAAGACTGCTGCTGATGCTGAGTGCCAGGCTCCACCTCCATGCTGACACAATCCTCGTCCTCTTCCTGTGTGATCAGCGGGCATGCAGGAACACTGTCTGGATAAAGGGGGCCTTGAGAGCTAAGGAAGTCCTCCTCTTCCTCCCTCTGTTCAGCCTCAAGTGCCCTGTCCATTATTGCACACAGCATGTGCTCCAACAGATGGACAAGAGGGACAATGTCGCTGATGCATGCACTGTCACTGCTCACCATCCTCGTGGCCTCCTCAAATGGTGACAGGACAGTGCATGCATCCCTGATCATAGCCCACTGCTGTGGGGAAAAAAACAAGCTCCACTGACCCTGTCCTGGTGCCATAGTCGCACAGGCACTCATTGATGGCCCTCTGCTGCATGTGCAGCTGCTGCAGCATGGCCAACGTTGAGTTCCACCTGGTGAGCATGTCACAGATTAGTTTGGTTCTTGGGCAGGTTAAATTCCTTTTGGAGGTCAGCCAGCCGAGCACTGGCATGATATGACCTGCGGAAATGCACACAGAGTTTCTTGGCCTGCCTCAGGACATCCTGTAAGCCTGGGTACCTGCCCAAGAACCACTGCACCACCAAGTTAAGGATGTGAGCCAAACAGGGCACATGGGTCAGTTGTCCCTGCCGGAGGGCAGAGAGGAGGTTGGTGCCATTGTCGCAAACCACCATTCCTGGCTTAAGCTGGTGTGGCGTCAACCACCTCTGAACCTGCTGCTGCAGAGCTGACAGAATCTCTGCCCCAGTGTGGCTCCTGTCCCCCAAGCACACCAGCTCAAGCACCGCATGGCATCTTTTTGCCAGCGTGCTTGTGTAGCCCCTTGAACGCCTACAGTGCACCGCTGGTTCTGAGGACAAATCAGCACAGGAAGAGGCCATGGAGGAAGAAGAAGAGGAGGGGGTGGAGGAGAGAGGTGTGGCAGAATCACCACTAGTAGAATTTTGGAGGCATGGTGGCGGAACAACCTCTAACACTACTGCACCCTGTTCTGCATCCTTCCCAGCTGCCAGAAGAGTCACCCAGTGTGCGGTAACGTCCCTGTCCATGCCTGCTGGACCATGAGTCAGAGGTAATATGCACCTTACCGGTGACTGTCCTGTCCAGCGAGGCCAAGACATTGCCTTCCACATGCCGGTAGAGAGCCGGAATAGCCTTCTGTGAGAAAAAGTGGCATTTGGGAACCTGACACTGAGGAACCACACATTCCACAAACTCACGGAAGGGGGCAGAGTCTACCAACTGAAAAGGCAACAGTTGAAGTACTAGCAATTTTGCCAAGCTAGAATTCAACTGCTGGGCATGTGGATGGCTGGGAGCAAACTTCTTTCGGTGGTGCAGCAGCTGGGGCAGGGAAATTTGCCTGGTACAATCTGATGTTGGTGTACTGATAGCAGATTGCCCGCAAGTACTTGGCTGTGACACACCTAATTCTACACCTTCATTCCTGTCAATGCAGGTTTTAGAGAGGACTGAAGATATAGTGGGGTTGGAGATCCCAGCTGATGAGGAGCAAGGAGAGGTCTGCTTTGTCCTTTGGTGTGGGCCTTTTAGGTACGCTTGCCAATGAACTGCATGGCAGGTCGACATATGTCTGGTCAAGCATGTGGTGCTCAAGCGGGTGATGTTTTGGCCACGTGAGATACGCTTGAGACATATGTTGCAAATAGCAGCGGTGGGATCTGATACACTAGTCTCAAAAAAGCCCACACCAAAGAACTTTTGGAATAACGCACAGAGACAGCAGAGCCCTGTTCATGCGGAGCTCTGCGGTGTGATGCAGTCAGTCTGCTGCCCTTAAGCTGGCCCCTGGAGGGCATCCTGCCTCGTTGGAGATGTGCCTCCTCCTCCTCTCTCCTATCAGGCACCCACATGGAGTCAGTGACTTCCTCATCATCCCCTCCCTCCTCATCACTGGAGCAAAGCTGGCAGTATGCTGCAGCTGGGGGAACATGACTGCCAGATTGCTGTCCTTCTTGGCCACCCCCTCTCTCTTGGCTCACGTTACTGCCTTCCTCTAGCTGGGTACCATCAGTGGAGTCTTCAAAATGCTGGGCATCCTCCTGGAGCATGTACCCAACACTGTGGTCAAACAGTTCGGGGGACTCCTCAGGAAGACATGGTGGGGCTAGGGAAGGAGTGACTGATGCCATTGAGCCGAGGGAAGAGGCCACGTTGGCAGCTGCTTTGCCAGACAAAATACCCTGACCCTGGGTGAGAGAGGATGAGGAGGATGAGGACGGCTTTATCATCCACTCTACCAAGTCTTTGGCATGTTGTAGCTCAACACAGCCAGCTGCCGAAAAAAAAGGACATGCGTGTGCCACAGCCACGTGCTGATGAGGATGCACTGTGTCCATGACCAGCACTGTTGCCTCTAAACACAGAGCCTGCTTGCCTGCTTTTATTGGCTTGTTACTGTCTGCCTCTCCTTGTTGGCATTCCAGACATACTAATGGCCTGCCGTGAGATGTAGCTGCATGAAGCTGGGATGTATATATACTGATTATACTGCAGATAGCAGAATCAGCTGCCTGCCTGTAGTATTATTAGTATGAGTACACCAGCAATTGTCTTCAGGCAGCTTTAAGTGCACACCATGCAGAGGACACAGTACACTAACTGTAAATACTGCAGCTGCCTGCCTGTGGTATTAATAGGATCGGAACAACAGCAATTGTCTTCAGGTAGCTTTAGGTGCACACTGTGCAGAGGACACAATACACTAACTGTAAATACTGCAGCTGCCTGCCTGTGGTACTAATAGGATCAGAAGAACACCAGCAATTGTCTTCAGGTATCTTTAGGTGCACACTGTGCAGAGGGCACAGTACACTAACTGTAGATATTGCAGCTGCCTGACTGTGGTATTAATAGGATCAGAACAACAGCAATTGTCTTCAGGTAGCTTTAGGTGCACACTGTGCAGAGGACACAGTACACTAACTGTAAATACTGCAGCTGCCTGCCTGTGGTACTAATAGGATCAGAAGAACACCAGCAATTGTCTTCAGGTAGCTTTAGGTGCACACTGTGCAGAGGACACAGTACACTAACTGTAAATATTGCAGCTGCCTGCCTGTGGTATTAATAGGATCAGAACAAGAGCAATTGTCTTCAGGTAGCTTTAGGTGCACACTGTGCAGAGGACACAGTACACTAACTGTAAATACTGCAGCTGCCTGCCTGTGGTACTAATAGGATCAGAAGAACACCAGCAATTGTCTTCAGGTAGCTTTAGGTGCACACTGTGCAGAGGACACAGTACACTAACTGTAAACACTGCAGCTGCCTGCCTGTGGTATTAATAGGATCAGAACAACAGCAATTGTCTTCAGGTAGCTTTAGGTGCACACTGTGCAGAGGACACAGTATACTAACTGTAAATACTGTAGCTGCCTGCCTGTGGTACTATAGGATCAGAAGAACACCAGCAATTTTCTTCAGGTAGCTTTAGGTGCACACTGTGCAAAGGACACAGTACACTAACTGTAAATTCTGTAAAAACACCTGCCTGCTTGTCAGTATATTAGGAAGAGAATAACAGGAACGGATCCAGCTAAACTGAATACATTGTATGTGTGTATATATATATATATATATATATATATATATACACACAACACCTAGGATATATATATATATATATATATATATATATATATACTGTATATATATATATATATATATATATATATATATATATATATATATATATATATATATGTCTATATATATATATATATATATATATATATATATATATATACGCAATACACTGTAAGTGCAGCTAACTGACTCGCCTGCCTACTCTATTTAACTTAAATCAAATGACACTGTCTCTCTGTCTATCTCTTTCTGCCGCTGCAACACACTACACAAGGTTGCCATGCAGGCGGCCTTATATAGTGTGGAGTGTGTACTAAACCCCCTGAGCCATAATTGGCCAAAGCCACCCTGGCTTTGGCCAATTACGTCTCTCTGTACAGATGGCGCTGTGATTGGCCAAGCATGCGGGTCATATTGCATGCTTGGCCAATCATCAGCCAGCAATGCACTGCAAAGCCGCAGTGAATTATGGGCCTTGACGCGCAACTCGAATTTGGAGCGAATGGTCCATAACATTCGCAATTCAACGAACAATCGAACAGGCGATGTTCGAGTCGAACATGGGTTCGACTCGAACTCAAAGCTCATCCCTAATCATCACTATTAAACTGAATAAAAAAACCTGGAAAACAGCAAAATGTTAGAGAAAACATTTTCGTTTGCTTGGAGTTGTACTTTAAAATATATTACAAGATTTATTTGGTTTTCCAGTGAAGAAGTGGGTATACATTATACTGCAAAATAGACAACAAAGTGTGCACATAGCATTGAAAACAAACTCATGTCATAAAAATTCTACATGTAAAATACAATATTCCACAATTACAAATCTAGAAACTGCTGTTTTCTGCAAGTACAAGACATATTATTGAAGATGAATTAAGCCACAGGAGAGTTTATTCATATAGTCGTCTTTTCCTTCCATTGGGAAATAAATTGCCCTTTTTCTATTTCAACACATTTTATAGTAGACATTTATTTTTTGTTTAGGGCTGTTATCGTGAACTTGGTCGCTTTGCTGTAATTTGATGTACCTAACAGCGGTATAGGTGGACATAATTTACTCAGAATCTAGTACATCCAATTGTCTTTGTAATAACTTTGTAAGAAAATGGGCAATACTTTAAAATGTTGTTCTATACAGTGGCTCAGCCACAAGTTTATAAGCATATCAATGAGGGAAATTATTGCCGGCTGAATATAACAGAACATTTAAATATATACAGTATATTTATATATGTATATATGATCCGGGGAATCGTTAGCTTAGTGGTAGATACATTTTTTTGTGAAATTCATGTCAGGTGAAACTGTGTATTAAAAAGCAGAAGACAAATCAAAAGTCCAACATAAAGCTCCAGATGCAGAGGTCTTCTCCAGAAAAATATACACAACACTGGAAAATGCCGAGCCACCTGCTCTGTTTTGGTCTCCCAGACCACTGGCAATTCAGGCTCTTTTAGCCTAGAAGACAGCACTTTGCTGTTCAATTCCCACGTGGCCCCTTCACAGGCTTTTCCCAGTACCTCAGGCTTGCTCTCTTGCTCTCTCCAGAGACTTCCTCCAGCCCACTGGACTCACTGGCTTCCTCAGCTTCCTCAGCCCCTTTAGACCCTCTCTTGGTCTCCCAGACTCTTGCAGCCTAGATCTCCTGATCGAGCTCAGTCTCCAAACAGCAGCAACTGCACCAACCCCGTCTTTCCTCCATCTGCAACTCCCAGCAGACCTTCACTATAAGGGCTGTGTGCACCTGGGCACACACTCTGCTGGTTGTCCACAAATCTCACACACTGGCTTGGGGATATCTTCCATCCAAAGTCACTTCGGAGAAATATGAAAAAAAAATGTTTTCTCCACTCAAAATTATTGTCCTGCACTCTGAAAAGTTGCAAACCCTGTTTCCTCTTCCTGACAAACCCACAGTGACAGAGGCTCACACTGTCAATATATATATATATATATATATATATATATATATAGTGGGGACGGAAAGTATTCAGACCCCCCCTTAAATTTTTCACTCTTTGTTATATTGCAGCCATTTGCTAAAATCATTTAAGTTCATTTTTTTCCTCATAATGTAGACATAGCACCCCATATTGACAGAAAAACACAGAATTGTTGACGTTTTTGCAGATTTATTAAAAGAGATAAACTGAAATATCACATGGTCCTAAGTATTTAGATCCTTTGCTGTGACACTCATATATTTAACTCAGGTGCTGTTCATTTCTTCTGATCATCAATGAGATGGTTCTACACCTTCATTTGAGTCCAGCTGTGTTTGATTATACTGATTGGACTTGATTGGGTAAGCCACACACATGTCTATGTAAGACCTTACAGCTCACAGTGCATGTCAGAGCAAATGAAAATCATGAGGTCAAAGGAACTGCTTGAAGAGTTCAGAAACAGAATTGTGGCAAGGCACAGATCTGGCCAAGGTTACAAAAAATGTCTGCTGCACTTAAGGTTCCTAAGAGCACAGTGGCCTCCATAATTCTTAAATGGAAGATGTTTGGGATGACCAGAACCCTGCAATCAGGAGATGGGAGAAAGTTGTAGAAAGTCAACCATCACTGCAGCCCTCCACCAGTCGGGGCTTTATGGCAGAGTGGCCCGACAGAAGCCTCTCCTCAGTGCAAGACACATGAAAGCCTGCATGGAGATTGCTAAAAAACACCTGAAGGACTCCAAGATGATGAGAAATAAGATTATCTGGTCTGATGAGACCAAGATAGAACATTTTGGCCTTAATTCTAAGTGGTATATGTGAAGAAAACCAGGCACTGCTCATCACCTGTCCAATACAGTCCCAACAGTGAAGCATGGTGGTGGCAGCATCATGCTATGTTGGTGTTTTTCAGCTGCAGGGACAGGACGTCTGGTTGCAATCGAGGGAAATATGAATGCAGCCAAGTACAGGGATATCCTGGATGAAAACCTTCTCCAGAGTGCTCAGAACCTCAGACTGGGCTGAAGGTTTACCTTCCAACAAGACAATGACCCTAAACACACAGCTAAAATAATGAAGGAGTGGCTTCACAACAACTCCGTGACTGTACTTGAATGGCCCAGCCAGAGCCCTGACTTAAACCCAATTGAGCATCTCTGGAGAGACCTAAAAATGGCTGTCCACCAACGTTTACCATCCAACCTGACAGAACTGGAGAGGATCTGCAAAGAGGAATGGCAGAGGATCCCCAAATCCAGGTGTGAAAAACTTGTTGCATCTTTCCCAAAAAGACTCATTATTATTAGATCAAAAGTATTAGTATTAGATCAAAAGTTTGCTTCTACTAAATACTGAGCAAAGGGTCTGAATACTTAGGACCATGTGATATTTCAGTTTTTCTTTTTTAATAAATCTGAAAAAGTGTCAACAATTCTGTGTTTTTATGTCAATATGGGGTGCTGTGTGTAAAAATGAACCTAAACGATTTTAGCAAATGGCTGCAATATAACAAGGAGTGAAAAATTTAAGGGGGTCTGAATACTTTCCGTCCCCACTGTATATATATAACCTTTATACCTTGCTATAAAGTAATACTGGTTTCTGCCATATGAAATACTATCCAGAGACATTACCATTCTTGTGATTTACCTTGGGGACACCTATGCACACTATGTAAGTGGCAGCAAACAGTGGAAGTAGCCATGCTGAGCTTATTAACCACTTAAGCCCCAGATCATTTGGCTGGCAAAAGACCAGAGCACTTTTTGCGATTCGGCACTGCGTCGCTTTAACTGACAATTGCGCGGTCGTGCGACGTGGCTCCCAAACAAAATTGACATCCTTTTTTCCCCACAAATAGAGCTTTCTTTTGGTGGTATTTGATCACCGCTGCAGTTTTTATTTCTTGTGCTATAAACAAAACAAGAGTGACAAGTTTGAAAAAAACACAATATTTTTTACTTTTTGCTATAATAAATATTTAATTTTTTTTTTTTTTTTAACAAATTTTTTCCTCAGTTTAGGCCAATACGTATTCTTCTACATATTTTTGGTAAAAAATATCGCAATAAGCGTATATTGGTTTGAGCAAAAGTTATGGCGTCTACATATTAAGGGGATAGATTTATAGCATTTTTATTTTTTTTTATTTATTTATTTTTTTTTTACTAGTAATGGCGGCGATCTGCGATTTTTTTTTTTTTTTTTTTTTTTTTATCGTGACTGCGATATTGCGGCGGACACATCGGACAATTTTGACATATTTTTGGGACCATTCACATTTATACAGCGATCCTTTTTTCCCCACAAATAGAGCTTTCTTTTGGTGGTATTTGATCACCTCTGCAGTTTTTATTTTTTGTGTTATAAACAAAAAAAGTGACAATTTTGAAAAAAACGCATTATTTTTTACTTTTTGCTATAATAAATATCCCCCAAAAATGTATAAAAAAACATTTTTTTTGTAGGTTAAGGCATATACATATTCTTCTACATATTTTTGGTAAAAAAACCTGCAATAAGCGTTTATTGATTGGTTTGCGCAAAAGTTATAGCGTCTACAAAATAGGGGATAGTTCTATGGCATTTTTATTAATAATTTTTTTTACTAGTAATGGTGGCATTCAGCAATTTTTATCTTGACTGCGACAGTATGGCGGACAGATCATACACTTTTGGCGCTATTTTGGGACCATTCACATTTATACAGGGATCAGTGCAATTAAAAATGCATTGATTACTGCGTAAATGTGACTGGCAGTGAAGGGGTTAACCACTAGGGGGCACTGTAGAGGTTACATGTGTCCTACGGAGTGACTCTAACTGTGGGGGGGCGTGGCTACATGTGACATGACAGTGATCACCGCTTCCAAATACAAGGAGCGGTGATCAGTGTCAGTGTCACTAGGCAGAATGGGGAAATGCCTATTTACGTCAACATTTCCCCGTTCCTCCTCTCCGTGAGATGATCGCGGGTATCACACTATGGAGCTTGCGGTGGGCGCGTGTGCCCGCAAACCGCTTCTTAAAGGGCAACGTACAGGTACGTTAATATGCCTGTGCGTGCCCTCCTGCCAACGTATATCAGCGTGAGCCAGTCGGCAAGTGGTTAATAGGGTGCTTGAAAAGTAATTTTAAAAAAAATAAAAATGAACTTGTTATACTTACCTGTTCTATGCAATGGTTTTGCACAGATCAGTAACAAAATGCCTTGCATAATTCTACTTGAAGTTTATTAAAAAAAGTTGAACACTTCTTAGTAACAGCAAAACCAGCAATTGTTGGGACAGTACCTTGGTAGGGGTATGTAATGTACAACAAAGTATATTGAGGGGAATTTACTAAGACTGGAGCAGCTGCTTCAAATTCTGTCTGGTCCAATTAGGTAAATCACTCCCCAGAGAGCAGCAATCACAATTGTGTCACATACAACATAGTATATAGGATTCAGAGGTCGGGCTTATGTAATGTACAGCACAACATGCATAGTGCAGTGCTCAGAAGTACAGTAGGTTTCCCCTAATGTTGATGGTTAGTGTGCAGATAAGTATTAGGGGGGCTCCAGCACACAGAAAGCTTTTTATTTAATGCATAGAATGCATAGAATGCATTAAGATAAAAAAAAAAAAAAATCTGCCTTTACAACACCTTTAACTCTGTGCCTAACAAGTATAATGTTCATAATGAGTGCTGCTTTTACTAACAGATCTGTTTGCTTTTTCTCACTGAACTCAGAATTGATTTTAGGGAAAAGAAATAGACAGATTGCCATCTCTGCACAGAGTTCTGTTTGCTGTTACTGGCCAGTAGCTGAGCTGAAGATTGGATGAGTTCAGTTCTCATTAACACACAACATTGAAACCTGGCTCCTAAACGTTTAACACTTTTTTTTATGACAGACAGTGTTCAAATCTAGCACAATTAAGTACAACCAGGGTTAATTATGGCAAACACAGCTTCCCAGTCCCCCATGACAGAAAAAAAGTAGAATTTTACCCTGCTGGAAGTTCCAGAAAAAAAGCATCTAAAAGTTTAAGCTACAATTTTTATTTATTTATTTAGTTTTTTTTAATTAGGTGCTTTTTTATTAAGATTTTAGCATTTTTTACAGAGAAAGAATGGGGACATGTAACAAATATAAAGTAGTTATTATTGCAAAGTGGCCATGAACATGGAAATACACTTTAAGGCATTCTAAAATGGCTACTTATTTAATAAAATTGGGTTTAATGTATACATCAAAACAAACTGACTTGGTCGTTATCATATTGCGGCTCTACCTAGTGTAGGTGATGTTACCAGGGAAGAGGAGATATAATCCTAAAATAGAAAAGGGTTTTGCCTGGATCAACCACCAATGAATAGATTGTAGATAATGAGATCAGATATTCATCCACAATTGGATGCAGTTTGGGTTGCCATATAAACCATACAAAACAACTAGGAGAAAGAGATTCCCCCAAAGAAGGCAATTACCCAAACACCATCTGCAAAAAACAATATGTTTATTAAACTACAAAACACCATATATTTTATACAAAAGACGGGCAGATTAGGGAATACACCATAGACCAAATTAAAACAGATAACGTTATCGTTAAAAACAACGGAGCCGCGGCCAAACATACCCCATACACACACCAATCACCCCAGCAGATTCCTACTAAATTGGGTATTATCGTGTAAACTGTATCCTGAATCAATCCAGGTATAGATAGGGTGGTATGAGGGCAAGGTGAATGAATAAATGAATATAGCTTGCGAGCTAATCAGCACATCAATGAAATTAAAGGCAGTCCGGGAGCGCGACCCATATCATGTGTATGGCAGCAGCAATGACCGGCAGTATTGCTTGAAAAAGCATTAGATCCAGGACATACAAACGAAGCAGCTAAGTTCATAGAAGACAACAGGGGGAGCAGCTCAGGCTACATTGTAAGTATAAACTGGAGTAATACTTCTCTCACCAGGTTGATGGTTCAGTAGCTCTTGAGATCGAAAGCTCTACCCACAAAGAATAGCTGCAGATGTCAGTCCGAACGGCATCAGCCGTCAATTGGAAATGTCCCACTATGTCAGCGCCATCAATAGAGGTAGTGCAAGCCGGCCGTCAGCTGTTGGTTCCCGGTCAGATATTCAAACACCATATGTTCGCGGCTCCGAGGTGACGTGCTGACGTCACGTGCTGACGCGTTTCACCAGCCAATCACCGCTGGTTTCCTCAGAGCCAAGGCTCTGAGGAAACCAGCGGTGATTGGCTGGTGAAACGCGTCAGCACGTGACTTCAGCACGTCACCTCGGAGCCGCGAACATATGGTGTTTGAATATCTGACCGGGAACCAACAGCTGACGGCCGGCTTGCACTACCTCTATTGATGGCGCTGACATAGTGGGACATTTCCAATTGACGGCTGATGCCGTTCGGACTGACATCTGCAGCTATTCTTTGTGGGTAGAGCTTTCGATCTCAAGAGCTACTGAACCATTAACCTGGTGAGAGAAGTATTACTCCAGTTTATACTTACAATATAGCCTGAGCTGCTCCCCCTGTTGTCTTCTATGAACTTAGCTGCTTCGTTTGTATGTCCTGGATATAATGCTTTTTCAAGCAATACTGCCGGTCATTGCTGCTGCCATACACATGATATGGGTCGCGCTCCCGGACTGCCTTTAATTTCATTGATGTGCTGATTAGCTCGCAAGCTATATTCATTTATTCATTCACCTTGCCCTCATACCACCCTATCTATACCTGGATTGATTCAGGATACAGTTTACACGATAATACCCAATTTAGTAGGAATCTGCTGGGGTGATTGGTGTGTGTATGGGGTATGTTTGGCCGCGGCTCCGTTGTTTTTAACGATAACGTTATCTGTTTTAATTTGGTCTATGGTGTATTCCCTAATCTGCCCGTCTTTTGTATAAAATATATGGTGTTTTGTAGTTTAATAAACTTATTGTTTTTTGCAGATGGTGTTTGGGTAATTGCCTTCTTTGGGGGAATCTCTTTCTCCTAGTTGTTTTGAGATATAATCCTAACTCTCTACCACTTCAAATTCCATTTTGAAAACATTAGTCTGCATCACTGTTACAACTGATGTAATTGCTACTAAAGGTAATGAACAGCTAATAAGAACTAATCCAATTGTATAGAAAGAGCTACTACACCATAATTACAGTACAGTAATGCCCCGTACACACGGGCGGATTTTCCGACGGAAAATGTTCGATGGGAGCTTGTTGTCGGAAATTCTGACCGTGTGTAGGTTCCATTGGACATTTTCCATCGGAATTTCCATCACACAAAATTTGAGATCTGGATTTCAAATTTTCCGACAACAAAATCCGTTGTCGTAAATTCTGATCGTGTGTACACAATTCTGACGCACAAGGTTCCACGCATGCTCAGAATCAAGCAGAAGAGCCGCACTGGCTATTGAACTTAATTTTTCTCGGCTCGTCGTACGTATTGTACATCACTGCGTTTTTGATGTTTGGAATTTCCAACATGATTTGTGTGACCGTGTGTATGCAAGACAAGTTTGAGCCAACATCAGTCGGGAAAAATCCATGGATTTTGTTGTCGGAATGTCCGATCGTGTGTACGAGGTATTAGGATGCAGTGAGCAAACGAGAAAATCCGGACAGCCGCACACCAGGAAAATGTAATCCAAAGAAGTTTCTTTAATTATGAAATCAGGAACATGTCATGTACAGGACACCATGGATAGAATGTACAGACAATCAGCTAATGCGTTTCGCACTATGCCAAGTGCTTACTCATAGCTAACAATGATAAAAAATAAGACCACATCTATACTATCTATCATGAATCATGTGACCATGTAATGAATCTAAAATGCAGAACAGTTGAGGTCCGGCTGTGAGTAGTGTGAACGCTGATCAGTGATTAGTGAACACTGGGATTAAGAGTCACTGTGAGTGTAGGATGTATAATGTGTAAGCAACGGAAAAATATATGAACCAAATATATAGGATACTTAATGTGAAATGTGAGTGTGAAAAAAACGTGAAATTGATGTTGAAGAAAGTGAAAGGAAACTAAATTGGGGCTGAAGTGAAAAATGCATTGTAGTAAAAAGGATAACATCTCAGTAAGTAATGAGTACTAATGTGAGTGCGTATTATACCTAGATACGAAAAAGAATCAATGCATATTAAATATTTTAATAAAGTAAAACAGGAAAAGAGTGTTGAATTGCCATATGGGCAGAAGGTGTCACGGTGATGTGACACTTGTGCTGTATATAGTGAATGTAAAACTAAAAAGAGAAAAAGTGGAGTATGGCAATAATTACCTAATAATAAGAAAAATTTTGTTTTAATGTGGGGAAAGAGAAACATGTAAAAAAAAAAAAAAAAAAATATATATATATATATATATATATATGCTTGGTATGTCGAAAGACTGAAAGTATATGTATGTGCGATGTAAAAGGGTGAGCTCTGTAACCAAAGTATATGTGAATGTGCATAAACCAACGTGTGTTTGGATTTTATATATAAAATGCATGGTCACATAGACAAGAGAGGAGAGGAAGGCATATGGATACATGCCTCCTCTACTCCCCATAAAAGCTATATAATTGTATCAAAGATGTATACATTTGTCTTTACACATAAATCATCTTAGTACGTGATGACAATTTTCTACGATTTGTGAAAATGAAGCACCTCACCTAAGAGAAGAGAACAAAGAAAAAACACAAATACATTGATAAAAAAGATTGAACAAAAAGAAAAGAAAAGAACTTCATCAATTAGTATATATGACATGTTTCCGTACCCTAAATAAGCTTTTGAGTACTATAATAGAGAAAAGAGTTTTTTTAGCAATAAACATGGAAACCTTACTTGCAGCAAAAACAACTCCATGTTTAACATTATATGCATAAAAACCCGTAAATAGAGCATTTAAAGCATTTAAATACACAAAACATTTAAATACACAAAACAATGTTTAAATATATAGGTGTAAGTGTGTGCACGGGTGAAAGTCACATTTACCGAGACAAAACGTCTTCCATGTCAATGAACTTATGCACACGTCCACATAAGAACCGTGCTTATTGGGACTATAATTTTCTATAGATGGTAAAAGAAGCATTATTATAAAAAATACATGTGTATATACTGGTTAAAGTAAAAAACCATACAAAAAATTATTATATATCTGTCCCAAGTCTGAATCGACAAACCAGGGGAATACCTTAAAATGTGTACTTATTGATTAATCACATTTAATAGCGGATTCCCAGGAAGGAAGATAAAAGGAGAACTCTCACAAGGTCACCTGTTGTTTTGTATGGGGAGGGGTAATTAATGAGTTTACATAAGAACCTTCAGGACATATTTATCAAAGTAACTGGTTGTATTAAACCGTAACAGGTATTAAGGTTATTTATGTGTTCAGGTGTATTAAATATGATCTTGGTCACCCCAACAAACAACTAGAGTGAAGCCATATCCATACCACTAAGAAAGAATGTAAAAAACTTTCCTGTAGACAAAACGATATATAATTAGAATTAGGGGAGATGTAATCTCTTCCTGAAACTAAAAGTGGACATCACTGTGTCAATGATCTCACAGTGGTCTGTGATTGTGTTTTATTGGTTCCAATGTGAAACTAACCATTGATCACTGCATATGAGACTCCTAAAGAGCTTTGAGAGGTTTCAAATTTCCTATCACCATATTACATGTAACTGCATATTCGAATCTCCTATTGGTCAATGATCGAAATAACGCAGCATACGAAGGCATGTGAAAGCCTATAGCTATGGTGACTCGATAAAAATATAGCTATATCCATATAGTACTCAAAAGTTTATTTAGGGTACGGAAACATGTCATATATGCTAATTGATGAAGTTCTTTTCTTTTCTTTTTGTTCAGTCTTTTTTATCAATGTATTTGTGTTTTTTCTTTGTTCTCTTCTCTTAGGAGAGGTGCTTCATTTTCACAAATCATAGAAAATTGTCATCGGGAAGTGACGTCTTGACGTTTACAATGAGAAGGCTGGAACGAAGCCGCTCACAGCTTCGTTCCAGCCCGCCCCCAGCCGCCGAAGGCAGCCGAATGGACACCGGGCCTCCCGATCGCACGCGAGGCCCGGTAACAGCGGCGGGAGGCGGCGGGAGGGGGGATGTCCCCTTCCGCTCCTCCGGTATAACAGCCGAGCGGCTTTTAGCTGCATCGGTTGTTATACACGGGTAGCTGATCGCCCGCTGTAAACAACGGTACCGGGATGATGCCTGCAGCTGCGGGCATCATCCCGGTATAACCCCGGAAAGCCGAGTACGCATATCTGCGTATGGTCGGCGGGAAGGGGTTATATATAAAATCCAAACACACGTTGGTTTATGCACATTCACATATACTT